>NC_069503.1:794868524-795221024 GCF_027579735.1 Bombina bombina
TAAAAACAAATAGGCACTTTGGGGTGCTATACATATAAATTATCAAATGTTGTTATATTTAAATAGCCATCTTCCAAACCCTCATCTAGTATAGAGAGAAGTTTCCTCGGAAGGGGGCAGCGAATCTACAGGGGGTGGCATTGAACAAGCAGTTCACCAGAACTGCTTGTGCAATGATAAATGCTTACAGCGTATGCTGTAGGCATTTACTGATGTGCAGAGGACATGATCCGCTACATCAGATCATGTCCGCTCGCACCTTAAAAAATAGGCCCCCATGTCCTAATGCTATTGCCTTTGTCTGACCTCTCAATGTTTGTGTCATTTTTTTCTAAAGATAAAACTGCTTCCTTTTCTTTTTTACTTAGATTATATTTTCTATTTGTATTGCTTTTATGTTCATAAAGCACAGTGAGGTCCTCCATAACCCTTTTTTGAAAGAGCTCAAGCTGTTTACCTTGAGTATGTGTAAGACAGAACCTAGAACCTGTGGTTTTTGTTTTGAATGGCCTCTGTATTTTGCTGTTCTTTATCTAGAGTTTCACATACATCTGAAAAAAAGAACACATCCATCATAAGATTTAGCTTTTTGATTTTGGTTGGTTTCAGATTCAACCAGATCTAACTCTGCTTGATCAGGGAATAATTTCTTTCAAGTAAGCATTCTAATTAACCTATTAACATATAATTTCGTCTAAAACAAATTAAAATCTTCATTTGGACAAAAGCCTAGACCCAGGTTTAAGACTTTAATCTCTACATTGCTTAGGGGATATGAAGAGAGATTGATTACAGCATTATTCTGTTTATTTATTTCTCTTTCATTTTCTGTTCTCTCAATTAATAGCAGTTTTGCTTTTGCTTGGCTGTATCTGTTTCTCTTCTGTACCCCCACCTTTTGAGATATCCTGTGCTTTGTGAAAAACCTGTTCTTTTTGCAAATTTTTGGTATTAGTACCTGTTTGGCCACTTTGTTTGTTAGATAAAACCTTAGGTCTTGCACCCAACTTGATAAATGGGGTGCTGGTTGCTCCCTCCTGTATTTTATCGGAGGCTATATATATATATATATAAATCCATATAAGGAAAAGAGAAATGATAGTTAAAAGATAAAGGACATGATAGAAAAGGGAAAGGATTCCCTGGCCAGCACTTCTCATTAATACACCATAAAAAATAACAGATGTGGTGTGTCTAGCAGTGAAGGAGCCAAACTCAGACAAGACAAAGAATCAAAATACTCAAAGTTGATACAATGAAGTGAACAATTTATTAACTAAGCAAAATAACTCTTACAAATTAAATAACCACAGTGAAATAAAAAGCCATGGCCATGGCAATCAAGCTATCTATTTGTCTAACTAATATTGCACATTAGAGGCTCAAGGGATAAAAAGTTTCAAATTAATATACAATATGACCCTTGAAGACAATATCAATATGGCATACTAAGTGCAAAGTAATTGTGACAATATAATAGCAACAATACTGGAGGTGAGACCAATTCGTCAATGGTGATAACCATAATATAAAGATGCTATGTACAGTGCAGTTCGTGCATCAATTAGTAAGCAACAATAAATGAAGCAAGCAAGCTAACGAACAGGTTAGTGACGTGATTGCCATTGCAAAGCGTTAGTTGTTATCCAGCAAAAAGTTCCATGCAGTGTTAGTGCTTCAGTAACACAAAGATTGTTGCAATTTTTGATCACAGTGCAGGTCAAAGCAAAGGTTTGTTAAACATGTGCTGAGTTAATGCACGGCGGCATCAATTGATGAAGACAATGATAGATAAGCAGGTTCACTAATCAACGATAAGCCAGCTTGAAAATGACAGTGTTCCAAATGAAGAAACAATACTGTTAAACGTTGTATTGAATGGTGAACAAACAGTTAAAGGCTAGGTCCTACAGAGAGGTGTACTCTCATCTAAGGGGCCTTCCGTGTAATCTCACCACTCCATCGTATGGAACGGACTTATCTGAGACAAAGTGCAGACGATCGGTCAAACTTCTCCATTAGCCAGCTATAGCTTATGCCAGGTCATGTGTTGGGCAGCGCTTCCTCCTTTACTCGGGCGGCCTTTGTCCTTTATCTTTTAACTATCATTTCTCTTTTCCTTATATGGATTTATCTTTATTGTCGATTCCCCCTGTGCACCCTCTGAAATATTACAATTTTGTCTGAGGTTTCTCCACCTTATTATTAACCCAGGTTGTATCTTTGAGCGGGTTTGACCGATAAATTAACTCTGCTATTTGTGAGTGACAACATTTTCTTTCTATACTCTTTCAAAGGTCTTATCCTGCTCCCTGGGATCATTATACAGATCTGTGGTGTCTGGTATTTATAGGAACCAACACAAGACTTAGAATATGGCAGTTATAAATGAGGAGGAGTGGGAAAGTGATATTTCTGAAACATTTTCGCTTGACACAGATACTGGTAGTGGCACTACTCAGGACGAGATTAGTGCTAATATATACAAGTCATTTAAAACTTACAAAAACCGGTCATGTAAACAGTTGAAGTTAAAATGGGAAATCTCTAGTGTAAATAAATATATTGAGTCTAAGATGATTCCAAGAGGATTAAGGTTTTAAAAAAGGCCAGGGAACAACCTTAAAGATCCCCTCCTACCTGACTTCACAAAAATTTGGGATGACTATTTATCTGACTGCTCTTTTAATATAATGAAATTAATCATTAAGGAAAATGAATTGAGATTAGAAAAAGCAAAAAAAGAGCTAGAAGAGAGTAAGATTATTATAGATAAATAGCAAACCCATGTGGAATATGAAAGGTTAATGAATGGAGTCAAGTTAGAACTCAGAAAAATTCAAGAAGAAACTAAGTTTCGTAAAAAACGTAAATTCCAAAGAGATTATCAAGACTATCAGACAAACAAAGTATATGATTTTAAACGTGACTGGAGTACTAATTTATCATCAGATACAGACAGATCATCAGCTGGTGAGAGTAATTCAAATAGAAATAGAAATAAAAATAAGAAGCATAGACGCAATCAAAGATCTTTTTTAGGGAACACCAAAACCAAGAACAAGGAAGGGGACACACAAGACGTAGGGCAGGGAGAAAACATAGAGGGGGCCGATATAGCCAAGAAAACGTACAATTTGAGAAGTCAGCAGTAGAAATACACTGTAAACCCTGTACAAAGATACAAGGCAATAATGATTTAAAAGTGGTGAATTTATCACATAAAAAATTGAATATGGCACACGAAGAGGTCTTGAAAAAGGGTCTATCGTACTCTCCTGTAAATAAAATAGATAAATTCACAGTCATTAGGGACCTAAATTTATTTGAACAAAAAATCGTTTTAAATAAAATACATCAAGGTAACCCAAAACAACAAACCTTAGACATGAGGGATAAACAAATGCTAGATAATCTAACTGCACTACATAGTGAGAGTAGACCATCATCGGTAGAAGCATCACAAGACCCTATTGATGGGCCACAAGATTTAAACATTGAACATATTGGATACACCACTTTGAAAAATAAGTCACAGTACATGCCACCCTTCTCTATGGTAGGATCAGTGAATAGCTTTGTCAAGCTAGTGGAAAACGACATAGCGAAATTAGATTTACATACAGGCTATGACAACAACCTTACTAAAAAGCAGCGATAGGCATTGAATGATTTAATGCAAGACAAGGAGATCACTGTGAAACCATCAGACAAGGGTGGCAATGTTGTAATAATGAACACCACAGATTACAAACAAGAATGTCTTAGACAGCTTAATGATAAAATTCATTACAGGTTACTAAACAGTGATTCAACTATGGAGTGTCAGATCGAATTGGATTACATTCTCACCCAGGCTATGAGAAACAAAATCATTAATAAAGCGGAGTTTGACTTTATGAACATTAAAAATCCGCGAACAGCAACGTTCTATACGATACCAAAATTCCACAAAAATAAAAGTCCACCACCAGGACGACCTATTGTTTCAGGACAGGGTAGTCTGGGTGAGAATGTATCCAAGTACATTGATTACTGCCTACAACCCTTCATACAAACCCTGCCCTCATACATAAAAGACACAGGGGATGTTCTGAGAAAAATAGATGGCTTAACAGTTGAGAACAACACAATTTTGGTATCCATTGATGTGGAATCACTATATTCCTCTATTCCTCACAAACTGGGCATAAAAGCTTGTGAACATTACCTTGAACAGAGAGGACCCAAATATAAAAATCAAACCAAATTTGAATTAGAACTCTTGGACTTTGTCCTTAATAATAATTATTTTATCTTTGCCAAAAAATTTTATTGCCAAATTTTAGGGACAGCGATGGGGGCTAGTTGCGCCCCATCGTATGCATGCCTATATTTAGGTAAATGGGAAACTGATTGCGTTCTTGATATTGCTTCACAGTATGAGGAAAAATTAAAATTGTGGGTCCGTTTCATTGATGACGTGCTGGTCTTGTGGAATGGAACGGTAGATGAGCTGAAGGAGTTTATAGCAAAATTGAATAATAACAATTTAAACTTGAAGTTCACATATAATTATAGTACTACCAGTATAACATTTCTGGATTTATTTATTTCATCCAGAAATGGTGTACTGCAAACTGAAGTTACTTCAGCTAATACAATATTGAAAGCCGATAGCCATCACATAAATTCTGTGATAAAAGGCATCCCATATGGCCAGTACGTGAGATGTAAACGTAATTGCTCTACTACTGAATCTTTTAAAACTCATGCTGATGATCTGAAAGTAAGACTAACTGAAAGAGGATATCCTCTGAAACAATTAAAACAAAGTTACTCCAGAATATGTAACAAGACCAGGAATTAAACCCTATACAGTAATCGTAAAGACTCTAACCTAGGTAAAAATCAAATAAGATTTATAACCACTTATAATAATAAATGGGAAGATCTTAGATCCATTCTTAATAAGCATTGGGAAGTTCTACATATTGATCCAATTGTTAAAACAATAGTGGGTGAAAAGCCAGTCTTAACTCCCAGGAGAGCCCCCAATCTGAGGGATAAATTGGTACATAGCCATTTTTCCCAAAACAAACCAAAAGGGACATGGCTATCTGCACACAAAGAAAAAGATGGTAATTTTATTTGTGGCAGATGTAGCATATGTAAAAATATCCTAAAAAAAGAGAGCTATGTGACAGAATCAAAGAACATAAAAGGGATATTAAAAACAAAAACTTGAAGGATAGTAGTGTCTCAACACACTTTTATACACATCACAACAGTGTGGCAACATGCCTAAAGGTAATGGGCTTAGAACTAATTGATCACAAAAAGAGAGGAGGTGATCTAGATAAGCAGCTTCTACAAGCTGAGTGTAAATGGAAATTTAACATGAACACAATGAACCCCAATGGGTTAAATGAAGAAATAAATTATGCCCCCCTTTCTTTACTTCTATGTGAAGTAGCGCGGTCTGCGTCCTGAGTGGAGCCCATTGGTATAGAATGAGTATCCAAATTTTAGAGATAACAAACAATTTTCTCTTTCCCCCTCCTACCTCAACTGCAGGGAATTTGCTTAATTTCAACAATGTGTAAAAGTAAAATTTGTAAATATACATCTTCTTATTTTAATCAGTGATGTGACCAGCTTTTGTGTAAATACAGGCAACATGACCACCCTTATAAACTATTTAATGTATGAATATGGCTATTTGATAGTCTCTATTTTTACTAATGATGCTAACAACCTAAGTGAGCAGCAAGCGTACCGATTGGAGGATTAAGACAAGCCCTTGGCCTCCGCAATGCGGGTATATAAATTTCCGGGAGGAAGATGATACCAGTAGCACTGATACGCTGTGAAGAAGCCGCACCGGAAGTTCCTAGCGGCAAAACACGTGTTGCGTGTTTGTACATGTCTCGGGAAAGGCCGCCCGAGTAAAGGAGGAAGCGCTGCCCAACACATGACCTGGCATAAGCTATAGCTGGCTAATGGAGAAGTTTGACCGATTGTCTGCACTTTGTCTCAGATAAGTCCGTTCCATACGATGGAGTGGTGAGATTACACGGAAGGCCCCTTAGATGAGAGTACACCTCTCTGTAGGACCTAGCCTTTCACTGTTTGTTCACCATTCAATACAATGTTTAACAATATTGTTTCTTCATTTGGAACACTGTCATTTTCAAGCTGGCTTATCGTTGATTAGTGAACCTGCTTATCTATCATTGTCTTCATCAATTGATGCCGCCGTGCATTAACTCAGCACATGTTTAACAAACCTTTGCTTTGACCTGCACTGTGATCAAAAATTGCAACAATCTTTGTGTTACTGAAGCACTAACACTGCATGGAACTTTTTGCTGGATAACAACTAACGCTTTGCAATGGCTATCACGTCACTAACCTGTTCGTTAGCTTGCTTGCTTCATTTATTGTTGCTTACTAATTGATGCACGAACTGCACTTTACATAGCATCTTTATATTATGGTTATCACCATTGACGAATTGGTCTCACCTCCAGTATTGCTGCTATTATATTGTCACAATTACTTTGCACTTAGTATGCCATATTGATATTGTCTTCAAGGGTCATATTGTATATTGATTTGCAACTTTTTATCCCTTGAGCCTCTAATGTGCAATATTAGTTAGACAAATAGATAGCTTGATTGCCATGGCCATGGTTTTTTTATTTCACTGTGGTTATTTAATTTGTAAGAGTTATTTTGCTTAGTTAATAAATTGTTCACTTCATTGTATCAACTTTGAGTATTTTGATTCTTTGTCTTGTCTGAGTTTGGCTCCTTGACTGCTAGACACACCACATCTGTTATTTTTTATGATGTATTAATGAGAAGTGCTGGCCAGGGCATCCTTTCCCTTTTCTATAATGTCCTTTATCTTTTAACTATCATTTCTCTTTTCGTTATATGGATTTATCTTTATTGTCGATTCCCCCTGTGCACCCTCTGACATATTACAATTTTGTCTGAGGTTTCTCCACCTTATTATTAACCCAGGTTGTATCTTTGAGCGGGTTTGACCGATAAATTAACTTTTATATATATATATATATATATATATATATATATATATATATATATATATATATATATATATATATATATATACTTTGGAGCCCTTTCCAGTTACGTACCTTAAAACTTGGATTATCATTTTTAATTATTTCTAATATTTTATATGTTTGACTATGTAGTTACTATACGTATTTTACAAAGGGACTTCCAAGACTACCAAACAAACAAAGTATATGACTTTGCCAGGGGAGGTAATACAGATTCATCACCTCTGAATAATGATAGTAGATCAAGGGGTAGAAATAGAAGACAAAATCAGAGGTCTTTTTTTAGACAAAACCAAGAAGAACACACAAAAAGAAAAAAGCGTAGAGCAGGGAAAAAACAGAGGGGAGGACGATACAACCAAAAAGGTATACAATTTGAGGAGTTAACAATAAATACAATAAATACAATAAAAGAAATTACTGACTCAGACAATACTGATCTAAAAATAATCCACTTGTCTGGGAAAGTATTGTTATTCAAATATGAGCAGGTCTTACAAAAGGGACTTTCTTTTTCACCTACTAATAAGGTGGATACATTCACTTTAATGAAGGATCAACATATATTCGCAAAGAAGGTGGTTCTAGGAAAATTGCACTATGGGAAAGAAAAACAGTAAATATTAGACCAACGGGAGAGACTGACACTTAAAGGTACACTCAATCAAAATGAAACTTTCATTATTCAGATAGAGCATGCCATTTTAAACAACTTTCCAATTTACTTCCATTAACAAAATGTGCACAGTCTTTTTATATTTAAACTTTTTGAGTCACCAGCTACTACTGAGCATGTACAAGAATAAGTGTGTATGCATTTGTGAATGGCTGATGGCTGTCACATGGTACGTGTATGCATTTGTTATTGGCTGATGGCTGTCACATGGTACAGGGGGAGTGGAAATAAACATAACTTTTAAAATTGTCAGAAAAAAATCTACTACTCATGTGAAGTTCAGACTAAGTGCTATTGCATTGTCTTGTTATCTTGGATTTGTTGATTATGCAAATCTACTGTGTTGACTGGTCCTTTAAAGAGCTTATCTCCCTATCAGAGGAGATTCAGACACCAGCTGACAGTGAGTCACACAATATCAGTATAGGTCATACAACATTAAAAGGGATATCTTCATACATGCCATCCTTGTCTGTGGTTCCATCGGTTAATACATTCATCAAATTAGTGGAAAAGGATATATCCAATTTAGATATACATACGGATACAAGGATAATCTCGCCCGTAAGCAAAGAAAATCATTAAAGGACCTTAAAGAAGATGAAGGTGTTACGATCAAGCCATCAGACAAGGGTGGCAATGTATTAGTAATGGACACTTAATAATACAAAAAGTCACTGATATAACACATTATGAATTACTTAAAGGTGACCCGACCATAGGATATCAGATGGAACTTAAAAATATATTAAAAGATGCCCTAAAAGAAGGGATTATCAACAAGGCAGAATATGACTACATGTACATAAAAAAGCCTAGAACAGCTACCTTCTATACAATACCCAAAATACACAAAAAGAAACACCCACCCCCTGGCATTAAGGGCAGATGCGTCTAAATGAGAATATCTCCCAATACATTGTTGTGAGTGAGCTCGTCTCAGGTGCAGTAATAAAGAGGTCCAGACCAGATATTTATCAAACAAGGGCTCACCTCTGGAGAGGTAATCTTTATTACACTGTTGCAACAGTGTCCCAGCACAAAAAGCAGTAACGCAAGACTAACACATTTTCATATACATGCATTTTTATACTATTACAGTAACTTACAAAGCAGAGAGCTAATAATGGCTGATAATGATTGGCCAATAAATCGCACATGATTAGTGGTCCTCTATGTTAAAATTTGGGAGATATGTTTTCTTGGAATGTGACCAGAGGCTAGCTGGCTAATTGATTGAGAAGTTGATACTGTACAGAGAAGCCTTGGATTTTACCTTGAGTTTCAGATATTTAAAAAAAAACAATGTATGGGAGAAGCCATAACTTAAAGATGTACTGATATATACTTTTTAGGCTAAAAGTAAGTTGTTAAAGATACATCACTTATTAGGTCAGGAGTGAATTGCTGGAAAATACAGAAGTAATATATCTGCAGTTTCAGAAAATAGTTCAGTAAAAGAAAAGGAAAAGTTTGGTTAAACATATAAAATAATGAAAATAGAATAAGCAGCTCATAACATTCCCCCCTTTGATCGCAAACGTCAAAGTGCTGTGATCACAAAAACTCAATGTGACTCATGGCAGTTTGACAATTACAATCACAATGCTATTAGTACATGGGCGCTCGCGTCCAAGATGGTTCACAGGACTACAAGAGGGTAAGCAAAAACAAGGTAGGAGTGAAGTTATTAGGTAGTAGGCAATTCCGCTATTACCGGACGCTAGTCGCCATCGGGTGGAGTAGACAACTACCTAAACATTCCTATGCTGTAAATGTGTGTGTGGCATGACATATGTGTGTGGCATGACCTAGTGCAGAAACATCCCCTCCCAGATTTATTAACAACAATTAACAATCCCCATCATTCTTGCAGAGTTGATGGCGAATAGTGGGTTGTCAGGTAGTATCATGGCATGTTTGGGAGGTGAAGGAATTCTGCACCTGTGAAGGAAATATAGAGAGTGTAAGTATAAGGTAATGCAAAATGAAAGCAAAATAAAACAATACAGAAAGACAATGAAGAAATAGAAACCACCAGGGAGGGAAAAAGGAGTGGGTTATGGGTATACAGGCTACGACCGGGGTGGCCATCAAGGTAGATGATGGTCCATGGTCTCTCCGTGGCCAGTTTCCCAATGTAGGAAAGTTCTAGACGATCCTAGGGACGTAGTGCATCCTGCATAGGGATAAGACTGGGAATTTTAGGGCACAGCTGGTGGGTAGGCAATAACATTGTAAGATCAAGAGGTCAAAAGAGACATAGAGTAGGAGAGAAGTAGGTGAACTCAGAAGAAATCAGGGTCAAGAGAGATCTCAACATGGTGGGGAGATTCAAAACGGATAGAGGGAAACAAGTATTTGGGAAAAGAATGAGACACAGTGAAAACATTCTTGCATGTAGAGATTAGACCAGGTACACATTGTATACAGCAACACATCAGTTTAAGGCATACTATAATAACAATGCCATACAGAAAAAGGGAGTGTAACCATCCCAAATTAGGTAGCCAATCAAAGAGATGGTTAAAAATACCTCCAAGGCCAAATTTGTCATCAATCACATCTTGGACATCCTGGGATATGGACCTAATAACTGTGAGATGGTGAGTCAAATTAAGTGATCGATCAGTAACATAGGTACAACATTCTTTTCTCACAAGACTACACCTCCCTCCCCTCCTTGGGAAGCCAGGAGGTAATCAAGGGCCATTCTATTCTGCAATGCTAGTTGTCTAAGCTGCTTCAACTCTTGGGCCACACTCTGAACAACTCCTGCACTCTCATTCATGAAGGTCTGTAGTGTCACAGATAACATGATGATGTCCTGATGATTCAGGTAGACACCAACGGCCAGGAGGATAGCTTGACCAGTTGAATCTCCAGCATACTGTTGGACAAGGGGGGGCAGCAAGCTTCCAGATTCACGTTTATTGCGAATTGGGCCCAAGGGCAGCGTGGGGACAACACGGATGGCTGGGGTTACCACACCCAGGAAGCAGATGGCTGTAGAGTTACCAGGGAGGACTGACACCGCTGTCTGTCCACATATCAATACAACCCAGGGGGTGGTCTGCTGAGGAAAGATTGTACAAGGGATGGGGAAACAAAAGTACAATTGGGGCCCTGGAGGAAACAAAAAAAAGTGCAGTGAGATTATGATTCACAGTCAGGATCATTCCAGAGAAATTTACCAGCTGGAAATGAGTGCCATTACTGGAGATTACATACTCACATAGGGAGGCACCCAACCGCACCGTACCTTGGCCAATTTCCCTGCAGATAGTACCATATGAGGTGCCTCCCAAAGAGATAAAATTACCTGATAGGTTGAACAATGGTGTACCTGGAGGAATAAAAGTAGACAAATCAAAGGTAAACAAATCAACATTAATACCCATAAGAGGAATACCCCCTTATGATGAGTGGGAATGCGAGCAAAAATATAACAATTGCCCTCTGTGCGATTGACTATAGTTTTGAGTAGGACAACGTGTGAGTTTAGTCCCTATTCACCTAAAGAATAGTTTGCTGTGGACAATTGGGCATTAGGTAAATTATCATTATGGGGAAAGAATCATGGGGGTAAATAGGGGTTGTGGCAGAGGTAGTTACAGGGGAACGTCAAGCAAGAAGGGGTGACTTTCGTTTCTCAGCTACCCACTTCATAATTTTCAAACCACATTCACTAGTGGGGCTATGCACAAACCCCTTAGGACCTTTAAATACAAACTTTGAGTATAATTACTTGTTGGGCAGCTAGTAGTGGGAGGGAAAACTGCCACAGATACAAGGTTACCAGAACAAGATTATTTAGTAAAGGGGTTAGGATAAACACACTGACCAGAAGACACATATTGGGAAATAGAGTAAGAGAGCATGGTCAAAAGTGTGACACAAAACAAAGGAGACATATTGAGGGATGTTACTCAAGATATCAACAGAGGAGTGAGACAATGAAAATAAGAGTTAGAAAGACAGATCTTTCAGTTTCACTCATTCAGCTAGTGAGATTTCACTATTTCTGGTTAGTCTGAGTTTCAAACCTGGAAGGGTCTGAATTAACCAATCATCGTCAGGGGTCTTGGATACCCCTTCTTCAGAGGCCTTGGTTGCCCCAGCTTCTTCTTTCTTTGGCTTGTTGCAGGCTGCTTCTTTGTCTGGGCTGTATCTTTTACACCTGGAGTAGTGGATCCAAGAGTCGACCTCAGCAACTTTGATAGCTGTTGGAGTAGTCAGCAAAACCAGGCCTTTCCAGAGAGGCTGCAGTGGCTTTTTTTTTTTTGATAGGTCTGGACTAAAATGAAGTCACCTGACTGGAAGGGGTGTGCAGTCACATCCAATGGCAAGGACTGAGAGAGAGAGACATGTCTGTGGAGAGAATGTCTGCAGTTGCAAAAGATAAGCAGTTAATTATACATCACCTACTGCAAGGTCAGGCAGGTGTAAGGTGTTGGCACTATACAAAGGAGGTGGCCTACCAAACAACAGTTCATATGGTGAGAGCTTGAGGGTCCCCCTATGGTTTTTGCGAGTTCAAAACAGTGCTAGGGGCAAAAAGCATCTACCCATTTAAGGCTTGCTTGAGAACACAGTTTTACAATAGTCTGTTTTAGGGTCTAGTTATTTCTTTCCACTTGGCCTGAGCTTTTCTGGATGCCAAGTAAAGCCTAAGGCTAATGTCAGTTGGTGAATAATATTACTTGTGAAATGTGTTCCTCTGTTAGATTCAATTACTCTGGGAGGCCAAACCTGGGTATGAGTTCTTTTAGCATTCACTTGGCAACTTCTTGGACTTTCACAGTTCTTGTAGGAAAGGCCTCGGCCCATCCAGTAAGTTGGTCCACTATCACAAGTAAATGTTTGAAACCCCTACAGGGAGGTATGTCAGAAAAGTCAATTTGTAAACATTCAAAAGTTTGAAATGCCCATGGGCATCCGCCTGGTGGGCTTTTAGGTTCCCCCCTTGGATTGAATTGAGCACGTCTCACAATTCAATACAACTCATTTTGCAGCTTGATGGGGGGGCAAACCACTGTCTGTTAAGGGGTTCAGCAAGTTGTGTGGTACCTCAGTGTGTTTGGTTATGCAGAATGGATAGCATAAGAGAGAGGTGTGGTTGAGGTAGAGCAGGGCATCCATCTGGAGTGGACCAGATACCAAAAGAGTCACAGGTAACACCAAGAATAGTCCAGAGGTGAACAGTTTGTTCAGGAAGAGAAGTGTAAAGAGAAGACAATGTAGTGTCAAAAGGGTGAGGTTTGTGAGTGGGGGTGAGAGAAGGATAAATGGCAGAGAAGCTGCATGCTAAGCAATTTGATTAGCATAACTATTACCAAGTGAAATTGGTTCCTGTGAGTGGGTGTGTGCTTTGCAATGCATGACAGAGATAGAAGTGGGTAAATGGATTGAGTCAAGGAGTGCAGAAATTTGTGGTGCATTGGCAATTTGGGTACCAGCAGAAGTTAGAAAACCCCTTAATTTCCATAATTGACCAGTGGCATATACAATCCCTAAAGCATATTTACTATCAGTGTAAATGTTTACTGACCTGTCCTTTGAGAGCTGACAAGCAAGTGTGAGTGCATGTAGCTCAGCCGCTTGGGCACTGTAGTGAGATGGGAGGGGCTCGGCCTCTATAACAGAATCTGTCATGACTGCACCAGAAACATTCACCATCCTCAAACTTACATCACAGAACAGTGTCCAATCCAGGTTAGGTAAAGGCACATCAGAGAGGTCATCCCTTGGTTTGGAGGAAAAGAGAGATACAGATAAACAGTCATAGTGTGGGGTACTATCATCAGGCAGAGGTAACAAAGTTGCTGGGTTGAGAGAGGTACAGTGGATGATAGTGATATTAGAAGGTACAAGAAGCAATGTCTCATACCTAGTGAGACGTTGGTTTAAAAAAAAATGTTGTGTATTTGTCTGATTAAGTAAGAGATGTACTGCGTGTGGCACATAAATGTGTAAAGGATGTTCCTGTACAAGCTTCTTTCCTCTATTTTGGCATTTGAAATAGCTGATTTAGTCTGTGGTATACCCACCTATAGTAAAAGTTTTATACTGGAGTCTCATCTATCAATCAGCCTAAGTAAACAAGCCAGTAATAAGAAACCACACTCACAGGGGTGCAGGATAGTTAAAGGGACAGTTTACCCAAATTAAGAATAATTTTTAATTGAAACTGCTTGACATAGTTAAATATACTAGTGCTGAGCATACAATAAACCTTATTTTCTTTCTCTATAAATATTATTTTTGAAATCTCAGATTTTATATCAGTTTGCCTATACCCCTTTGTGATGAGAACAGGATGTGATGTCACTAGTATGTGGGCGGGGCTAAGGTCCGGTGTCTGTGTCGCAGTTAGTTTAGTACAATCAACCTGACTAGATGTGTATTGTTATGCTCTGCAATAAAATAGAGTTGTACCATCATTGCTGTGTCCTGCATATGTCCTGCATCTCATGACATGGTGTCAGAAGTTCTGGACTGCGCTTCTGTTCCTGATCGATTGCAATGTCAAAGTTTACCCCACCTGAGCCTTTTGACTTCTCTCAGCCTGCAGCTTGGCCCACATGGCGTCAGCGGTTTCAGCGCTTCAGGATTGCTTCCAAACTGAACAAGGAGAGTGGTGAAGTACAAGTCAATTCTCTTTTATACTCTATGGGGAAAGATGTGGAGCCAGTGTTCAATGCTTTTATTTTCCAAGAAGGGGAAAAATTTAACTTTGATATAGTTATGGATAAACTCAGTGTCCAAAAGAAATGTGATTCATGAGAGAGCTTGTTTTCACAAACGTAATCAGCGTGTGGGAGAATCTGTGGAGTCATTTGTGCGCAGCCTGTATGAATTAGCTGAATTCTGTGAGTTTGGGGTTGCTAAAGAAGAGCAAATCAGAGACAGAATAGTTATTGGAATTGCAGATGCTGAAGTCTCCCTGAAGCTGCAGTTAGAGCCTGATTTAACGTTAGACGGGGCTATTAGGATGGCCCGCCAGAGTGAACTGGTGAAAAAGCAAAGTGCTGATCTGGGGTCTGAGAGTATTGTGGATGAGGTGCAACAGTCTAGGAAAACTGCTAGTGAAAGGCACAGTGTGAGCGGTAGATCTAAAGTACTGGAAAGGCCTAGAAGTGTATGGGCGCAACATGGGCGATGCACACGGTGCTACCGGGCTCATGATCAGAGTGCTTTATGCCCGGCCAGAGATAGAAGGTGCAGAAAATGCAACAGAATAGGCCATTTTGAAGTGGTGTGTAAAACTGAATACATTAAGGAGATGCAGGTGGACAGTGACCAGGAGGGTCAGGAAGTGTCTTTTGTGGGGTTTGTTGTGGAACGGACAAGCTCAGAGGAAGATTGGAAAGTTACTTTTACTGTAATGGGAGCCAAAGTTGATTTTAAGATTGACACAGGAGCTGATATCACTGTAATGTCTTTTGCTGAATTTATGAAACTGCCTTGACAGCCCCAGCTGGCGAAGGTTACTACAAATGTCCATAGTCCTGGTGGCCGCATTGATTGTGTGGGGAAATTTCTTGCCAGCTGTGAGTACAAGCAAAGGAAGTTTACCATGAGGGTGCATGTGATCCGAGGTCAGTGTGTTAATGGTTTATTGAGCAGAAAAGCAGCCTGTGACTTGGGCCTCGTGGCCAGAGTGAATGAGATTTCCGAAGATATGTTTGGCGAGTTGGGCCTACTGAACTGCAAACCTGTCCGTATAGCACTTAAAAGTGACGCAGTCCCATACAGTATTTCTACCCCTTGTAGAATCCCGTTCCCGCTCATGCCTCAAGTGGAGAAAGAGCTTATGCGCATGAAGTCTATGGGGGTTATTGAAGAGGTTGTTGAAGCGACTGATTGGTGTGCCCCCATTGTTCCAGTTGCAAAGAAAAACGGAAAGGTGCGCATCTGTGTGGACCTGAAAAGGTTGAATGAAGCAGTAAAGAGAGAGAGATTTGTGCTGCCGACATTAGAAGATATAGCTCCAAAGTTGGCTGGGGCGAAGTTCTTTTCCACATTAGACGCTTCTAGCGGCTTTTGGCAGATCCCCCTGGATCCAAAGTGCCGCAAACTGACTACCTTTATCACACCGGTAGGTCGGTTTTGCTTCTGCAGACTCCCCTTTGGGATATCCTCTGCTCCTGAAATCTTTAAAAGGGAAATGAGTTCTCTCCTGAGTGACCACGTGGGCACAGCGGTCGTCATGGACGACATTCTAGTGTATGGGTCTACAGTGGAGGAGCATGATCAGCGTTTAAGTTGTGTGCTACAGGCTATCAAAGAGTCTGGGCTGAAGCTGAATAAAGAAAAATGTCATTTTAGGGAAACTGAATTATGCTACTTTGGGCATATCATCAACGGGGATGGCATCAAGCCAGACCCCGAGAAAATCCGTGCTATTGAACAGATGAAAAGCCCTTCGGATGTGCATGAGCTGAGACAGATATTGGGCCTTGTAAACTACGTGGGCAAGTTTCTTCCGGATTTATCAACAGTTTTACACCCTGTCACAAAGTTGCTTAAGAAAGATGTTGCCTGGGTCTGGGGACCTTCACAAGAAAAAGCTTTTCTGCATGCCAAGTCCCTGCTGGGGTCTGCCCCAGTGCTGGGGTTCTACGACCCTTCAAAAAAGACTGTGGTTAGTGCCGATGCAAGCAGTTATGGGTTGGGGGCTGCACTCCTTCAGCTGAATGACAACAAACTACAGCCTATCGCCTACTGTTCCCGCACACTGACGGCTGCGGAGTCAAAATACGCCCAAATTGAGAAAGAGTGCCTGGCTGCAGTTTGGGCCTGTGAGCGCTTTCAGTGTTATCTAGTGGGTTTGGAGAAATTTAGTCTGGAAACTGACCACAAACCGCTAGTCCCTCTAATCAATTCTTAAGACATTGACAAAACACCTTTGAGATGCCAGAGACTTTTAATGAGACTGCTCAGGTTCAATGTTCAGGCAGTGCATGTGCCGGGGAAACAACTGGTTGTGGCAGATACACTATCCAGGCTCCCGCTGGCTGCTGCTGAAGAATCCTCCACAGAATCGGATGTGAAAGTGTATGTTGATTCAGTTCTGGCCTCTAAGTCCATTTCTTCAAGGAAACTGGAAGAGATAAAGAAAGAGACATATTTGGACACAGATCTGCAAGAAGTTATAAGGTACATAAGAGAAGGCTGGCCCAAGAGCCGGGCAGCCTGGATGTCTTTAAGTGCCAGCCAGAGAGGTCACAGCTCACGGATCTGGAGGGGTTGGCGCTGTTCCAAGACCGCATTGTAATTCCTGTCAGCATGAGGAAAGAGATGTTAAACAGGATTCATGATGACCACTTAGGCATTACAAAGTGCAGAGAGAGAGCAGCTACAGCTGTGTGGTGGCCTGGGATCAGCTCCGACATTGCAAATCACGTGTCTAAATGTGCCTTTTGCCGGGAACGCCGGCCTACTCAGAGAAGGGAGCCCTTGATGTCTACTCCGCTGCCTGCGGGGCCGTGGAAGAAATTAGCTGCTGATTTGTGTGAACTGCACGGGAAAAAGTTTCTTGTTGTGATCGACTACTATTCCAGGTATTTGGAAATTGCACCCCTGAATGATTTCACAAGTCAGGCCGTTATCATTCGCTTGAAGAGCTTGCTCACCCGCTGGGGCATTCCAATGGAGCTAGTGAGTGATAATGGTATGCAGTTCGCTTCTACAGAGTTCAGTGCTTTCAGCAGGGAATATGATTTTGTACATTCCACGTCAAGTCCACATTATCCGCAGGCCAACGGAATGGCTGAAAGGGCAGTTCAAACTACAAAATTAATTCTAAAGCAATCTGAGCTGTACCTAGCCCTCTTTTCATACAGGGCGACGCCCATTCAAGCCACCGGGTTTAGCCCGGCACAGCTGATGCTAGCACGCCAGATTCGCACCACTTTACCCTCAGTGGGTGTCTTCAAGCCGCCTGGCCCTGTTCCTCGGGACAAAGTCCTTAGGAGGGATGAAGAGGCCAAAAAGGGTTATCATTTCTTCTATGACAGGAGACATTCTGTCAGGCCTTTACAGGAACTGAAAGTGGGCCAAAGTGTCAGAATTAAACTGGATGATGAGAAGAAATGGAAGACGCCTGCTACGGTAGTGGGCCGCTCTCCAGAACCAAGGTCTTACACAGTCCTTACAGAGGGAGGGACGGTTACACACCGTAACCGAAGACATCTTCAGCCTGTACCTGAGAGTCTGGAACCGGATACCTCAGTACCACCGCCGGTGGGATCCCCTGTTCTAAGAGAGGTGCCTTCCCCTCAGCAAGATCACAGCGGGGATATATCTTTGCCTCCAGCAGACTCTTGTTCACCATCTTCTGTATCAGAGGACAGTTCATGCAAAGTTACATCAAGCGGAAACGTGGTGAAACTTCCGGCCCGATACAGGGACTGACTTTAGCTAGAACAGTGACCGGAAGTATGGGCAGAATAATCCATGGTCACTGTGGACTAGGGTAGTCTACCCCGATTTCCAAGTCAGGATGTAATTTATTTGTTCATGTTTTCTAATCTATCTGTTTTTATAATGTTCAAAAACAAAAATGTGTTGTATACCCTGTTGGTGTACCTTGTTATTTATTATATGCAAATGTATGCTTTGCCTTTGAAAAAGGGGAAGATGTGATGAGAGCAGGATGTGATGTCACTAGTATGTGGGCGGGGCTAAGGTCCGGTGTCTGTGTCGCAGTTAGTTTAGTACAATCAACCTGACTAGATGTGTATTGTTATGCTCTGCAATAAAATAGAGTTGTACCATCATTGCTGTGTCCTGCATATGTCCTGCATCTCATGACACCCTTTAAATATTTTTTTTTCCTGCCTTCTGTGCATAGCACTTGCTCCACCCCCTGACTCGGTGTTGAGCAGTGAGCAGTTTTTTTTTAGAGCTTGAATACATTCAGGTCAGTGATATCTCTCAGTTTGCAACTTATTTGAAGAGAAAAAGAAAACGTTTGCAACATGCAATTCCACTCCTGTATTAGAACAGACTTTTACACAGACCTGTATGTATTCAACTCAGAAGTCAAATCCACATCGGCATGAAGCCTCAATCAGCTGGAAAGCAAATGTAACTCTTTTTTTTTCCCCACTGCTAGTCTCACAGATTTTATATTATATATATATATATATATATATATATATATATATATATATATATATATATATATATATATACAAGGAAAGGTCTGCACAAGGTGATTATGTAAACAAACTATTGTAAAACAAACTAAAGTAAAAATATAGAAAATCATCCAGGTCTTATGCAATTATTATGCTCCCAGAGACAGGACCAGTAAACACAGCAGATTTGCATAATCAACAAATGCAAGATAACAAGACAATACAATAGCATTTAGTCTGAATTTCAAATGAGTAGTAGATTCTTTTCTAACACATTTCTAAGTTATGTATATTTCCACTCCCCCTGTACTATGTGATAGCAATCAGCCAATCACAAATGCATATACGTATAGTCTGAGTTCTTGCACATGCTCAGTAGGAGCTGGTGACTCAAAAAAAAAAAATGTAAATATAAAAGACTGTGCACATTATTTTTAATGGAAGTGAATTGGAAAGTTGTTTAAAATTACATGCCGTATCTAAATCATGAAAATTTTATAAAACCTGAGTGTCCCTTTAAATGTAAAGTGTGGGGAGTGATATTTAAATTTATTTTGTTAGCTGCCGATTGTGTTTGCACATTGGAGGTTTACTGTCTTTAGCATATCATTTACTAAAGCACTTTGATTGGCCATGGGGCAGGGTAATAGAGCATTGTAGCACTGCCCTTTTATCAGGGCATTCCAGGGACATTTAGCTGAACTGCAAAGAAGAAGATAAAAAATGTAAAAAAAATAATATATTTTACAAACTACTACATTTTATGTATTATCTCCTTTACTTGTTAATCCAGTGTTATTGCTACTCATGAACTTCCATGAGTGAACTGGTCCTTTAAGTAATAAAATGACAATTTTCCATTGCTCTGTCTAAGCACTGAGCTCCCATTTTACAGACAAATATAACACAATGAGATATTATTATCTAAAATTCATTGCAATCAACTGTGTTTTGAAAGCATAAAACCAGCTACTTCATATATATACAAATAAACTTGCAAATGCAATTTCTCCTATATTTTATACTATGCAGCTTGTATAACAAGCCATTGAAAATACATTAATATAAAAGCAATTTTACAGTGTACTGTCCCCATAATTGCTGACCATTTATCATGTATATTATATATTCAACCTTATTGTCTTATTTACCATTAAAACTCCACCTCCCCACTGCATCACAACCTGCATATACTTAAATATTTATTGCAAAAGAAACAGACCCAAATACATACATCTAATGACACACAGTCCATAATACAGCAAAGAAGCAGAACTCCAATGGCAAACAAGACAAGTTTTTTTACCTTATTATCTTTTCCACAAACATACTTAACCCATTAATCATATACAAGAAAAACTCTCATATTTACTAGAGCGTGACAAAAATCACACACACCATCGCACTTTCAACGTCCTTAGTTACTTCACTTGCATATATTTTATATGCCTCAAACAGATGGAAACACATTAAATCTCTAATCAGCCCATACATAAAACAAATATCACTTAAAACTAAAAAAAATGCTATTATTGGCGCACAAAATTAAGAACATACATATGACTTTAAATCCAAGTTACAGCAATAACAAGCAAATCCTTACGTCATCAAATGTCTTAGCTAAGAATCCCTGATACACACACACAGCTCCAGCATGCATCAAACATCAAGGCCAGCTTTCTTTTGCAGCGATTGTACACAAAAATTCATATCAACTTGCATACCTCAAATATTTCACTCCCAGCATTTATTCTAAAGCAATGCTAACATACATGAAACTTTTAGTAATACAGAAAACACATTTCCATTTGGGTTTTGACGTCCGCAACCCTACTATTCTCAAAAAGATAATAGCAGTCCATCTGGTCAGGGCATATATCAACCAGAAGATTGCGGAGGGCAATTAATTTAGGGAGCTCAAAGGACCCAAATCTCGGCCACTTTAATTCAGGATCAAGGCTGAGAGTATAGGAAACTCAGAGCTCTGTGCACAAAATATAAAGTCTATTTTTTTTTATAACCAAGCAGTACTGAGTTTTCCCTAATTTGCATATACTTTAGCAAGGGGAGAGTCTTTGTCTACTTTAGACAGCCGGGATCCCATTATTTTATCCCTGTTACTTAAAGTGAATGTAAATTTTGATGACAAAGTGCCCAGTCTACAAAAATTAGACCAAAAACAGGGGCACTTTAACTCCTCAAAATCCACACCTCACTTTAATCCCTAATCAAGTCCCTGCAGTTACCGGAAGGACACTTCCTCAACATCCCTGCCTAGCGGGAGAGATTAGCACTATAGTCAATCAAGTCCCTGCAGTTACCGGACGGACACTACCTCAACGTCCCTGCTTAGCGGGAGAGATTTGCACTATAGTCAAATCACAATATGCCTTGGATCACTATTTCTGCCTCTGTAAAATCCCTACCACCTGAAACTTTATTTTATAGTGGGCTGGCACCCTAATGGTGTTTAACTGCCAGACAGATGTCCCACTGAATTTAATAGTGATCCAGTATATAAAACAAAAACAGGGTAAAAGACCCACAACATATATTACACGTACATGAACACAAAAGACAAGAAGACACTCACAGAATGGTCCAAGGGGTAGATTGCGTCCGTTGTTTGTGGTCTGTTCCTCAGGACGTATTCCCTTATCGCCCCCCGGGACTCCCTGGCCAACAAGACAAAACCTCCCACAGGTAAGCTATAGACCTGAATCAGATGGGTGCGCACAGATGTTGGTTTCCAGCCAGGGAGGCACGGAAAGGTCGACCTGAAGTACGTCCCACCAGAGTTGCCATGTTACTGTCGTGAGTGAGCTCGTCTCAGGTGCAGTAATAAAAAGGTCCAGACCAGATATTTATCAAACAAGGGCTCACCTCAGGAGAGGTAATCTTTATTACACTGTTGCAACAGTGTCCCAGCACAAAAAACAGTAACGCAAGACTAACACATTTTCATATACATGCATTTTTATACTATTACAGTAAATTACAAAGCAGAGAGCTTATTGGCTGATAATGATTGGCCAATAAATCTCACATGATTAGTGGTCCTCTATGTTAAAATTTGGGAGATATGTTTTCTTGGAATGTGACCAGAGGCTAGCTGGCTAATTGGATTGAGAAGTTGATACTGTACAGAGAAGCCTTGGATTTTACCTTGAGTTTCAGATATTTAAAAAAAACAATGTATGGGAGAAGCCATAACTTAAAGATGTACTGATATATACTTTTTAGGCTAAAAGTAAGTTGTTAAAGATACATCACTTATTAGGTCAGGAGTGAGTTGCTGGAAAATACAGAAGTAATATATCTGCAGTTTCAGAAAAGAGTTCAGTAAAAGAAAAGGAAAAGCTTGGTTAAACATATAAAATAATGAAAATAGAATAAGCAGCTCATAACAACATCGACTATTGTCTACAGCCTTTCATGATGACATGCCCTTCATTCATTCAAGACACAAATTACATGATTAGGAAACTGGATGGGCTTACAGTTGAAGACAATACTATATTGGTAGCCATAGATGTGTAAGCATTATACTCCTCAATCCCCCACACATTGGGAATGGAGGCCTGTAAATACTATTTAATCAATTTTAATTAAACAAAAACTATTTAATCAACTATTTTATCAAAGAGGCAGTGAATATACAGCACATACCAACTTTACCCTGAACCTACTCAAATTTGTCTTAGAGAGAAATGTATTTGTATTTTATCATAAATTCTATCGTCAAATACTTGGCAGAGCAATGGGGGCAAGTTGTGCCCCCACATATGCTTGTCTATACCTTGACAAATGGGAGGTTGACCATATAAGGAATACTTTGTCAGAGTATGAAGAAAAAATAAACATTTGGGCACGGTATATAGATGACATCCTGGTGGTGTGGCATGGGACAGAAAAGGAACTGAAATAATTTATCCAATTTATAAACGATAACAGTTTGAACTTAAAATTCACATATACATCAAGTAGGGATGCCATTAATGTCCTAGACAAATAACTGTCAAGGAGGGAACAATTATGACTGAAATGTATAGGAAAGACACATCAGTCAATGCCATCTTAAGGGCAGAAAGTCACCACATAGGGTCAGTACTAAAAGGCATCCCTTATGGCCAATACTTTGGGTGCAAAAGAAACTGTTCAGCATCTAAATCCTTTGAAATGCATGCTAAAAAACTGACGGATAGATTATTGGATAGGGGATACTCACATACAAAAATTGAAACGTAACTACTGTAAAGCAAAATAAAATCCAAGGGATAATATACTATACACCAAAAATGAAAAACCACTGACAGGAGATAATACAGTGAGGTTCATATCCACATACCATAATAAATGAAATTATATAAGATCCATATTATCAAAACATTAGGACATTTTGATGGTAGACTCCATTCTAAAGACAATAGTCGATGAGACCCCACTTATGACCCCAAGAAGGTCACCAAGTCTACAGGACAATCTAGTGCATAGTTACTTTACAAACACAGCTAAAGACCAGAACTGGTTCAAAAACTACCAAAAGAAAGATGGTAATTTCATGTGTGGGAAATGCAATGTGTGTAAAAATATAAAAAAAGGCAATCAAGTAATAGATGCTGAAGGAAGAAAACATAAGATAAAGGGTCACATACATTGCAAAAGTGAAGGGGTTGTATATGCTATATTGTGTTCTTGCCCACAATTCTATATGGGCAGATATAGTGTCTTTCTCGAGACTCAGGGTTTCATTTTGTTCCATATGAACACCTCTATCTTGACTTGTAATTTGGAAAGAAAATGGAAAGGCAGCGGTAGAGGTATTGTTTGGAGCAGATAAAGTATACAAGGTTGAATGTTCATTTTTAATATATGTATTCTGCCTAACCAGGAGAAAGTTTTGCCATTCCATCCAGACAGATCATTCATTATTTCATCCTGAATGAGTGTGTATTTAGCATCTATCATATCATGGGGATTTGCCAGTAGATATATACCTAAGTTTTTGAGTTCTTGATGTTGTATCTTTAGTGGGCAATAAAAGGAGACATTTGCCATAATACTAGATGGGGTACCTACCATATGTCTAAAATTCTTTGAGTAATGCGGGAAGAGATATGTCTAAGTCAGTCAATGTTAAGAGGACATCGTCGGCATAAAACACCACTTGTATTCTGTATGTTGGACTGTTATACCCTTGATTTGACGATTGGTCCTAATTTTATGGGCCAGAACTTCAACAGAAAGGACAAAAAGTAGCGACAACAAAGGGCACCTCTGGTGTGTACCATTTTAAATCCGGAATGGTTCAGAGAGGATGTTATTTGTCTTGACTCTAGCCATGGGATGTGAGTATAAAGTGAAGATTCTTTCAATAAATGTATTCCCTAGATTCATGTTTGCCAGAGTGGCTTTGAGGAAACCCCAGTCCACCCTGTCAAAAGCCTTTTTGGCATTGGTAGATATTATTGCTAAGGGAATTTGGTTGTTATGGACGTATGAGATTAATTGAGCAACTTTAAGGGTGTTATCCCTAACCTCCCTTCCTGGAATGAAACCTACCTGGTCTGTATGGACCAGGTGTTTTAATAATGGGTTAAGTCGATTGGATAGGACTTTGGCATATATATTTACATCCATATTCAGGAGAGAAATGGGTCTGTGATTTCCCTGGCTTGGTGAGTATTGTGATGTGAGCCTCTAGCATATTTTGTGCAAAGCCTTTGTGCTCCTGTATCAAGTTAAACATATTGGTGAGGTGAGGTGTGATGATGTGGGTATATGTTTTATAATATTTGTTACCATAACCATCTGAGCCCAGGCTCTTACCTACTGGTAACTCCTTGATGGCATTGGATATTTCTTTTGTACTAAAAGGCTCATCCAATGTTTAAGAATCACTGTCATTGAGTCTTGGGAGGTTGGGGGAGGAGAGATTTTGGGATACATCTAAACTAGTATTGTGAGTGTTCAAAAGGGTGGAGTTTTGGTGATCATTTTTAAAATTGTAAATAGAGGAGTAGTAGCTTCTGAATATGTCTGCTATTTGAAGACTATCTTCACATGTTTGTCCCGATTTATTTTGCAAAAAGTAAACATAAGCTTTTAATTGTTTGCGACGGAGGGCCCTGGCCAATAGGTGTCCTGCTTTGTTACTATGTTCATAGTAGTGTTGCTTTAAAGAGAAGGAGTTACGTTGTTGCTCGTGTTGTAGGTATTGCTGTAGTATTAGTCTTTTTTGCGTCTATTGTTCTATGTAAAGTTTATTTGTCTTGTTTGTGTAGGCACTCTGCCGTGCTAACATCTTTAAGTAACAGTTGGTATTTGTTTTCTTGGAATTTCCGTAATTTCCCTTTATGCTTATTAAATTCCCCCGTAATTACACATATATGTGCCTCACATACTGGCATATGTGGCAGTTGACCAGTAGTGTTTAACTAAAAGTATTCTTCTAAAGTTTTATCATTGTCTAGCTTGATTAGTGGATCAGTCAGGAGGATGTCGTCCAGATGCCACTGAAATAGGATAGTTGGTGTCTCAGGCCATTCCAGTGTGCATAGTACTGGAGCATGTTCCAACCATGTTATAGGTAAAATTTTAACCAGTTGCACTTGGGACAAGCTCAAGGGATCTAACAAAAAAAAGTAATCAAGCCTTACGAGGCCCACAATAGGCCGAAACGTACGTCTGGGGTTTTGCTGTTTCTCTCAGAGAGGGATTGCCTGGTATTTCGGGGCTGGACTGTACTGTTAAGTCATGATCAGACTGATATGCTTCAAGAAAATTATTTTCTGTGAAAGGCACATGTTGAGCAAAAAGAGGCTGCTTCTTGTGTGGTAACTAGCCATAGAACAAGCTATTATGCTATTGTTCGTTCCCAGGTTGAGTGCATCTCTCTTTTTATTTATTCAAATTATGACACTTAGGGAAGTCTCACTAAGTGTGATGCGGGAATCCAGATGTGGAACCATTGCTCAATGTGCCTAGAGGGATATGGCTGCACCTCACTGACGAGGCCCACCATAGGCCGAAACGTACGCCTGGGGTTTTGCTGTTTCTCTCGTTCAGAGAGGGATTGCCTGGTATTTCGGGGCTGGACTGTACTGTTAAGTCAGGATCAGACTGATATGCTTTTTTATTTTCTGTGAAAGGCACATGTTGAACAAAAAGAGGCTGCTTCTTGGGTGGTAACTAGCCATAGAACAAGCTATTATACTATTGTTCGTTCCCAGGTTGAGCGCGTCTCTCTTTTTATTTATGCAAATACTACACAACATATACACTAAACAAGGATTAGGAAAATACGTTGCGATCGGCATCACAGAACAAAACATCATGAAAAAAGAATTGCACACTGATACACAAACAAAACATTTGCATTGCAGATTAGAAAACATTATTAAAAAATAAACATTTGGGGGGGCGGAGCCAACTGCCGAGGGAGTCAGTCGCACATCTCCTGAGCTCCTAGGCCATAACTATGCAAAATACTTATTTTCAGGATAAGAATGACCTAGACCCACAATTAACCTCTCACTTACTGATGTATAACGAATAGATGCTCTGCCTGAGTCAGATTCCATGACTAACTCCTTGTTTTCTAAATTTCATCGGAGAGAGCTGCTGCACCACGTTTAACGATATACTCAGACCTACCTCCATTACTATTAGTTCAAGTTTTTACAGCGTGGAACCTACAGCTGTTTCTAACATGGAGGAGACTCAAGAGTTACTACATGCCTTACTTCAGGATCTAGCCTGACAGCTTGAAAACTGCTTCTCAGACTTATCAGACACACTGAAGGCAGCATTAACGGGAGCGGCTAACAGCGCACACAGTAGTGAGTGTTCCGGAGACACGGGGAACAAATCTCTTATGGAGGACTTTTTAATAATGCCTTGCCAATTACCTCCGCTTCACAGATGCGGTGCAGATCTGAGTGACCCTTCACAAGACCGCTGTGAACAGCTGAGAGATATTCCTATAACACCCATAATAAGTACCGCAGCAGTTCCGGAACAGATTTCACAGAATGCGGAGATATGGCATGCATTGGACTTCACACTGCTCTTTATGGCAACTGAGGCCCAGCACTTTTTCTCTGCTCCTTTCAGCAAAGAGGTGTCTGTCTATACTATTATTCCACTTCCCATAACTCCTGTAAGCTCAGAGGATTTTGCAGACTTTGCTTCTACTAATCCAGAAGTTTTAGGGTCCCCGCAGGTCAACACTAAGCCAAGTACGCCACAGACTATGCATCTGAAACTTCTCCGGATCGTAGTAATTGGCAGAAGACATGTACTCTTAAATTTATGCAACCAGCACCTGCTTTTGAGAGTGGGGATAGGTTAAAATAATGTTTTTTAGTAGTCAGCTTAGCGTTTACAGGGATGGCTACTAATTAATTTCTGTAAGTTTCCTGTCGATAATTTTGTTTATGAGCAGGTTCCTCTTTGCTAAGACTGCGAGCTAATGACATTCTTCTGCTATTCATAATTACTATTAAAGTGTGTATGGAGATGGGAATACCACTTAAGTAACTAACATGCATCAGCTGAGACAACCACAGTGTAGTAGTTAGTCTACATGAACCTACTATACCCTATAATTGTGCTGTCTGCGGCTGAGACAGTATGATACAGCTTTTTTAGGGAATGTAGATTAGTTTAAATTATATTACTAAGTCTCACATAGCCAATATTTATTCTGTTTGGTAAGTCAGTATTCTTTGAACAGATATCCGCATACCAATTAGAGGTTCCTACATTATGCCCCCAACTATCTTAAAAGTCAAAAGTAGACTCAAACTTAGAGTTAACAGCTAAGCCTATCCTACACAATTGTACATAGCATTTTTAATAGCCCTTCAGAGTGCAGAGACTCAGAATTAGATTAGTGAGTAATTTAGAAGTCATATTTTTGGATATATATGTCACAAATGTCTGCTTTACATAATGTCAAAATATGTGCAGTTTCTCTATGTATAGTGTATTATTTATCCTTTCTACTACAGTCAGTGGGAGTTCTATCTAAGATTGCATTAAATTGGGTTTTATCTTTTCCTTTTGTATATATCCTAAAATACAAATCTTCTCCTCTTCCCAGCCGGCAGGGGAGGGAGGGATGTTGCTGTAGTTAGAGGTAATAGATGATGGTTCTGACTGTCTACCAGTATGATGTTATGTACATAACTCTTATTGCACTAAGGATATGTCTATAGAAAGGATCTGGATAATTGTGAAGTATATACATCTGTGTGCACTTATGATTAGGCATTAACATATGTGTAACTGCAGTATAGATAATATGTTTATTTGTAGGTATATATCATTCTATGTTTCCGTTGTGGCTCAGAAGGGTAAAGTTTACATTATTGTTGTTACTATTTAGTAGCCTCCTTAAGTATTTTCTATCTAATTATATGATAACCTCCCCTCCATATACTCACATGGGCCCCATAGTGGGCTACATCCAATATATAGCTTGTTTATTATAACTTCCCCCTACCCATAGATTCACATGAGTCCCTTAGGGAGCTACGTCCAATATATAGTTTGACTGTTTTATTTATAAGTAATGTTCACTTTTTTGGCATATTGCCTTAAGCGGTGTTTACCCACTGTTGGACTTTCCTATTAATAGGCCTTTAGGGGCCATAAGCAGGACTAACAAAGTTAACTAGTCTTTTGTGTATCACGTGGGTCCTTAGGGCCCGTATCATTAGTCAAAAAAAAAAAAAAAAAGATTTTAAGAATTTAGAAAACCGAGGTTTCACATGATTACATTGTAGTATACAAATTGCTTTTTATTCTGCTTATACCTTTGTAATGTGCTTCATGGCAATGTTGTTGTACATGTCATAGCATTTATTGTTAATTTGCATTTTCTTTTGTGAAAAACCTCAATAAAAACTTTTTTTTTTTAAATAAAATAAACATTTACAACACTTAAAGGGACAGTCTAGGACAAAATAAACTTTCATGATTCAGATAGAGCATGTAATTTTAAACAATTTTCCAATTTACTTTTATTACCAATTTTTCTTTGTTCTCTTGGTATTCTTAGTTGAAAGCTTAACCTAGGAGGTTCATATGCTAATTTCTTAGACCTTGAAGGCCACCTCTTTTCAGAATGCATTTTAACAGTTTTTCACCACTAGAGGGTGTTAGTTCACGTATTTCATATAGATAACACTGTGCTCATGCAAGTGAACTTATCTGGGAGCATGCACTGATTAGCTAAACTGCAAGTCTGTCAAAAGAACTGAACTAAAGGGGCAGTTTGCAGAGGCTTAGATACAAGATAATCATATAGGTTAAAAGTATATTATTATAACTGTGTTGGTTATGCAAAACTGTGGAATGGGTAATAAAGGGATTATCTATCTTTTAAAACAATAAAAATTCTGGTGTAGACTGTCCCTTTAACAAATACAAACAGAAATCAGGATTTAGATTTTGGTATACTACATTAGGAGAATGTAATGCAAAACGATCACTATGACATCATCGCATTATACACATTCCAGAAATACATATGTGCATATGAGCATGCGCAAATTAAAACAACTACTCCACGGGGGGCGGAGCCGACCAGCAAGCTTAATGGTCGCACAACATTTGAGCTCCGGCTAATGATCTCTCTAATGGGCACCCTGTAACATATAGTTGACTATCACTGGGTCATCAATCACAGTTGTAAACTGTTAGATGCTGGACGTCAACTTTCCCACTGGCTGAAGGTGACACGGAGCTCAGAGGTAGTGAGCACAGCGCTAGGCCTATTAACAGCCCCCGGAAAAAGAAAAGAGCCGACACAGCGCTGTGAGGTCCTGGTCTCCCGGTTTACAATTAGACGTGGAGGGACCGGGACGCTCACCGCCCACAAACGAACAAGATTGACGGCTACAAAGTTACTAATAGTGCAGAGTGGGTTCACGGAGGTGGCGCGCATTAGGCCTACTGACCGGAGTGATGCAGGTACATAACCAGATCCAGGCGTCTAATATCACAGAGAAGGTGAACCATAACTCCATAATACGGCCACATAGCTGAGACAGATTTTGGCATCACACTACCCACCTGATCGACCGGCCTTCTATAAGTATATTATATGTGATCCAGGATTCACTGCCATCTGCCTTCATAATCGCATAGAGAAGGTCACTAGGCCTCAAAGGCTCATTTGTAGTTTGCGGAGCAGAGACAATCAGAGCGAAATATACACCTTTCTAAAAAGTGCTGCACCACCACAGCTCTTGATATAAAAGTCCTAAAAAACAAAAACAAAAAAGGGAGAACCTAGAAATTAACAAGCAAGAAAAGCGGAAAATATACACGATAGTTTCACAAAATGGCCTCTAAAAGTAAAAATAAGGCAGACAAGACACTGAAGGGGAACATAAATGCAGGAGGTAAATTAAACTCTTATTTTAAAAGCCAAGATACATGCGCCACTGGTGAACTGAGACTGCAGGCCCCTGATTCTCCAGATTCCATTCCTCAGACCGCTGCCGCAGCCATAGATGATTTCGCCCCTATCACACGTGCCGATCTTCAGACTCTGTCTACCAAAGCAGACCTTTCTGCTATTGTTCAACAAGTCAGCCACGCCATAAAAGATGGCCTAGCAGAAGTGAAGAGAGACATCAGTGAATTAGGAGGCAGGGTGCTGGAGCTGGAGGAACAAATAGAAGAGGTTAACAAAGCTGCAGACAATACCACACAAGCCTTCCAGTACCAGCATGATGCCATAGAAGGTTTACAGGTCCAAGTGGAAGACCTTGATACCAGGGGACGGAGACAGAACCTCAGGATAAGAGGCATCGCCGAAAAGATACTTCCGCAACAGCTTTCCTCCTACCTTCAGAACCTTTTCAAATTCCTGCTTGACCCAGAGAAAGAACCCATCTCTCTCGATAGAGCTCACAGGGCCCTGAGGCCGAAACCTCCCGACAATTTGCTTAACCCTGCACCTGCAGGACTTAGGGATTGCCTACAGATGGGGATTCCCTTTTGCTATTAAAGTGCTGAAGGATGAGAAAACCTACGTCTGTCATGGTCCGGAGGATCTAGAGCTATTCTGCAAGCAGTTGAACATTGCACTCCCATCTTTACCTAAGATCTCAGAAGCCACAAAGGGCGGCACCCAGAGGAGACCATCGTCACCTAAACCACAAAGAGGAAACTGGTCTACTAGACCAACCATGAGAAGAAACACCACAGTACCGGATTCCCCCATCCACTCCAAGGATCCACCGTGAAAAGATGTCTGATAGTAGAGGTTTTCTTCACCTTTTTCCTTTTTTACTTCCTTTATCCATAGATAAATTTATAGTTTGGATACGGGACTTATCATTAAGACTGTACAACTTTATTTATACAGACCCAGTTGATTGAGACAGACATCATTAGGTAACCTGATTATGCAAGTATATCTCTGCCCATTAATGAGTTGAAAGGCTAAGTCACCAGCCTTAGTTTCCCCCCGCTCACCCATTATTTAGTTAAATGAGTAATAATGGAAATGTTTCTATTATGTTCTATTTGTTCTATTTGTGTGTTTATTTTTGTTTGTTATACTGACTGATTGTACTGCCATGTTTATTCCTATTAGATCTCCACTTCCGGGATTTCGTAGCTCTGCCAGCTCTGACCATCCATACTTCTCAACAGCCATGTTGCTGTGTTCTGAATATGGGGGGCCCCTTTATGCTCCATGCATCTCTCCTTCCCAGGTAAGACAGACCCAACAAACGTTCATTATCCTTAAAAACCATGACGGTACCTAATATACAGATTATATCCCAAAACACAAAGGGCCTTAATTCACATAGCAAATGCTCAGTCGCCCTAAAACATTTTGCTAAAACCTCCCATTCCATCATATTTCTAAAGGAAACCCATTTCATAGCCTGTTCAGAACCTTCCCTGACATCAAGAGACTTCCCTATTAGTTATCATAACGCATACCACACCAAGAAACAGGGAGTTAGCATACTATTTCATAAACACTTGCAATTTCAGCTGCACAATAAAGTTGTGGACACAGAAGGAAGGATTATTATTCTAGTAGGGCTTTTGTTTAATAACCCAATTACCTTGGTCAATATTTATGCTCCTTTTAGTCGTAGACAAAGCTTCTTTCAAAGAGTGCTCTCCCTTATTTTAGAACACAGGAGAGGCCCAATAGTGATGGGCGGAGATTTTAATACCACACTAGATCCAGTCATGGATTCCTCCACAAAACACGGGCAGACTAGAATCAGGGCGCCGAACACACTTCTTGCCTGCGTGGAAGAATTAAGTCTTCTAGACGCGTGGAGGATACAACACCCGACACAACACAACTACACCTTTTATTCCCACCCCTGGGCGACCTACACCCGTATAGATTACCTGTTCATTGACCAGAATCACCTGACTCTTTTAAAAGACTCTGACATCCAACCTATGGCCTGGTCTGACCATTCAGCCATAAGTCTGGTTTTGGAATGGCCTGACACACCAACAACATCCTTTATTTGGAAAATGGATGACTCACTCCTTCACTACCCCCCAATCCAAGAAGAGTTGCAAAAAGCAATTTCTTAATACTTCCAATTTAATTGTAATGGAGACTCACACCCTAGCTCTATTTGAGAAGCACATAAGGCTTTTATCCGAGGGGAATGTACAAAACAAAAAATTAAAATGAAAAAACGTTATCAGTCTTCATTAGCATCTTTAACAACACAGCTTAGAGACACAACACAAACATGACCCGTCAAATAGAACACTTCTATCGCAGGTCACCAAGACTAGACAGAACATTAACAACATACTATCCAAAGAAGCACAGAGAAAAGCACTGGCATTGAAGAAAATGTATTTCTTCCAAAACAACAGAGCAGGACCTAGACTAGCTAGGCTATTGAACCAACAGTCCACGAAATCCCACATTAATAAATTGGTGACCCCGTTGGGCCAACAATAGATAGCGGGGAAATAGCAGATCAGTTTAAAAGTTATTACTCAGAATTATATAATTTACAGACAGACAGATCCCCGAATAGATTGACCACTCTCCAGGCCTATATCACAGAGGCTAACCTCCCAAAAATACAACCACAGCTATGAGACGACTTTGAAGCACCCATTTCCCTCCAAGAAATTCTTTCGGTGATTGCGAAATTGCCTTCCAGAAAGAGCCCAGGCCCAGACGGGATCACTAGTACTTATTATAAAATATAGTACTTATTATAAAATATACAGATCCTCTCTCGCCCCCCATCTTTTAAATTTATTTCACACCATTGACGAAGGACATACGCTATCCACAGAGATGCAACAAGCCCATATCTCAGTTATCTTAAAATCTGGCAAAACACCCACAGACCCTAAGAGCTATAGGCCCATTTCACTGTTAAATGTAGATCTAAAGATTTTGGGTAAGATCCTAGCCAAAAGATTGAACAAATTACTAGAAAATATCATACACACCGATCAGGTTGGATTTATCCCCCATAGAGAGGCAAGGGATAATACAATAAGAGCCCTGACCCTTATGTCCTATTCCAAATGTCACAATATACCGACGGTCTTCTTGGCAACAGATGCCGAGAAGGCCTTTGATAGGCTCAATTGGCAGTTCCTTAGAGAAACCCTATTGGCTATTGGGTTGGGACCCCGTATGCTTCATAGAATTTTTAGTTTATATGCACACCCCACTGCGAAAGTTAAGGCGAACGGTATTCTCTCTCGCCCGTTCCAAATTAGAAATGGAATGAGACAGGGATGTCCACTATCTCCCCTTTTGTTCGTACTTACTATGGAAGTAATGGCAGCCCATGTACGAAATAATCACTCTATAAAGGGAGTGGAAATTGGCCCCCATAGTTTCAAGGTTGCCTGGTATGCAGATGACGTTCTCTTTACTATTACAGACCCGGCACAGTCCCTAACAGCAATCATGCATGAACTCCACAGATTCTGAAAATGTTCGAATTTTGTAGTAAACACAACCAAATCAGAGTTACTTAACGTGTCTCTTAGATGGGAAGAATTTATGAAACTAGCAGAAATCTGCCCACTTGCGCTTAGAACAGATTCCATAAAATATTTAGGCATTTATCTATCACCAAGCCCTACCACCCTTTTTAAAAAAAACTTTGAAGATCTCTTATTATCAACGCAAAAAGAATTAAATTCCTGGGCGACAAAACCCCTGTCCTGGTGGGGAAAAATACAGTGCATAAAAAAACAACACTAGCAAGAGTCCTATACACACTTCAAGCCCTTCCCATAGCATTACCTGGTTGGTTCCCATTGAGGCTCCAAAATTACATAAACAGGTTTGTCTGGGGCTCTAGGAAACCCCGGGTTAACAAAGCTACGATGTACAGACCTACTCTGGCAGGTGGGCTGGGTCTACCGAATATTCGGGTATATCTATATGCTATTTTACTTCAGAGGGTATATGACTGGCACACTTCTTCAGAGCATAAGGCATAGATAGCAATAGACTCTCAGATATTAAAGGTTCCCTCGGTGGGGGCTCTCTGTTGGATCCCCAAATCCTTGAGACCTCCACGCTGCGCGATACTTCCTATACACCAATACTTTTTTGAGGCATGGGACACAATTAAACATAAAAGACAAGATATCTCAGGGCTTAGATCCCCTCTCTTTCCTATCCCACTAAATGCGGAACTCATAGGAGGGCTAGATAAGGACTTTCAGAGGGGAACAGAATGGGGATACACCACTTCATTAATAGAGTTTATAAGAGAAGATAAACTTAGGAACAGAGAGGAGTTAAAAGTGGTGGCACACGGTGAGTATCACCCGTGGCTAAAATATATGCAGCTAACACACTTTCTCCATACCACACCATATAAGACAGACTTTTTGAGACCAATGAACACATTCGAGAAACTTTGTTCAACCAATGTACCAACGCCCCACACACTTTCCAAAATGCGCTGCATGCTACAGACGTATATGAGAGACGAACTTCCTTCATACACCATTAACTGGCATAGGGAACTAGGCGACACTTTAAATACAGAGGAATGGGGATTAATATTTCATTGCACTAAAAAATCGTCAACCTCCCCATAAATTCTAGAATTAAACTTAATGGCGCTAAGGCCCTGATAGCTTTGAGATGGAAATCACCTATTCCCCCGACTGGACAAATGTGGCTAGCCAAAATTGATGAGTTGCTAAGCCTAGAGGAATTCGGATATCTTTAAAGGCTTAGGCTAGAATTTTTTCATAATATGAGATTCCTTTGGGAAGAATCACTGACACCGACTAGACCTCAGCCCAGCTTGACTTTAGCATATCAAGACCTTGATCTAACGTGATGCGTGGAGATAGAGGGCCCCCCCCTCTGGGAAGGGGATAACGTATGGGCTTCTTTATATACCTGTTAGATGTTGCAACTAACATTATAGCTGAAAGGAGTTTAAACCCCTAGTCTACTACACAATTGTGAGAGCTGGATAGAGGTGGAAGGCTAAGATCATAAGTTTATTCATACATGGTATATGCTACTCTCCCGAGTAATTGGGATCATAACACCGGTCAGCAATGTTTTGTTTTCTTGTTTCATGTTTTTTTTATCTTTGTTTTCTGTTTATTGATCTCTCTTTACTTTTGTTTGTGATGTGTTATATTTACCCATAAAAATCACCATCCTGGAATTCCCTTGTTACTGAAAGTATGTCTAGCACATTGTAACCCTTTTACGGTAAGTGTACCGTTGTTAGTAACCTTTTCCTTATTTCGTACCTGCAATCAATAAAGATGGTATTTAAAAAAAAAAAAAAAAAATACAACTTCTCCACATTGCACACATACAAATCTTCACTAAAGCACACCTGGACCTCATTTACTTTGCAAACCAGTACATCATTAACCATTTACATAGGGTATATAAGCACGCTCTAACCATGGCTATTTTGACTGTATTGCTTTTTTGAGATAGGTGCAGGTCTAGGCGTTGGAGGTTTCTGAGAGTTAACAAGTTAGTTAGTGAGAGAGAGAGTTAGTGAGTCAGAGTTAGTTAATGAGAGAGAGTGAGAATTAGTGAGAGTGAGTGAGAGTTAGTGAGAGACAGTGAGAGTTAGTTAGTGAGAGAGAGAGAGAGAGAGAGAGTGAGATTTAGTTAGTGAGAGACAGTGAGAGTTAGTTAGTGAGTGAGAGTAAGCTAGTGAGAGTTAGTTAATGAGAGAAAGTGAGCTAGTTAGTGAGAGAGAGTGAGAGTTTGTCTGGGTGAGTGTACGAGTGCTGTTTTTTTGGTACATTACATAAACACATTTACACGCAAACACATTCAATACATACATACGCATATCAATAACACTACGTACACACAAACTTACACTTCATACCACATTCCCTTTAATGCCATTCCAATCCCATAGTTAGAATTTGTTTGATTTATACCAAATTATTATTTACATATCCTCATCTACTCCTTTTTTTTATATATTTGTCTGTTAATTAACGCAGTGGAGTTTAGGAGGGATGGCAAATCAATACAGCACCGCTACTGGGACTGCAGAAGTGAACTCAAGAAGAAGATGTCAAGGGAGAATGCATAACATGCAGGGACCGGTGGAGGGCCGGAACAGGCATTTGTATACAGCCGCTGGGAGGACATGCTGCATCCAAACAGCTCTGAGGTGGCCGCAGCCGGTATCGAAGGAGGAATTGATACTGGGAACCTGCCCCTCTCATCTGCTGGTAAGCTCATTTACTAATCTCTTTGTATCCACCTCATAACCCATTCACACGCAAAAGAAATTAGGGATATGACTAACGCAATGACATTTTTTTCAACATTATTCAGAATTACCTTAAGAAAGTTGGATTTGAAGAAAAGCCATCACATTTAGTATTTAGTCTATAGATTAGGTGTGCATTTAAACAGATTTAAGACACATGCAAAAATACCTTCATATTGACCATGTAGATATCGGAAAGACGGGTTTGCAAATATGTAAATCGTATTGATTGCTTTTGGTTACAATTGAATTATGAAGGTAGCTTCATTAATACACTTTCAATATAAAACATTTACATCTTTATTTGAAAATGTGCTAATATTTCTATTTCTTTCATTTTCAAATATACAGAGTCTGATGCTGGGGAGGAGGAAACACAGTACGAAGAGGCTCCTCCTTCACCCAGGCATGAGAGTGGTGCAGAAGGTGACACCCCACCTCGGGGAGAACTGGAAGATATCCCTGCACTCCCCCCACAAAGGAGCCCCCCATGCAGAAGAGATCCCTGCAGCAGCTCCCATGAAACAGCAGCCCCCCGTGCATTAGTCTGCCATGCATTAGCAGCCCGCCATGCAGCAGCTCCTCCTGAGGAGAACATCCCCACAGAGATGAGAAATGCAATGAACCGCCTGCTCAAAGAACAAAATAATATCTTGCAGGTCCTCCATGAGGTGGCAAGCAGACCAGGAAGGGGAAGACCCTCAGCTCCTCGACCATCTGCTCCTGGGCCTCCTCATCTCCTCCTCTGCTTTGTGAATCCCCAACCACTCATAATACTCCTCCTTCCCTTCTTCACCAACCATCTCCAAGGAGGATTTGTTGGAGGGGGCATTTGCCCTCCCCAGAGCCTCTGTCTCGTGGGAAGAAGGGAAGGAGAAAGAAGTAATTATGTATATAATTTTTTTTTTTTAGTTATTTAATGTGTAAAGGATAGGTATGTGATGATGTTGTCTTCTTACACTTATGGAGCACACTCTGTATTTAATAGAGTTCTATGGGACCAGGTCCATGGAAGCAGATTGTTTGCAGAGTATGTTTACAAGTGTTTTGAGACAAAATCATCACATTCTGTCCTTGTTGATTAGATTGTTTTTTGTGATGTGATGTCCAAACTGTTCTCCTAATACAAACCAACGACCATTGCAATTATACATGATGGCATATCACCGAGTTGATGCCCACAACACAGCTTAAAGGACAGTCAACACTTGAATTATTGTTGGTTAAAAAGAAATATAATACCTTTATAACCCATTGTCCAGTTTGGAATAACCAACAGTGTAATAGAAATACATGTTTTTACCTCAGTGATTACCTTGTATCTAGGCCTCTGCAAACTGACCCCTTATTTCAGTTCTTTTGACAGATCTGCATTTTAGCCAACCAGTGCTCGCTCCAGGGTAACTATATGTGCATGAGCTCAATGTTTTTTATATGAAACACATTAACTAATGCCCTCTAGTGGTCAAAATGCATTCAGTTTAGAGGCAGTCTTCAAGGTCTAAGAAATTAGCATATGAACCTCCAAGGTTTAGCTTTCAACTAAGAACACCAAGAGAACAAAGCAAAATTGGTGATAAAAGTACATTGAAAAGTTGTTTAAAATTACATTTCCAATTTTATATCATGAATCTTTTGTTTGAGATGCCTGTCCCTTTAAACAAGAACATATGCTAACATAATCCTTAGGGCTTGTTTGTATATATACACGTGCTTGTTAAAACAAGCAAATATTAGTACATCATTAACCATTTATATAGGGTATATAAGCACGCTCTAACCATGGCTATTTTGACTGTATTGCTTTTTTGAGATAGGTGCAGGTCTAGGCGTTGGAGGTTTCTGAGAGTTAACAAATTAGTTAGTGAGAGAGAGAGTTAGTGAGTCAGAGTTAGTTAATGAGAGAGAGTGAGAATTAGTGAGAGTGAGTGAGAGTTAGTGAGAGACAGTGAGAGTTAGTGAGAGAGAGAGAGAGAGAGAGTGAGATTTAGTTAGTGAGAGACAGTGAGAGTTAGTTAGTGAGTGAGAGTAAGCTAGTGAGAGTTAGTTAATGAGAGAAAGTGAGCTAGTTAGTGAGAGAGAGTGAGAGTTTGTCTGGGTGAGTGTACGAGTGCTGTTTTTTTGGTACATTACATAAACACATTTACACGCAAACACATTCAATACATACATACGCATATCAATAACACTACGTACACACAAACTTACACTTCATACCACATTCCCTTTAATCCCATTCCAATCCCATAGTTAGAATTTGTTTGATTTATACCAAATTATTATTTACATACCCTCATCTACTCCTTTTTTTTATATACTTGTCTGTTAATTAACGCAGTGGAGTTTAGGAGGGATGGCAAATCAATACAGCACCGCTACTGGGACTGCAGAAGTGAACTCAAGAAGAAGATGTCAAGGGAGAATGCATAACATGCAGGGACCGGTGGAGGGCCGGAACAGGCATTTGTATACAGCCGCTGGGAGGACATGCTGCATCCAAACATCTCTGAGGTGGCCGCAGCCGGTATCGAAGGAGGAATTGATACTGGGAACCTGCCCCTCTCATCTGCTGGTAAGCTCATTTACTAATCTCTTTGCATCCACCTCATAACCCATTCACTCGCAAAAGAAATTAGGGATATGACTAACGCAATAACATTTTTTTCAACATTATTCAGAATTACCTTAAGAAAGTTGGATTTGAAGAAAAGCCATCACATTTAGTATTTAGTCTATAGATTAGGTGTGCATTTAAACAGATTTAAGACACATGCAAAAATACCTTCATATTGACCATGTAGATATCGGAAAGGCGGGTTTGCAAATATGTAAATCGTATTGATTGCTTTTGGTTACAATTGAATTATGAAGGTAGCTTCATTAATACACTTTCAATATAAAACATTTACATCTTTATTTGAAAATGTGCTAATATTTCTATTTCTTTCATTTTCAAATATACAGAGTCTGAGGCTGGGGAGGAGGAAACACAGTACGAAGAGGCTCCTCCTTCACCCAGGCATGAGAGTGGTGCAGAAGGTGACACCCCACCTCGGGGAGAACTGGAAGATATCCCTGCACTCCCCCCACAAAGAAGCCCCCCATGCAGAAGAGATCCCTGCAGCAGCTCCCATGAAACAGCAGCCCCCCGTGCATTAGTCTGCCATGCATTAGCAGCCCGCCATGCAGCAGCTCCTCCTGAGGAGAACATCCCCACAGAGATGAGAAATGCAATGAACCGCCTGCTCAAAGAACAAAATAATATCTTGCAGGTCCTCCATGAGGTGGCAAGCAGACCAGGAAGGGGAAGACCCTCAGCTCCTCGACCATCTGCTCCTGGGCCTCCTCATCTCCTCCTCTGCTTTGTGAATCCCCAACCACTCATAATACTCCTCCTTCCCTTCTTCACCAACCATCTCCAAGGAGGATTCGTTGGAGGGGGCATTTGCCCTCCCCAGAGCCTCTGTCTCGTGGGAAGAAGGGAAGGAGGAAGAAGTAATTATGTATATAATTTTTTTTTTTTAGTTATTTAATGTGTAAAGGATAGGTATGTGATGATGTTGTCTTCTTACACTTATGGAGCACACTCTGTATTTAATAGAGTTCTATGGGACCAGGTCCATGGAAGCAGATTGTTTGCAGAGTATGTTTTACAAGTGTTTTGAGACAAAATCATCACATTCTGTCCTTGTTGATTAGATTGTTTTTTGTGATGTGATGTCCAAACTGTTCTCCTAATACAAACCAACGACCATTGCAATTATACATGATGGCATATCACCGAGTTGATGCCCACAACACAGCTTAAAAGGACAGTCAGCACTTGAATTATTGTTGGTTAAAAAGAAATATAATACCTTTATTACCCATTGTCCAGTTTGGAATAACCAACAGTGTAATAGAAATACATGTTTTTACCTCAGTGATTACCTTGTATCTAGGCCTCTGCAAACTGACCCCTTATTTCAGTTCTTTTGACAGATCTGCATTTTAGCCAACCAGTGCTCGCTCCAGGGTAACTATACGTGCATGAGCTCAATGTTTTTTATATGAAACACATTAACTAATGCCCTCTAGTGGTCAAAATGCATTCAGTTTAGAGGCAGTCTTCAAGGTCTAAGAAATTAGCATATGAACCTCCAAGGTTTAGCTTTCAACTAAGAACACCAAGAGAACAAAGCAAAATTGGTAATAAAAGTACATTGAAAGTTGTTTAAAATTACATTTCCAATTTTATATCATGAATCTTTTGTTTGAGATGCCTGTCCCTTTAACCCCTTAACGACCAAGGACGTACGCCACACGTCCTCAAAAAAAATGCAGTTAATGACCGAGGACGTGTGGCATACGTCCTTGGTCTGGAAAGCAGCTGGAAGCGATCCTGCTCGCTTCCAGCTGCTTTCCGGTTATTGCAGTGATGCCTCGATATGGAGGCATCCTGCAATAACCCCCCTTGGCCATCCGATGCAGAGAGAGCCACTCTGTGGCCCTCTCTGCACCGGACATCGATGGCCGGTATCGTTGGTGGGTGGGAGCTTACGTGGGAGGCGGGTGGGCGGCCATCGGTGCTCTATGTGGAGTGGAGGGGGCGGGATCGGGGGCGGGAGCTACAGGCACACGCACGGGAGCGCGCGCGTGCATGGGGGGTGGTGGGCGTGCGCGTGCACGGGGCGGGAGCGGGTGGGAACCGCTACACTACAGAAAAAAAAAGTTAAAAGTTAAAAACACAAATGCAGTAAAATGCAATCTAAGGGTCCTGGAAGGGGTTGGGGGTTGGTCTCGGTGGGGGGGGGGGAAGCTACACTACAGAAAAGGGATTTTTTTTTTAAAAAAGGCACATTTTGTTACAAAACTGGGTACTGGCAGACAGCTGCCAGTACCCAAGATGGCGCCCATTATTGCAGAGGGGAAGGGTTAGAGAGCAGTTTGGTGGGGGATCAGTGAGGTTGGGGTCTAAGGGGGGATCCTACACATCAGCATATGTAAATATGCTTTTTTTTTTTTTTTTTTTAAAAAAGGGCCAAATACCTTTTATTTTAGTACTGGCAGAGTTTCTGCCAGTACTTAAGATGGCGGGGACAATTGTGGGGTGGGGGAGGGAAAAGAGCTGTTTGGGAGGGATCAGGGGGTATGATGTTTCAGGTGGGAGGCTGAGCTCTACACTAAAGCTAAAATTAACCCTGCAAGCTCCCTACAAGCTACATAATTAACCACTTCACTGCTAGCCATAATACACGTGTGATGCGCAGCAGCATTTAGAGGCCTTCTAATTACCAAAAAGCAATGCCAAAGCCATATATGTCTGCTATTTCTGAACAAAGGGGATCCCAGAGAAGCATTTACAACCATTTGTGCCATAATTGCAGAAGCTGTTTGTAAATAATTTCAGTGAGAAACCTAAAATTGAGAAAAAAATTATGTTTTTTTTATTTTGATCGCATTTGGTGGTGAAATGGTGGCATGAAATATACCAAAATTGGCCTATATCAATACTTGGGGTTGTCTACTACACTACACTAAAGCTAAAACTACCCCAAAAAGCTCCCTACATGCTCCCTAATTAACCCCTTCACTGCTGGGCATAATACACGTGTGGTGCGCAGTGGCATTTAGCGGCCTTCTAATTACCAAAAAGCAACACCAAAGTCATATATGTCTGCTATTTCTGAACAAAGGGGATCCCAGAGAAGAATTTACAACCATTTATGCCATAATTGCACAAGCTGTTTGTAAATAATTTAAGTTAGAAACCAAAAGTTTGTGAAAAAATTTGTGAAAAGTGAACGATTTTTTGTATTTGATTGCATTTGGCGGTGAAATGGTGGCATGAAATATACCAAAATGGGCCTAGATCAATACTTTGGGTTGTCTACTAAAAAAAAATTTATACATGTCAATGGATATTCAGAGATTCCTGAACGATATCAGTGCTCTAATGTAACTATCGCTAATTTTGAAAAGAAATGGTTTGGAAATAGCAAAGTGCTACTTGTATTTATGGCCCTATAGTTTACAAAAAAACCAAACAACATGTAAACATTGGGTATTTCTAAACTCAGGACAAAATTTAGAAACTATTTAGCATGGGTGTTTTTTGGTGGTTGTAGATGTGTAACAGATTTTGGGGGTCAAAGTTAGAAAAAGTGTGTTTTTTTCCATTTTTTCCTCATATTTTATATTTTTTTTTTATAGTAAATTATAAGATATGATGAAAATAATGGTATCTTTAGAAAGTCCATGTAATGGCAAGAAAAACGATATATAATATGTGTGGGTACAGTAAATGAGTAAGAGGAAAATTACAGCTAAACACAAACACCTCAAAAATGTAAAAATAGCCTTGGTCCCAAACGGACAGAAAATGGAAAAGTGCTGTGGTCATTAAGGGGTTAAACAAGAACATATGCTAACATAATCCTTAGGGCTTGTTGGTATATATACACGTGCTTGTTAAAACAAGCAAAAATTAGAATTTTATAATAATCCTGTATGCCATATTTATCTCGTTGTATTAAATAAAGCGTATATTTTTCAAGCTAGATTAAAGTGTTTTATTTAGGAAATCTATTTCATTTAAAATGTGCATCAAATCAGAAAATTCGCTAACATTTTTTTGACAGAGCATAACATTTTAAACAACATTTACGTTTACTCATATTCTTAGAATTATTATCTTGTTATATTTTGCAGAAAGGTTTATCTAGGAAAGCTCAGGAGCAGTAAAGAACATAGCTTTGATCTGCTGATTCATGGATGCATATATCTACCGATTGTCACTGCCTCACCCATGTGTTCACTTAAAAAATAGTAGTGTATTGATGCTCCTTCAACACATTATACCAAGAGATTAAAGTTCATTTGAGAATAAAAGAGAATTACAAACCGGGTTAAAACTGTATGTTCAACATAACTAATAACATATACATTTAGGGTTTCATGCCCCTTTAAGAGTTACATTTAAAATACATGCTCACAGTACTATATTTAGAGAATAACAATGTGGAATCGATACATGACATGATATTGAGCATTTACATTAAGAAGAAATATCAGGACATAACATCTAGAATAAGTATACATCTCTTATATATTTATCATATGATAACGGTGAATGCATATTGAGCAATTCATTCAAATACAAATGCACATATTTAGGAATTTTCAATGTAGAAAATTAAACAAAACACAATTATTTTTAAAGTGAAAATATTGTTGACAAACATATTAAACAAGATGGAGTATATTCATCCCTGAACATGTATCGATTAACACTTGCCTCAAAATATATTCGGGATCAACAACACATTGCCTTCATTTGTTTCTTCCACGAGACAGCCATCAATAGATATTTATTTGCTCTTTATCATCTATGTTTCAACAATGTACATGATTGCCACAATCCATAATCCAAGAAAATCATGGTTTTAAACTTGTGTTCTTATTCACAAACGTGGCAAATCCAATATAGTGGGACAACATAATCCAATCAAATGACGGATTTTACACCTTTACATGTGATGTCTTACGCAACATGGCGCATCTGATATCGTGGAACAACGGAATCCAATCAAATTACGGATTTTACACCTCTGCATATGACGTCTTACGCAACATGGCGCACCCGATATCGCGGAGCAATGGAATCCAATCAAATGACGGATTTTACACCTTTGCATGTGATGTCTTACACAACATGACGCATCCAAAATCGCGGAACAATGGAATCCAATCAAATGAAGGATTTTACACCTTTGCATGTGACGTCTTACGCAACATGGCGCATCTGATATCGTGGAACAACAGACGATATCACGGAACAATGAAATCCAATCAAATTACGTATTTTTCAACTTTGCATGTGACGTCTTACGCAACATGGAGCATCCGATATCACAGAACAACGAGATCCAATCAAATGATGGATTTTACACCTTTGCATGTGACGTCTTACGCAACATGGCACATCTGATATCGTGGAACAACAGACGATAATGCCGAACAACGAAATCCAATCAAATGACGGATTTTTCACCTTTGCATGTGACGTCTTATGCAACATGGCGCATCCGATATCGCGGAACAACAAGATCCAATCAAATGACAGATTTTACACCTTTGCATGTCAATAACAAATGTATTTCTATTTCAAAAACTAGCATGTGCTATATTGTTATCTGTCAAGCATGTTTGTTTCATGTAATGCACAGCTTCACATAATTTAACGCTAGATAGCATAATACTGTGATATGTGAAATATAATCAATTGTTGGTAATAAATATATATTTAATTAGAATAGGAAGATTAGGAAATATTAAGGAAGCAGCAGGGTTTAACATAGAAATAATGCTACTATATACATTACGAAAATGTGGATTGTTTATACATTATATGTTACCTATAGCTAGGGTGACCATATTTCCACTTTAAAAAGGGACACATATGGGAAATACATATTTCAGGGCTGTTTTCAGAGCTGTTTAAAGAAATATTTTGTATAAGAACCCTGACATATGTATTCATCATATATGTCACTTATTAAAGCAGCAATATGGTCAGCCTACCTGTAGAAATATATCGTTGGAAAATGAAATATAATCACAAATAATAGAAAGAGATTAATCATCTAAAATGTGTGCATTACACACAGTGTTTTTTTTATACTACTACAATAGGATGTAAGGAAAATTGGAATATATGTGCTGTCAACATTCAGATAATAGTCTGTTTTAAATATAATATATGTGTATGTTGATGTCAAAATAAATAATAATAAAATGTACATTATGAATGCATATCCATAAATTAAAAATTGTGGTCAGCATCTTTTAAGGATTATCAACATAAAAGATCTTTTGTTAGAAATGACATTATTAAATAAAGAAGAAACATGACAGTTTAATGACATCCTTTTTTATTATGATAAATATGATTTATGACTGTCATAAAATATAAAGAAATAAGATGAATGAGAAAACAGCCCCTTTGGAGCCATCTGACAAGGTGACATATGGCATCACAGTCCTTGGAGGGAGTTGACAAGGGCAAACAAAGGCCAACACAGACCCTTTTGAGCCATCTAACAAGGTGACCTAGTGCATCACAGTCCATGGAGGGAGTTGACAAGGGCAAACGAAGGCCAACACAGCCCCCTTGGAGCCATTTGACAAGGTGACATAGTGCACCACAGTCCTTGGAGGGAGATGACAAGGGCAAACAAAGGCCAAAACAGCCCCTTTGGAGCCATCTGACAAGGTGACCTAATGCATCACAGTCCATGGAGGGAGTTGACAAGGGCAAACAAAGGCCAACACAGCCCCTTTGGAGCCATCTGACAAGGTGACATAGTGCATCACAGTCCTTGGAGGGAGTTGACAAGGGCAAACAAAGGCCAACACAGCTCCTTAGGAGCCATCTGACAAGGTGACATAGTGCATCACAGTCCTTGGAGGGAGTTGACAAGGGCAAACAAAGGCCAACACAGCCCCTCTGGAGCCATCTGACAAGGTGACATAGTGCATCACAGTCCTTGGAGGGAGTTGACAAGGGCAATCAAAGGCCAACACAGCCCCTTTGGAGCCATCTGACAAGGGGACATAGTGCATCACAGTTCTTGGAGGGAGTTGACAAGGGCAAACAAAGACCAACACAGCCCCTTTGGAGCCATCTGAGTAGGTGACAAAGTGCATCATAGTCCTTTCAGGGAGTTGGCAAGGGCAAATAAAGGCCAACATAGCCCTTAGTATAAATCTGACAAGGTGAAATAGGGCAACAGGCACAACAAGAACTTCAGGTGGACCAAATGGCAACAAATAAAAATAACAATATAAAAACAGACCAACATGTGGTTGGAGGAGTTATTTGTGCTCCCTCTGGTCAGCTTAGGATCCACCACTTACTGGGGAATCAGCATCACCTTCATTGTCCTGCGCCTCTCCAGGTGCGGCTTCATGCATTGCCTCTAACCGCATTATTCTGGCTAGAATCATGCAATGAAGCCGCAGCTGGATAAGCATGGTGACCTGCATCCTTCGCAGCAACTGATGGGAACTCAGCATGGTCTGCTCAATACGCTCCAGTGCTGCTAGCGTCAACCATGCTGAATCACAACCTAAACAAAAATAAATATTACAAATTAATAATAATTACGGAACATAATAAAAATAGAGCATGTTGTACTAATTCACATACAAATCATTATTATAATAAAATATGCTATAGAGAAGAAGAATTACACATTAAATATGTTCTTCATAGATAAACCATTAAGATATTAAGAAAACTCAAAAACCTATCAATCTGAAAAAAAAATCTTTCTTTGGTTTATGACACACTGTGAAAAGGGCGGTGATAACAAATCCAAAATATTGGTATATATACATAATATATATCCAACATCTAGGCAATATCATATAGATATTAGAAAATGAGGATGTTGATTTACATTAATCAAATAAAGAAAAGATTTATAAATACCATTTTCTATTCAAAATCAATTTATGTATAATTAGATTAGTATAATGTCCCTTTAAGAATGTATGTCCTAATGTTGATTTGTAATGATACATCGGTGGCTGGGAAGGACAATCCAACACCCAGGACAATAAAGGTGGGGATTAGGGTAAAGGTGTTGGTGGGGAGGGATGGGGCGAGGTGGATTGGGTTCCTGCTTAGCTGGGGAGTCAGGGGCCAGGGGATTTGGTGGCTGTGCAGGTGGGGTAGAAGCAGGATGGGCAAAACAGGGAGAGCAGTGAGGGAGGGCATGGATTTCTTGTTGGGAAGGGACGGGAGAGGGGTCAGGACAGCAAGGGCTGGGAGAGGGGTCAGGACGGGAAGGGCCGGGAGAGGGGTCAGGATGGGAAGGGTTGGGAGGCTGATGCCCAGAAGTGGAAGTTCCATCTGAAATATAGAATACAATTTTATAAATACATATATAATATGAAAATATATTATTATCTTGAGAGAAATCAATATTCACCATAATTTAAAATCTGTATTCTTGTTCTCATAAAATATTTATACAAAGTCACAATAATGACTATGTTTAAAGTTATTGATTGATTGGAATCAAGTCTAATTAATAATAATATTTAATTGATCCTTGAAACTGATTGTTCACTGGTAATTTTCATGGAATGCTTGATCAACACATTCAAAACCATATATTTCAAAGTCAACATTATGTGCTAATCTTTATGATTTTATAATATGAGATTTCTCTTTTTGATAATATATCAGTACGCATGTATGCATTTGAGATGGAAACGCCATAGATTTCGTTTAGACACATGCCGTGGATTGACTTTGGAGACTCCAACAATTGGATAATATGGGAGTGTGTAATATGATCAAATCTAAATGGCCAATCCTTTGAAACAAGGTAGTCACTGATTACCATATAGATTAAGATGATTGCCTTTGTAATCTTAAATAGAATTATTTTAAGCTTGATGGTTCAATCAATTACTGTTCAGAATCTATACACGGTAGATACTACTGTTCATATATAAATAAAAGAATAGAATGGTTTCTATCTGACCAGTATGTTTTGTGAATATTGCTTTTACATTAGGATTCAATGTATGTCATCCCAATATTAATAGACACAGAATTGCATTTTTTAGGTTAAATGTTTGTTTGAGTGAAATGGACAGTCTACACATACATCATTTGCAAATCCCTTTACATATCATACATCATGAAATTAACTCAATGAATTTCAACACGATTATGTTTTATGTATACTTAAAAGTGGCTGAAAAGCTCAGAACTATGATGACATAATGAGATGATCTGCATCTAGGAACTCAGATTAATAGCAATGACTGTCTGTACAATCATAAGATGATTATTGGGGGTTTGGATGTAATATGGATGTGACATCATGATGTCATTCATGACAATTCATACATAAATAGGAAAAGAAATAAAAACAAATGTTCATGCTGCATGATATAGAAAGGGGGGCAGTAGTGTATTTGAAAAATAATGGAATAATATATTTTAAAGGGACAAAGCTGGAGACTTTATTTTAGATATGTGCATGATCGAAAAATTTGTTTCAGTTCGGATTGATTTGGATTTTTTTTAATTTCGGTTCAGATCGATTCGAATTCGGCAAAATTTGAATTAATTTGTTTTGGATTTATTCGGATTCAAATAAATTCGGCTGAATTCGGTTCGATTCGGTTCGGTTCCGAAATTCGGAATTTCGGTACGTGTTAGGTGGGATATGCTGTGTATTAGACTAGTATTATGTACTGTATATTAGGTGTAAGCCATAGCAGAGTGATATAACCTAAAACCTAATATACTGTACAATACTAGTGTAATACACGGCCATCCAAATCTACCGAATAAAGTCAGTAATTAAGAGCTTTATGGGCTAACACCGGAATATAAAGCTCTTAACTACAGTGCTACAAAGTACACTAACACCCATAAACTACCTATGAACCCCTAAAATGAGGCCCCCCACATTGCAAACACTATCATAAAATTATTTAACCCCTAATCTGCTGGCCGGACACCGCCGCCACCTACATTATAGCTATAAACCCCTAATCTGCTGTCCCTAACATCGCCGACACCTACATTATAGTTATTAACCCCTAATCTGCCCCCCCAACGTCGCCGCAACCTAACTACAAGTATTAACCCCTAATCTGCCGACCGGACCTCACCGCCACTATAATAAATTTATTAACCCGTAAACCGCTGCACTCCCGCCTCGCAAACACTATAATAAATTCTATTAACCTCTAATCTGCCCCCCCAATGTTGTCGCAACCTAACTACAAGTATTAACCCCTAATCTGCCGACCGGACCTCACCGCCACTATAATAAATGTATTAACCCCTAAACTGCCGCACTCCCGCCTCACAAACACTATAATAAATTTTATTAACCCCTAATCTGCCCCCCCAACATCGCCGCAACCTAACTACAAATATTAACCCCTAATCTGCCGACCGGACATAGCCGCCACGATAATAAATGTATTAACCCCTAAACCGACGCACTCCCGCCTTGCAAACACTATAATACATTTTATTAACCCTTAATCTGCCCTCCCTAACATCACCGCCACCTACCTACAATTATTAACCCCTAATCTCCCGCCCCCAACGTCGCTGCTACTATAATAAAGTTATTAACCCCTAAACCTAGGTCTAAAACCCCCTAACACCCCCCTAACATAAATATAATTTAAAGAACACTAAATAATATTACTATAATTAAATAAATTAATCATATTTAAAACGAAATAATTACCTGTAAAATAAACCCTAATATAGCTACAATATAACTAATAGTTACATTGTAGCTATTTTAGAATTTATATTTATTTTACAGGCAACTTTTTATTTATTTTAACTAGGTACAATAGCTATAAAATAGTTAATAACTATTCAATAGCTACCTAGTTAAAATAATTACAAAATTACCTGTAAAATAAATCCTAACCTAAGTTACAATTAAACCTAACACTACACTACCATTAAATAAATTAAATAAATTAACTACAAGTACCTACAATTAAATACAATTAAATAAACTAAACTAAATTACAAAAAACCCCCACTAAATTACAAAAAAAAAAGATTACAAGAATTTTAAGTTAATTACACCTACTCTAAGCCCCCTAATAAAATAACAAAGCCCCCAAAATAAAAAAAAATCCCTACACTAATCTAAATTACAAAAGTTAACAGCTCTATTACCAGCCCTTAAAAGGGCTTATTGCAGGGCATGCCCCAAAGTAATCAGCTCTTTTGCCTGTAAAAAAAAACACAATACCACCCCCCAACATTACAACCCACCACCCATTTACCCCTACTCTAACCCAAACCCCCCTTAAATAAACCTAACACTACCCCCCTGAAGATCTCCCTACCTTGAGTCATGTTCACCCAGCTGGGCCGAAGTCTTCATCTGATGGGACAGAAGAGGACATCCAGACTGGCAGAAGTCTTCTTCCAAGCGGGGCAAAAAGAGGTCTTCCATCCATCAGAAGTCTTCATCCAGGCGGCATCTTCTATCTTCATCCATCCGGAGAAGAGCAGCAGCATCCTCTTCTTTCTTGATCCGACGACTAAATGACGGTACCTTTAAGTGATGTCATCCAAGATGGCCTCCCTTGAATTCCGATTGGCTGATAGGATTCTATCAGCCAATCGGAATTAAGGTAGGAAAAATCTGATTGGCTGATTCAATCCGTCATTTAGCCGTCGGATCAAGAAAGAAGAGGATGCTCCACGTCGGATGTCTTCAGGATGCTGCCGCTCCGCTCTGGATGGATGAAGATAGAAGATGCCGCCTGGATGAAGACTTCTGATGGATGGAAGACCTCTTCTTGCCCCGCTTGGATAAAGACTTCTGCTGGTCTGGATGTCTTCTTCTGCCCCATCGGATGAAGACTTCAGCCCGGCTGATTCAATCCGTCATTTAGCCGTCAGATCAAGAAAGAAGAGGATGCTCCACGTCGGATGTCTTCAGGATGCTGCCGCTCCGCTCCGGATGGATGAAGATAGAAGATGCCGCCTGGATGAAGACTTCTGATGGATGGAGGACCTCTTCTTGCCCCACTTGGATAAAGACTTCTGCCGGTCTGAATGTCCTCTTCTGCCCCATCGGATGAAGACTTCGGCCCGGCTGGGTGAACTCGACTCAAGGTAGGGAGATCTTCAGGGGGGTAGTGTTAGGTTTATTTAAGGGGGGTTTGGGTTAGAGTAGGGGTATGTGGGTGGTGGATTGTAATGTTGGGGGGGTGGTATTGTGTTTATTTTTACAGGCAAAAGAGCTGTTTTCTTTGGGGCATGCCCCGCAAAAAGCCCTTTTAAGGGCTGGTAATAGAGCTGGTAACTTTTGTAATTTAGATTTGGGTAGGGAATTTTTTTTATTTTGGGGGGCTTTGTTATTTTATTAGGGGGCTTAGAGTAGGTGTAATTAGCTTAAAATTCTTGTAATCATTTTTTATCTTTTGTAATTTAGTGTTTTTTTTTGTAATTTAGTTTAGTTTAATTGTAGGTAATTGTAGGTACTTGTAGTTAATTTATTTTATTTATTTAATTATAGTGTAGTGTTAGGTTTAATTGTAACTTAGGTTAGGATTTATTTTACAGGTAATTTTGTAATTATTTTAACTAGGTAGCTATTAAATAGTTAATAGCTATTTAATAGCTATTGTACCTAGTTAAAATAAATACAAAGTTGCCTGTAAAATAAATATAAATCCTAAAATAGCTACAATGTAACTATTAGTTATATTGTAGCTATATTAGGGTTTATTTTACAGGTAAACATTTAGTTTTAAATAGGATTAATTAATTGATTTAATTAATTTAATAATAGTGTAGTGTTAGGTGTATTTGTAACTTAGGTTAGGATTTATTTTACAGGTAAATTTGTATTTATTTTAGCTAGGTAGTTATTATATAGTTAATAACTATTTAATAACTATTGTACCTAGTTAAAATAAATAAAAAGTTGCCTGTAAAAAAAATGTAAATCCTAAAATAGCTACAATATAACTATTAGTTATATTGTAGCTATATTAGGGTTTATTTTACAGGTAATTATTTAGTTTTAAATAGGATTAATTTATTAAATTATAGTAAATTTATTTCGTTTTATTTAAATTATATTTAAGTTAGGGGGTTGTTAGGATTAGGGTTAGACTTAGGTTTAGGGGTTAATAACTTTATTATAGTAGCGGCAATGTTGGGGGCGGGAGATTAGGGGTTAATAATTGTAGGTAGGTGGCGGCGATGTTAGGGAGGGCAGATTAGGGGTTAATACAATTTATTATAGTGTTTGCGAGGCGGGAGTGCGGCAGTTTAGGGGTTAATACATTTATTATTCGTGGAGGCAATGTCCGGTTGGCAGATTAGAGGTTAATACTTGTAGTTAGGTTGCGGCGACTTTGGGGGGGGCAGATTAGAGGTTAATGAAATTTATTATAGTGTTTGCGAGGCGGGAGTGTGGCGGTTTAGGGGTTAATACATTTATTATAGTGGTGGCGAGGTCCGGTCGGCAGATTAGGGGTTAATACTTGTAGTTAGGTTGCGGCGACGTTGGGGGGGGGGCAGATTGGGGGTTAATAAATATAATATAGGTGTCGGCAATGTTAGGGACAGCAGATTAGGGGTTCATAGCTATAATGTAGGTGGCGGCGGTGTCCGGTCGGCAGATTAGGGGTTAATGCTTGTAGTTAGGTTGCGGCAACATTGTGGGGGGCAGATTAGGGGTCAATATAATTTATTATAGTGTTTGTGAGGCGAGAGTGTGGCGGTTTAGGGGTTAATACATTTATTGTAGTGGCGGCGAGGTCTGGTCGGCAGATTAGGGGTTAATACTTGTAGTTAGGTTGCGGCGACATTGGGGGAACAGATTAGGGGTTAATAAATATTATGTAGGTGTCGGCGATGTTAGGGGCAGCAGATTAGGGCTCATAGGGATAATGTAGGTGGCGGCGGTGTCCGGAGCGGCAGATTAGGGTTTAATAGTATAATGCAGGTGTCAGCGATAGCGGGGGCGGCAGATTAGGGGTTAATAAGTGTTAGATTAGGGGTGTTTAGACTCGGGGTTCATATTAGGGTGTTAGGTGTAGACTTAGTGTTTCCCCATAGGAAACAATAGGGCTGCGTTAAGAGCTGAACGCTGCTTTTTTGCAGGTGTTAGGTTTTTTTCAGCCAAAACTGCCCCATTGTTTCCTATCGGGGAATGCCGAATTTACCGAGCTAATTCAGATTTATTCGGTAGATTTGGCAGCTAATTCGGATTCATTCGGTAGATTCGGAAGTATTTTAATTCGTAAATTCGAATCGATCCAAATCTCAGAATTTACCGAATTTTTCGAATTTCTGAATCAATCCAAAATGAATCGCACATGTCTACTTTATTTTTCATCAATAGTATGATTTTGAAACAATATACATTATATACATGTTATATATATATTTGACGTACCATCAGGATCTGAGGAAGCCACTTCCCCCTCCATCGCACATGTTGTTACATCAATCTCTGTAAAACATAATATGTTGCGTACACGTTAAAATCAAATATTATAACATGTGTTACTGGTGCTCAAGGACACACATCAATGATGCATTAAAGAGATACTGAACCAAAGTTAGGAATTTCATCATTTTCATGGAGAATGCAAATGAAATAAAATATATAATTATTGATGTTTAATAATTAAATTTGATTGTCTGTATTTTGAAAATCTGGGAAAAAAAAGCATAGTACATGGAACATTTAATAGTTCTCATGTGTGTATCGCTTGATGATTGTTGTCTACATTTATACAAAATATAAACATGTGCTAGCCATGTTCTGAAGCACAAAGGTGTAGAATAAGAAGCTTTGAGATCTTAATATTAAACTAATAATATATATATATATATAAATATATATATATATATATATATATATATATATATATATATCACACAGAGAAAACCCAGCACTCACTTACAAGCTCTCAGTTAAGATTTAAAAGCAAAAATGGAAAGGTTAGTTACTGCATCTGGCCAAATGGGACAAGCCCAGGTACCTCGTCAAGGTCCTTTCCAATACCTGGGACCCTAAAACAGCCACACAATGCAAGCTTTCAAATCCAAACAAACTGGGAACAAGGGAATGGTGCACAGGAATATGTAATCACCCTAGACACATACAAAACACGGAAGGGAACTGCACGCTCATACTGGACCGGGTACACATCCCATGACCCTGGTCTGTGTTCAAGAGCCATAGGTAAAATTAAAAAACAAATTAATACAACACACAGAGAAAACCCAGCACTCACTTACAAGCTCTCAGCTAAGATTTAAAAGCAAAAATGGAAAGGTTAGTTACTGCATCTGGCCAAATGGGACAAGCCCGGGTACCTCGTCAAGGTCCTTTCCAATACCTGGGACCCTAAAACAGCCACACGATGCAAGCTTTCAAATCCAAACAAACTGGGAACAAGGGAAGGGTGCAAAGGAATATGTAATCACCCTAGACATATACAAAACACGGAAGGGAACTGCACTCTCATACTGGACTGGGTACACATCCCATGACCCTGTAACATGCTCAGCCCTGGGTGCCACTGGCACTCACAGGAAGCTGTGCTGCTCCCAGAGTCAAAGGCAGTTAACCCCAGTCAGGTCTGGGTGCAAGAACCATAGGGAAAATTACAAAACAAATTAATACAACACACAGAGAAAACCCAGCACTCACTTACAAGCTCTCAGCTAAGATTTAAAAGCAAAAATGGAAAGGTTAGTTACTGCATCTGGCCAAATGGGACAAGCCCAGGAACCTCGTCAAGGTCCTTTCCAATACCTGGGACCCTAAAACAGCCACACAATGCAAGCTTTCAAATCCAAACAAACTGGGAACAAGGGAATGGTGCACAGGAATATGTAATCACCCTAGACACATACAAAACACGGAAGGGAACTGCACGCTCATACTGGACCGGGTACACATCCCATGACCCTGGTCTGTGTGCAAGAGCCATAGGTAAAATTAAAAAACAAATTAATACAACACACAGAGAAAACCCAGCACTCACTTACAAGCTCTCAGCTAAGATTTAAAAGCAAAAATGGAAAGGTTAGTTACTGCATCTGGCCAAATGGGACAAGCCCGGGTACCTCGTCAAGGTCCTTTCCAATACCTGGGACCCTAAAACAGCCACACTATGCAAACTTTCAAATCCAAACAATCTGGGAACAAGGGAAGGGTGCACAGGAATATGTAATCACCCTAGACATATACAAAACACGGAAGGGAACTGCACTCTCATACTGGACCGGGTACACATCCCATGACCCTGGAACATGCTCAGCCCTGGGTGCCACTGGCACTCACAGGAAGCTGTGCTGCTCCCAGAGTCACAGGCAGTTAACCCCAGTCAGGTCTGGGTGCAAGAACCATAGGGAAAATTACAAAACATATTAATACAACACACAGAGAAAACCCAGCACTCACTTACAAGCTCTCAGCTAAGATTTAAAAGCAAAAATGGAAAGGTTAGTTACCGCATCTGGCCAAATGGAACAAGCCCAGGTACCTCATCAAGGTCCTTTCCAATACCTGGGACCCTAAAACAGCCACACAATGCAAGCTTTCAAATCCAAACAAACTGAGAACAAGGGAAGGGTGCACAGGAATATGTAATCAACCTAGACATATACAAAACACGGAAGGGAACTTCACTCTCATACTGGACCGGGTACACATCCCATGACCCTGCAACATGCTCAGCCCTGGGTGCCACTGGCACTCACAGGAAGCTGTGCTGCTCCCAGAGTCACAGGCAGTTAACCGCAGTCAGGTCTGGGTGCAAGAACCATAGGGAAAATTACAAAACAAATTAATACAACACACAGAGAAAACCCAGCACTCACTTACAAGCTCTCAGCTAAGATTTAAAAGCAAAAATGGAAAGGTTAGTTACCGCATCTGGCTAAATGAGACAAGCCCAGGTACCTCGTCAAGGTCCTTTCCAATATCTGGGACTCGAAAATAGCCACACAATGCAAGCTTTCAAATCCAAACAAACTGTGAACAAGGGAAGGGTGCCCAGGAATATGTAGTCACCCTAGACATGTACAAAACACGGAAGGGAACTGCACTCTCATACTGGACCGGGTACACATCCCATGACCCTGCAACATGCTGAGCCCTGGGTGCCACTGGCACTCACAGGAAGCTGTGCTGCTCCCAGAGTCACAGGCAGTTAACCCCAGTCAGGTCTGGGTGCAAGAACCATAGGGAAAATTACAAAACAAATTAATACAACACACAGAGAAAACCCAGCACTCACTTTTTAAGCTCTCAGCTAAGATTTAAAAGCAAAAATGGAAAGGTTAGTTACCGCATCTGGCCAAATGGGGCAAGCCCAGGTACCTCGTCAAGGTCCTTTCCAATACCTGGGACCCTAAAACAGCCACACAATGCAAGCTTTCAAATCCAAACAAACTGGGAACAAGGGAAGGGTGCACAGGAATATGTAATCACCCTAGACATATACAAAACACGGAAGGGAACTGCACTCTCATACTGGACCGGGTACACATCCCATGACCCTGCAACATGCTCAGCCCTTTGTGCCACTGGCAATCACAGGAAGCTGTGCTGCTCCCAGAGTCACATGCAGTTAACCCCAGTCAGGTCTGGGTGCAAGAACCATAGGGAAAATTACAAAACAAATTAATACAACACACAGAGAAAACCCAGCACTCACTTACAAGCTCTCAGCTAAGATTTAAAAGCAAAAATGGAAAGGTTAGTTACCACATCTGGCCAAATGGGACAAGCCCAGGTACCTCGTCAAGGTCCTTTCCAATACCTTGGACCCTAAAACAGCCACACAATGCAAGCTTTCAAATCCAAACAAACTGGGAACAAGGGAAGGGTGCACAGGAATATGTAATCACCCTAGACATATACAAAACACGGAAGGGAACTGCACTCTCATACTGGACAGGGTACACATCCCATGACCCTGCAACATGCTCAGCCCTGGGTGCCACTGGCACTCACAGGAAGCTGTGCTGCTCCCAGAGTCACAGGCAGTTAACCCCAGTCAGGTCTGGGTGCAAGAACCATAGGGAAAATTACAAAACAAATTAATACAACACACAGAGAAAACCCAGCACTCACTTACAAGCTCTCAGCTAAGATTTAAAAGCAAAAATGGAAATGTTAGTTACCGCATCTGGCCAAATGGGACAAGCCCAGGTACCTCGTCAAGGTCCTTTCCAATACCTGGGACCTTTCCATTTTTGCTTTTAAATCTTAGCTGAGAGCTTGTAAGTGAGTGCTGGGTTTTCTCTGTGTGTTGTATTAATTTGTTTTGTAATTTTCCCTATGGTTCTTGCACCCAGACCTGACTGGGGTTAACTGCCTGTGACTCTGGGAGCAGCACAGCTTCCTGTGAGTGCCAGTGGCACCCAGGGCTGAGCATGTTGCAGGGTTATGGGATGTGTACCCGGTCCAGTATGAGAGTGCAGTTCCCTTCTGTGTTTTGTATATGTCTAGGGTGATTACATATTCCTGTGCATCCTTCCCTTGTTCCCAGTTTGTTTGGATTTGAAAGCTTGCATTGTGTGGCTGTTTTAGGGTCCCAGGTATTGGAAAGGACCTTGACGTGGTACCTGGGCTTGTCCCATTTGGCCAGATGCGGTAACTAACCTTTCCATTTTTGCTTTTAAATCTTAGCTGAGAGCTTGTAAGTGCTGGGTTTTCTCTGTGTGTTGTATTAATTTGTCTTGTAATTTTCCCTATGGTTCTTGCACCCAGACCTGACTGGGGTTAACTGCCTGTGACTCTGGGAGCAGCACAGCTTCCTGTGAGTGCCAGTGGCACCCAGGGCTGAGCATGTTGCAGGGTCATGGGATGTGTACCCGGTCCAGTATGAGAGTACAGTTCCCTTCCGTGTTTTGTATATGTCTAGGGTGATTACATATTCCTGTGCACCCTTCCCTTGTTCCCAGTTTGTTTGGATTTGAAAGCTTGCATTGTGTGGCTATTTTAGGGTCCCAGGTATTGGAAAGGACCTTGACGAGGTACCTGGGCTTGTCCCATTTGGCCAGATGCGGTAACTAACCTTTCCATTTTTGCTTTTAAATCTTAGCTGAGAGCTTGTAAGTGAGTGCTGGGTTTTCTCTGTGTGTTGTATTAATTTGTTTTGTAATTTTCACTATGGTTCTTGCACCCAGACGTGACTGGGGTTAACGGCCTGTGACTCTGGGAGCAGCACAGCTTCCTGTGAGTGCCAGTGGCACCCAGGGCTGAGCATGTTGCAGGGTCATGGAATGTGTACCCGGTCCAGTATGAGAGTGCAGTTCCCTTCCGTGTTTTATGTGTATATATATATATATATATATATATATATATATATATATAATTAGAGGAGTACATTATAATTTTTATTCAAATGGAATGCTTCATCATAATCATGATCAGAATATTTCTGAAAAAGACACCTCTAATGACGTATATGAATGAGTCAATGCAGGCAGGTCTGCATCAGTGCTGGATCCTTCTAAGCTTGTCGGTTTACCACTGTGTTGCCTCGTCCCCATCCTATCTCTTTTGACAACCATAAAGAATATGAGGTCAGCAGCATTATTGACTCTTGTATGTCCAGGGGCCGTGTACAGTATTTGGTTTACTGGAGGGGCTTTGGTTCTGAGGAGTGTTCATGGGTTCCCTCCTCTGATGTTCATGCTCCCGCCCTTCTCTCATGCTTCTGCCCTTCTCTGTGCCTTCCATTCTCGTTTCCCCAATAAGCCTTTTGTCCTCCCGCGGGGGAGGGGTCATTGAGGGGAGGGTACTGTCAGTGTTTTTTCCCTGCTTTGTTTGCCATGTGCTGCTGGCAGCCATTTTGCTCACCTTTTCTTGCTGAATCTGGTGCAGAGTGTGTGATGCTTTTCATTTCTTGCACACCCTCTTACAGCCAGACTGTTGTACATCATCCGTGTGAAACAGGTTGCAGTCTCAGAAATGTGATGTCATCACTTATTTTTTAAAGGGCTCTGTTCAGTATGCTTTGTCCTTGCATTGTCTCAAACCTGTTTGTGAGTTCCTGTGTTCCAGTTCCTGTGTATTACCTGGCTAGTCTAATGTCTCCTCTGGTTACTGATCCCTGGCTTTTTCCTGACTTTGCTGTTTTCCTTGTTCCTGATTCTGGCCCGTCTGACTACTTGCTTTGGCTCCTGACTAGGCTTGTCTGACTACCAGCTCCGGTTTTGACTCCTGGCTTGTTTTTTGACTTGTGGACTTTTTATTATTTTTATTATTAATAAAGGTGTGATTATTTTTGCACTTCTTGTCTCAGTCTGATTCCTGGTACCCTGACACCCTAACACTACCTATTTCCTAAAATGTTTATAGCAATAGCTTACTAAGCATATGTAGCCTCTTGTGTTATGATATAATAATACATTGTGAAGCTGACTCACATACATTGTCCATACTTTACCTCTGATGTATGACTTTGTCAATTCTAATGTGCTTCAGAGTATCCCTTTATCTGCTATCTGTGGCATTTATCCCTTTCAGAATATCTAAAATCTAATAATGTCTAAACTAAATACTACATGTAACATAATTGTATGCCATATGATGGATCATTGAGCAACCCCCCCCCCCCAGTCTTGATCCATAAATTGTGTATACTTACCATCTGGGGCTCCATTACATATGCGGCGTCGCCCGAAAAATCTGCCGCCGCCATTTTTTACGCGATTTTGGTATTACATATACCACGTAGCATATAAGTTACGAACGTATATTTCACCTTTCGGACGTATTTTTTTCCCCATAGACTAACATAGAACAGCCGCACAATTTTTTATCCAATATACAGCGTAAGGACTTACGCGCGCAGAATTCAGAAAATCTACTCCATTCTCATCTCGCCACGCATGGCAGGCGCAGTAACCCTTGCACTGACTACAAAAGCAACGTAACTCCCTGGAAGGCCTAACAAACGCATGCACAATCACATACATATCAGTCACAAATCTCAAATAGTTAAACCTCTTCTAAGCATTTATTATTCCTGCCTCTGCAAATGTATCAAACCAATCACAAACAGCACAACCTCTCACCTGCAGCCTTAAAATACCTGTCAATGCACACCCTCATTAGCCACCATGTTTCCCCAGCTTTACCTACAATATCTAGAGAGACAGCATCGTGGGGCACAAGGGGTGCTGGAAGCCCTACAAGCCCATGTCGTGGAGGATATACCTCCTGGTGCTGCTGTGGATGCTCTCCCTGCTTTTGATATTGTTGCTGCAGCTGATCTACTTGCTGCTGAGGTCCCTAGTCATGGTGCTGTGGCTGTCCCTGCTCCTTCTACTGCTGTCCCTGCTCCTGCTGCTGCTGTCACTGCTCCTCCTGCTGCTGTCCCTGTTCCTGGTACTGCCTCTGCTGCTATTGTTGCTGCAGCTTGTCATAGGCTGGCAGGGCCTATAAGCGAAAGGGCATCAAGGATCCACAGGGTTAGGGTCACCCTGTTTGGAATGACAGAAGAGGAGGTCAGGGAAAAGTATTGCTTGACTTCAGCAAGCCTCATTGACCTACATGAGGGCTTGAAGGATGATATTGATCCTCAAGTGAATAGGAACCGAGCTCTGACTGGTATTCAGAAGCTGTTGTGTGTTGTGCACTTCCTGGCAACAGAGGGATTTGTGTCTGGCTTAGCGCAGCCCACCTTCTCCAGGCTTTTAGGGGAGGTTTTGACTGCTCTAGATAACCAGACACAGCGATACATTCATTTCCCCCCAAACCCCCAGGAATGGAATAGTCTTAAGCAAGGCTTCTATCGACTGGGGGTTATTCCCAACATCATGGGGCAATTAAATACACACATGTGCGTATTGTGGCCCCACACGAGGAGCCATTCCTCTATATCAACAGGAAAGGGTTTTACTCCTTGAATTGCCAGATGGTCTGTGATACCACTCTGAAATTCACACATGTGTATGCAGGCTTTCCAGGGAGTGCCCATGATTCCTACATCCTGTGCCAGACCTCCTTATTCCAGCTTTTTTTATTCTGGAACACTCTCAGGAGGTTGGCTGCATGGTGAATATGCACTACCTTCATTCTTTTTCTACTAAAGGGACACTAAACACAAAATAATTATGTCATGTTTTAGATAGAGAATACAATGTTAAACAACATTACAATTTACTTATATTATCTAATTTGATTCATTCTTTAGATATCCTTTGTTGAAGAAATAGCAATGCACATAGATGAGCCAATCACATGAGGCATCTATGTGCAGCCACCAATCAGAAGCTACTGAGCATATCTAATATGCTTGTCAGCAAATTATATCAAGAGAATGGATCAAATTACATAATAGAAGTAAATTATAAAGTTGAATAACATTGCAGGTTCTTTCTAACTCATGAAAGAAGAAATGTGTGTTTTATGTCCTTTTAATGGGACAGTATACTATAAAATAGTTTTTCACTTAAAGGGACATTTTATTAAAATGGCATGTTCTATCTGAATCATGAAAATAGAATTTTATCTAGACTAATCCTGACATCAAAGTATATTGCTTACAATGCACCAATTTAATGTTCTTGAAAAATATATATTTTAAATTAAATCCATGTTATGTCCCTTTAAGCACATGATGAACCTGTAGTAATCAGAATACATGTTACATTACAGGTGACGCATGGTACGGCTGCAGACCATGGCTGTTAACCCCCTTGGCACACCCCCTTACAAAGCCACAACTCAGGTACCAGGAGGCCCACATACCTGAAATGTAATAGAAAGGAGCTTTGGCCTACTCAAAACCAGATTCAGGTGTCTGGATTTGACAGGCGGAGTTTTACAATATAACTCCAACAAAGTATGTTCCATTGTCTATGCATGTTGTTTTCTACATAACATTGATGTGGACACACGTATATTGGGGGACATTAAACCAGAGCAAGATCAGCAGATGGTTCCTGTACCTCAGGGTGTGGACAGGGGGACACTGAATGAAGTGAGGGACTTTGTCATCCATGAATACTTCACCTGTAAGTTACATGTTCATAAGCACAGTAAACCATAACATTCACATGTATTATGATGTTTGACTGTACTTTACCAACCATTAAATGTCTATATATCATGTCTTGCAGAATTACATACTGCGGATTTCCACTGCATGTAAGTGAAACTACTACATCCCACCTCCCGTCCCTTAACCACCCTTATTACTGAAAATGTCTCATTGTTTAATTAATGTTTAGGTCACAATGATTTTTGGACTATCATTATTAAGAAGAATGACAATGAATGTTTCTACCTTATGTTCACACCTTCTGTAAATACATTATTATTTAAATATATAACCATGTGTCATTTTATATTGGATGTGAGAAACCTTGATTTACATCTTATAAGTGAATATTACTATATGTACCCTTCATGCACAACTATTTGTTGTTGGTTATAGTACATGAATATGTCATAAACATGATAATCTCACCTGTTTTGTTTGACTATTTCAATACAGGTCATATCATCATGTTTTAACAATATTAATGTAAAAAACACACATCACATTGATATGTATGACAATTACATGGTAAATAACAAAGGACAATGTTTATGGTGAACTAAAAAATTATTTATTTTTTCTTTGGCTTTTTGGATGAGGGAGCTGAGGTGCCTGTAGTTGATTGCCTTGTTTTCTTTATTCTAGCAGATTCTGGTGTTTCTGCGGGTGTGCTGGCGACAGATGATAGGCTGGAGATAGTGTCCTGCTGGTGTGTAACGTGCTCAACCAACACACCCAAGAGTTGATTTTGTTCTCTTTGTCCCATCTATTGTCCATCTGCATCTGCATATCAGACAGAATTTGCATAATCTGTGACTGGTTTTGAACACTTTCACCTAATGATGCTGCCATGTCCCTTTGCAGCTCAATGCTACGTTGTGTAAACTCTCTTGGCTACTGATGAACCTTTCTTGGTTCCTGAAGAACCTCTCTTGGCCTCTTTGTATGCTCTTGGTGCTTGTTATGAGTCTCCTCTTGAGTGCAATGTATTCCTCACCCAGGGGAGAATACAATGCATCCACAGGCTCTTGAGCAGCAGGGCTTCTAGTTGATTGTGGGGCAGGGTCACCTGCATCTGCTGGTTCTTGTGGGGCAGGGTCACCTGCATCTGCTGGTTCATGTGGGGCAGGGTCACCTACATCTGTTGGTGCTTGTGGGGCAGTTTCAGCTGCATCTGCTGGTGCTTGTGGGGCAGGTTCAGCTGCATATGATGGTGTTTGAGGTGCAGCTGTAGTTTCTGCTATATTTCCATCTGCAGATTGTGGAGCTCGTCCAAGTGATGAGGATGGTGGAGCTCGTCCACGTGATGAGGATGGTGGAGCTCGTCCAAGTGATGAGGATGGTGGAGCTCGTCCAAGAGATGAGGATAGTGGAGCTCTCATGGTTGATTGATAGTCCCACTAATGACCAGTGTGTGACCACTCAGCCTGTCCAATTGGCACTTCTTGTGACATAGTATGTGGGTAAAAGCCATGACTGCCATGAGATTGTGTTGTGGGGGGGGGTAAATACATGGACCCTTTGTGGCTGTCTTGGCTCCCCCTCAAAGCCAAAGGAAGAATATTCCTCTGGCCAGGAATCTTGCCAGGTGTCGTATGGCAATGGTGGTGGCATCACTTCCAGGTCCTCAACTGAAGCCATCCAATCATGCTTATGCCTGGGAGCATACTGTTCATGCGGTTGCCTGAAGACTGGTGGTGGTGATGGTGGTGGTGGTGGACTGGACAAGGGCAACATTTTCATCAAATGAGAAGTTGGGACATCTCAGCCGCTCATCCTCCATGGACACTTGGCTTCTTCCTTGTGATGTCCCTGGTGTGGGTTCCTCCCTATCCTCTCCCTTCTGTCCCCTTCTGCCCCATGTGCAACCTCTGTCCCTAACCTCTGACCTGCTGTCAGATTTTTTTTTCCTGCTTTGTTTTCCATGTGCTGCTGGTAGCCATTTTACTCACCTCTTACTGAATATGGGATTGTCTAATGTTGCTCATTTCCTGCACACCCTCTTATGGCCGGACTGGTGTACATCATCCGTGTGAGACAGGTTGCAGTCTCAGTATTGTGATGTCATCGCTTATTATTTAAAGGACCTCTGTTCAGTATGCTTTGCCCTTGTGTTGTCTCAGGCCTGTTTGTGAGTTCCTGTGTTCCAGTTCCTGTGTATTACCTGGCTGTATGACGTCCCTCCTGGTTCCTGATCTCTGGCTTGTTCCTGACTCTGCTGTTCTCCTTGTTCCTGATTCCGGCTCGTCTGACTACTCGCTTTGGCTCCTGACTCGGCTCGTCTGACTACCAGCTCTGGCTTAGACTCCTGGCTTGATGTTTGACTTGTGGACTTTTTATTATTTTTTGTTATTAATAAAGGTGTGATTATTTTTGCACTTCTCGACTCAGTTTGATTCTTGGCACCCTGACACCTGCATATCATCTCCTGCCAGGTGTTATACTCTATATCCAGGGATGGACCACCGCCTGTTTCTTTCTGGTGCATAGCTTCCTGCGCCATCATTTCTTTGACCTGCCTCTTGCAGTCATTCTAGCGTTTTATAGGCCCTTAACAGTCCTCCTCTGCGGGGCCACACTGTTGACGGCAACCTCTACCACCAACCATGCCATTTTTCTCTTTTTGGCAATGCTTTTGCCCTTCTCCTGCCTGAAGAGGTCACTATAATTTTCCATGATGGACTGGGCAAGGGCAACATTTTCATCAAATGAGAAGCTGGGACATCTCAGCCTCTCATCCTCCATGGACACTTGGCTTGCTCCCTGTGATGTCCCTGGTGTGGGTTCCTCCCTATCCTCTCCCTTCTGTCCCCTTCTGTGCCCATGTGCAACCTCTGTCCCTCTCCTAGATGTGCCTGCTCTCTGGGGCTCTTGAGCATCTCCCCTCCCATCATCCCTTCTGGCTCTCCCTCTCCCCACTCCACTTACTCCCTGACAGGGGGCCCACTGCTCCTTCTGTCCTCTCCTATACTCCTCTCGCTGCCACTCCTCTCCCCTCCTCCCCTCTCCCCTCTTCCCTACCTCTCCCTGCCATCCTCACACTGAATTGCACTACACATACTCCCACTCACTCCCAGTTCAGTCACACAATCACAACCAAACACTCAGCCTATCACACTGTAAAAATCAAAGAAAATGTGTGAGGTGTTAGAAAAAAAAGTGTGGTGTATTTGTATATGTATGTATGTATGCAAAATGTGTGCAATATGTAAAAATATGTGTAAGTGTACAAACTTAATCAAACAACAATCCAACCTAACTAACTCCTCTGTTTGTGTCTCTCTCTCTACTCTTACTAATCTTCCACTCCAGTGTAAGGTGTTGTAGCTCAACAAACAATCCAAACACACTGAAGAAAATGGCGGCTGCGCATGGGTTTATATATGAATTATGAATAGCGTAATTACGTGTCACATTTTTATTTGAAATTGGTTAATTTTTACGAGTGTTAGCCTAATTTGCATAAAACTACTCTTTATTGGCACTTTCCGTGGACAAAATACTGGAGTAAGTTACTTGCAATGACTAAAATGTGTTTTTGCGCACATTTCAAAAAATCGCTAGTTTGTCCTACTTATGCCAGTTTAACATCTAATGATGCAGTATATGTAATACCCCAATGTGCAAGGTGAAATTACAGGCAGTGCAGGTTTCCACGCTTGCTCTGAAGTCTGTCCCGTATATGTAATCGCGCACCCTGATGTTGTCTCTAAAAATTAGGTGACAAAGTCATTACAGGGGCCAATGCCAGACTCATATGATGTATACATTACCTATGATAATTAAATGTATTTTAGATTTTGCTATAATAATTTCTTGAAAAATCCTAACATGTTCGCACAATTCTACTTTCATTTTATTCAAAGTCTCACATATTCGCAATGCTCCTATATAACGTATAGTATTTACCGTCTGAAATGGCGGTTGATGATGTTGGCTCTGACATTGACCCCCTCATCCCGGAATGGCCCCTCTAGAACTGGGTCATCCTTCTCATCTTGGAGGAGGTCTCAGGGCGCCTGGACGGCCTGCAGCCTCCCAGCCGCTGCAGGCTATAACGATCTTCGCTACCTTACCAGGGTTGTATTTAAGGGCTCCTCCAGACCTGTCTAGGCATCTCATACGCATTTTGAGGAGCCCAAACATCTGTTCCACTACAGCCCTGGTCCGCTTGTGCACACGATTTTAGCACACCTGGGCCTCGTCTGTGGGGTTACGCAATGGCGTAATGAGCCAAGGCTGGCTCATGTAACCCGAATCACCTTTAAATAATGAACATGACAAAATGTCAATATTACAAATATCTTAAAAATTATGATATGAAAATACATTTAAATAAAATGATACAATGCATTTGTGTATATGAAAATCGGCTAAACTAGATATCTGCACATTTAAGCTATGACCTGCTACATATGCGTTTTTCACTAAAACTAGACATTTGCTGAAAGAGGCAAATAAATTGTTAAAGTGCATCCTATATCTGCACATTTAAGCTATGACCTGCTACATATCTGTTTTTCGCTAAAACTAGACATTTGCTGAAAGAAACAAATAAATGGTTAAAGAGCATCCTATATCTGCACATTTAATCTATGACCTGCTACATATCTGTTTGTTTCTAAAACTAGACATTTTCTGAAAGAGACAAAAAATGGTTAAAGCGCATCCTATAGCTGCACATTTTGCACGTTACACAAACACAACTGTTTTTGAACATTACAGTGGCAATTGTCTAACTACTTAACCATGATGTGCACCTGTACTCACCAACGAGCCACCCATGGGGAAACTGTCTGTCCTCAAACTGCCGCCACAGTGATGACTGCCTGAGGATACGAACATCATGACTAGCCCCCTCCGAAATTCGCACACACCTGCATAATCCTCATCCATGCTTCACAAACAAACTGCACATTCAGACTATGAAAGTGTTTGCGATTTCGGTAGGGGAGCTCTTCTGCTGGAGCACGCAGTGCAATGTGGGTGCAATCTATTGCTCCCAAAACATTGGGCATTCCAGCTACTGCATAGAATTCACTCTTGAGTCTCCTCCAATCGTCCTCATTTTGAGGGAATTCTATGTAAAGCTTACAAACTCATACCATGGCATTCAGAAACCTTTCAAAAACCACAGAGAAGGGACAACCCATGCATGTACCCCTCTCCGGATTGAAAGCTTCCGGAGGCCAAGACATGTATGCAGCAAAGCATCTTGGTCATGCCAGGGATTGCAGTCCGCATACGTTTGCGTGGCTCCAGGTAAGGTTTAAGTACTTTGTAAAGGCTTATGAGCTGCTGTCGATTAAACAATACTTGTCAAAAACCTCAAAGTCCCTCATGTTCTCCAAGGTAATCCTCACCCTGTGAACATGAGGACCTCTAATCAGACGTTCCCCACGCCTCTCTTGGAGACGCCGAGCCTGCCTGATTCTGTTGTACAAAACTTGTCCAGCAGCACCTACACACTTTAACTGGGGGTTATCCATATTTGCAAAGCCAAGCAGCACAAAGCCAAACAGCAGAGCAAATGCACAAGGAGTAACAAGGTATACAAACACACAGAAGCGATTTGATACAATGTCAATCACAAGGGACTCTTTGGCCATGGTGTTTGGGTGATTTATAGTACAAAATGTCCAATGGTAGCATGTTCATAATGATTGCTGATTGTATACACTTGATTGTATGTGAGCAGCGCAAATTGTTTCAAAGTGGGCGTTTCTTTTGGTGTTTGATGAAATTTTTATTTTCCCCAATAAATCCAAATGTGAAAGTGTTAAAGTGTAAAATGTAACATATACAGTGCATCTTCTGAATGTTTGTTCATATGCATACTTATTAAATACGATTTTATAGTAAAAACCACACGTCCACGCTAACATGATTGAAAGTGCACACTTGTGTAAAATGTGTGCATAGACATGGCATATAATCTGATTGATTAATGTTGCTGCAATATTGTTGCAAAATGATAAAGTAACGGCTGACATCTATAATATTCTATTTATAAGTGATTAGCGAGATCTCAATATTTTACGTGTCCCATTGAAATCGCAATAATAATGAAGATCTTCCAACCTCTCATCTACGCATATGTAATATTGTAATATTGAGTGAGAAACTGATGAAAGGGGCGGTACAGTCCTAATGCTGGAATCTGTGTGGTTGAAACTTAGAATGATGTCATCATATTAGCAACATGCCAGTCTTGTTTGCAAATCTTCGTTCTGTTATTGTATTTTTGAACATTCTTATTGTGTGATGATTAAAAAGATAAATTTGTGCTTTGTTGTTGTGTTATGCGTGTTATGTACATATACTGTATGTATGTATTGTGATTCTCTCCCACATCTGTTCATTGATTGTTGTTCCTTCCAAAAAAGCAACAACTATAATATTTTCTAAGGATATCTTATAATTATACTGAATTTCTAATCTTATATTATGAAGAAATTGTGATGTTAAAGGGACACTAAAGCCATGATTTCTCTTTCATGATTCAGAGAGAGAATCCAATGTTAAACAACCTTCCAATATAAGTGTATGATGTAAATGTGTTCATTGTTTCTATATTGTTTGTTGAATAAAGAGCAATGCACATGTGTAAGGCAATGCATGTATGTGCAGCCAACAATCATCATCTGGTGAGCCTATCGAGATATGCTGTTCATCAAAGCATATAAATAGAATAACTTAAATACTATAATAGACGTAAATGAGACAAGTGTTTAAAATTGCCTACTGTTTCTGAATAATTAAATCCTAAAAAGTATTTTTTATGTCCATTTAAATATGTGTTAATTCTTGAAACAGATTTCGTATTGGTGATGATAGAATTGATCGTGATTTATAGTTGATATAATGAAATTTCCTAAAAGAATTTGATGTTGTAGTGATGTTCACACAAGTAAAACACATAACTCCAGTGTCAAATAGTCTATTTCTTGATCTATTTGTCATTGCGGGACCAACACATGAATGACTGAATTAGCACCACAATTATAATGCTGCCATTACAAGTTTTCAAAGATCAAAATCTCTCTTGCGTTACGGAAAGAGGCAGGTTGCGTGCTGAGCACGTATTCCCCATAGAAGTCAATGCAGGATAGAAATTGTATGAAAAAAACTTCCAACACTTCTGTTGAGCGTAAAGTGAGTAACGCCATGTCATTCTGAGAAAAGTTACCGAAATTATGATAATTTCATATTTAAAAAGTGTTTTGTGTACGTAATGTGCTGTATATTGATTGATTGTATGTATCGATTTCTGTATGTATGTGATGATATTTGTACGTAGATGTAGCTAAATGAGAGTAAGTTCATTTATGTCTATGTAAGTCAATGTAAAATAGTTTTTTGCTCATTTTTTTTCTAACACCCAATAACTCGTATCTTTTATCCGTTATATATTTTTTTCAAAATAAATTATATTAAATAAAAAATTGTAGAGTGTTTGTATGAGTGTAAGTGTACTTTGTATAATATTTTTTAAGTGATTTGTGAATGTTTTGGGTAATGATGTATCAATAACTACTAGTCTGGGAGAGCGTTATGGATATGAGCGTAGATCGTGATTTTTGTTGCGCTACAGAAACTTGTAATAGCAGCGTTAGGGAAAATGAGGTGTTATGGCCCATAACGATGCTATTTGAGTCATAACGCAAAACTCGTAATATAGGTGATTGATAGTTATGAGGATAATGTGTCGTGTGGGTATACACATAGTGGGATACTATATGGGGCAGTGGGACAAGGAATGGGAGATGTGGGTAAGGGGAGAAGAAGAGAAAAAAAATTAAAGGGGGAAAATTGAATTCAATATTTATCAATCTAGCAACAAATCTGTGAATCCGCAATCAGACAGGTACCAGAAGTAAAGAAATCTGCAGTATTGCGTGATCAAAAAGAAATGTTTTACGTCAACACTGCCGACTAATATCTGTATAGGAAAGGGTACTAGGGTTGAGCTATATGCCTGCCATGAGTAAAGTAGTAATCAAATCATGTAAATAAAATCTCATAGAGCAATTTGCGTATATGCAAACTACTGTTGGACCAAGGGGGGTCCCCGAAACATTGGGGTTAAATCTTAGTATACAGAAGGTTCCTACACTTGACCCATATGTAGTTGTTGAGTACAGGTAGGGCATTATAAATCTGATTAAAAAAAGGACTTAAGTAAAGTTTATGGTGCATTAACCCCTTAATGACCGCAGCACTTTTCCATTTTCTGTCCGTTTGGGACCAAGGCTATTTTTACATTTCTGCAGTGTTTGTGTTTAGCTTTAATTCTCCTCTTACTCATTTACTGTACCCACACATATTATATACTGTTTTTCTCGCCATTAAGTGGACTTTCTAAAGATACCATTATTTTCATCATATCTTATAATTAACTATAAAAAAAATTATATAATATGAGGAAAAAATGGAAAAAACCCACTTTTTCTAACTTTGACCCCCAAAATCTGTTACACATCTACAACCACCAAAAAACACCCATGCTAAATAGTTTCTAAATTTTGTCCTGAGTTAAGAAATACCCAATGTTTACATGTTCTTTGCTTTTTTTGCAAGTTATAGGGCCATAAGTACAAGTAGCACTTTGCTATTTCCAAACCCCTTTTTTTCAAAATTAGCGCTAGTTACATTGGAACACTAATATCTTTCAGGAATCCCTGAATATCCCTTGACATGTATATATTTTTTATTAGAAGACACCCCAAAGTATTGATCTAGGCCCATTTTGGTATATTTCATGCCACCATTTCATTGCCAAATGCAATCAAATAAAAAAAATTGTTCACTTTTTCACAATTTTGTTCACAAACTTTAGGTTTCTCACTGAAATTATTTACAAACAACTTGTGCAATTATGGCATAAATGGTTGTAAATTCTTCTCTGGGATCCCCTTTGTTCAGAAATAGCAGACATGTATGGCTTTTGTTGTTGCTTTTTGGTAATTAGAAGGGCGCTAAATGCCACTGCGCACCACACGTGTATTATGCCCCGCAGTGAAGGGGTTAATTAGGGAGCATGTAGGGAGCTTCTAGGGTTAATTTTAGCTTTAGTGTAGTGTAGTAGACAACCCAAAGTATTGATCTAGGCCCATTTTGGTATATTTCATGCCACCATTTCACCGCCAGATGCGATCAAATTAAAAAAAATGTTAAATTTTTCACAATTTTAGGTTTCTCACTGAAATCATTTACAAACAGCTTGTGCAATTATGGCACACATGGTTGTAAATGCTTCTCTGGGATCCCCTTTGTTCAGAAATAGCAGACATATATGGCTTTGGCGTTGCTTTTTGTTAATTAGAAGGCCACTAAATGCCGATGCGCATCACACGTGTATTATGGCTAGCAGTGAAGGGGTTAATTATGTAGCTTGTAGGGTGCTTGCAGGGTTAATTTTAGCTTTAGTGTAGAGCTCAGCCTCCCACCTGAAACATCAGACCCCCTGATCCCTCCCAAACAGCTCTCTTCCCTCCCCCACCTCACAATTGTCCCCGCCATCTTAAGTGCTGGCAGAAACTCTGCCAGTACTAAAATAAAAGGTATATTTGTGGGGTTTTTTAGTTTTTTTTTAGCATATTTACATATGCTGCTTTGTAGTATCCCCCTTAGCCCCCAACCTCACTGATCCCACACCAAACAGCTCTCTAACCCTCCCCCTCTGCCTTAGCGGGCGCCATCTTGGGTACTGGCAGCTGTCTGCCAGTACCCAGTTTAGTAAAAAAAGAAATCTTTTTTTTTTAAAAATCCCCTTTTCTGTAGTGTAGCTGTCCCCCCCCCCAACCTCCCACCAGTTGCAGATCACTTAGAAACATTATTATTTTCTTATTTATTAGCTATTTTCAGATTTTTTTTTCTGTAGTGCAGCGGTTCCCTCCCGCTCCCGCCCCGTGCACGCGCCCGCCGCCCCCCGTGCACGCGCGCGCTCACATGCGCGCCCCCGTCGCTCCCGCCCCTGATCCCGCCCCCCTGCACATTACACGGCGCATCGATGGCCGCCCACCCGCCTCCCAAGTCCGCTCCCACCCACCAACGATACCGGCCATCGATGTCCGGTGCAGAGAGGGCCACAGAGTGGCTCTCTCTTTATCGGATGGCCATTTAAGGTTATTGCAGGATGCCTCCATATCGAGGCATCACTGCAATAACCGGAAAGCAGCTGGAAGCGAGCAGGATCGCTTCCAGCTGCTTTCCACACCGAGGACGTGCAGGGTACGTCCTCAGGCGTTAACTGCCTTTTTTTTGAGGACGTACCCTGCACGTCCTCGGTCGTTAAGGGGTTAAAGGTATTAGTTATACTGAAGTAGCGTGTCAACTACCTTCAGGTGCTAAATAACTGTTGGAGGATAAAGACATTTTATAGACTCCTATGAAAAAAGGTAAATGTGTGTGAAGAGGAGCAAACATTAAATTGAAAACCATTTTTAACCACTAAAGTGTACCGCTAACCTTCTATAAATGTGTACAGTACATCAGAAATGCAATTTTAAGTAGTACAGCAATCCTTCCACCTTGCTGAACACTGTATTCTGCACATTTCTCAGGCTTTTTTTTCTTTATTTTACCCCTTTTTCTTCCCTTTTTTCTTTTTTTTAATAATCTATATCAAACATATATTAAACATAAGGGGGTTACCAGTGAACCTCACATCTAGACCTTATGATGAGATAGTTGTCTGAAAGTGACCATAGTATATATGAATACTGTTAGGGTAATGTAAGTCTGTTTTTAAAGACTTAAATTAGAATTGTGGTGCAGTAATGCTACAGAATTATTTATCCTACTGAAGCACATTAATTACCCTTGAGTGTCAATAACATGGTGGGCTGATTGTGTAAAATAAGTCTACACATTGTAGAGGGCATGTATGCAAGATAAATTATGGATTAAATGGGAGGCCCCTTATCATTACTATAGTGGCTTTCACAATAGTACTCATTTGTGTTAGAGGTGTACTGGGTACAGATAGTAATATATTTTGGGTCTCTACCACAAGAGGGAAAAATATGTAGAGGGCAGCAAGCTTCTAGTTCAAGATCAGTTTTAACAGTGACATCATATAATTGAACATCAACCAAGGCACAAAACACATCTTAAATAAAATTTAGAATAACACAACAACTTATTTTCCTTGAGAAGCAAATAGTTATATATACTTATCAGAGTGTCCGGTCTTTCTCAGGTGGCACAACATCTCTGCACTAGTAGTTTCTAGTCTTTTAGACAAACACAATATAGCATTATCCGTCCTCTTTGGGTGGCTGTGCCTTCTGATCCTGGTTGGATTTTTGTATTTCCTCTGCTATGCTTTCTGCATGAAGAGATGGATCAGCTATCATTACTCCCAAGGCTTTGCAGAAGTTGGGTAGGTTATCCAGACTATGGAACATTGCTCTCTGTCCATCTTTGGTGGCTATTATACTCACGGGGAATCCCCATCTGTAATTGATCCTGTTGGTTCTCAAAACATCTGTAATAAATTTGAGGTCATGTCGTTTTTGCAGCGTAGTTGGGCTGATGTCCAAGAAATTATGAATATTAATGCCGGCATGAGTGATCCATGCTTCAGCTCTAGCATTACGCATTATATCATCTTTGTCAGCAAAGTTGAGGACTCTTGTGATAACGTCTCTTGGAGGTGCCTTGTTAGGAGGTTTCAGCCTGAGAGCCCTGTGTGCCCTTTCTAGTATGATGTCAGGAGAGTTTGGCATTCCTTTGACTCTTCTAAACAGTTCTTGCAGGTAGCCGTTTAAGGCCTTTGGGTTAATTGTTTCAGGAACCCCTGTAATTCTAAGTATATACCGTCTGTTACGGTTATCCAAGTCCTCAATTTTTTCTGTCAGGTTGTAGATTGTATCTTCCTGTTGTTGCCCAATTGGTTGAATAATCACTTTACTTCTTTAGGGACTTCCTTACTATCAACTTTGGAAGAAAGTGTCTTTAAGTCGACTTTGGTGATAATGGTGTCAGGTTGATGTTGTGATTCCAGTACCTGTGTAGTGGCATGTTCTGCAGTGATCTCTAAGGTAGATTCTTCTGACTTAAGATAATGGGTTAATGTCGCTGACTTGATTTGTTAATCCATCTTGGTGACTTTCTTAAGTGGCATGCCAATCTTTGTATGTGAGCGTTTCTGTGTATAAGGGGGACTATGCCCTGTGTTGGTGGGCTTGTTGTCTATTAGTGATGTCCCGAACTGTTTGCCCACGAACGGTTCACAGCAAACATAGCTTGTTCGCGTTTGCGGCTGCGGGCGAACACATGCGATGTTCGATCCGCCCCCTATGTGTCATCATTGAGGAAACTTTGACCCTGTATGTCACAGCCGTCTGACACATTAGAGCCAATCAACATCAGATACTCCCTCACAGACCCTCCCAGCTACTCGGAAGCCGCCATTTTAGACTCATAATGACTTTGCTTTCTTAGTGAGAGGACGTGTTGTGTTTGTGCTGCTGACATTATAGGGAAATACATAGCTAGGCTAGTGTATTTAGTGTCCACTACAGTCCAGAAGGACTCCACTTATCTCTGCTGCAAGGACAGCACCCCAAAAAGCCCTTTTTAAGGCTATAATTCGAGCCGTTTTTTTTTCTCGTATTTTTATTAGCATTTGCCTGGCTTTCAGCCTGTGTGTTTAAGGCTCACAGCATATGATGTGATTACTGCCACCACTGATATCTCCCTAGCAACATTGGTTTAAATTTAACCAACCAAAAATTTTAATTATTTTGCTAGTGTAATTTTTTTTTTCATTTTCTATCAGGCCTGTGTCACACAGCATATACTCTGGTTCATTGCTCTGTGCCAGCCACCAGTGTTAATATCCGTTTATAACATTATTTTAAATGTAAAAAAAAAAAAATTAAATAATTTTGCTAGTGTAATCTAATTACATTTTCTATCAGGCCTGTGTCTGTCAGGCTCACACAGCATTAATATACCTCATTTTTTTCACTCTTTTGGTTAATTGGTCTGTACCAGGCAGCCACCACTCATATCTTCTTCACCTTAATTTAAATATAAAAAAAAAAAAGAAGTTTAAATTTTTTTGATAGTGTAATCTAATATCATTTTCTACCAGGCCTGTGTGTTTTGCTGACATACAGAGCCTACTGTGTTTACTTGCTGCCCTCCCTAGTCTATGAGCCACGACTCATATGTGTTTAACCTTTTTTTCATTTCCACCCCAAAAAAATAATTTAAATCATTTTTCTAGTGTAATCTAATAGTATTTTCTATCAGGCGTGTGTGTATCTGACTTACAGAGCCTACTGTTTTTAATAGCTGCCCTTCCAAGGCTATCAGCCACGACTCATATGTATGTGCTTAACCTTTTTCTTTAAATTCCCCCAAAAAAGTATTTAAATCATTATGCTAGTGTAATATAATTTTATTTTCTATCAGGCCTGTGTCTAACTGTCTATCTGACTTACACAGCATACTGTTGTTAATTGCTGCCCTACGTAGCAGCCAGCCAGTGCGACCACTCATATGTGCATTGCACTTCTTAACATTATTTTAATATTAAAATATAAAATTTAAAAATATTTTGCTAGTGTAATCTAACTTAATTTTCTATCAGGCCTGTGTTTTTGTCACTTACACAGAATACTGTGTTAAATTGCTGCCCTACCTACCAGCCACGACTCATATCTGCCAGCCTGTGTGCCAGGCCCAATAATTCTTGTAACAGTATATAAAAAATTAAAAATCATAATTTTTTGGACTGCAAATATTCAGTCTCCTAGTGCCATTGAATTGCATTTTCCTCCTGCCTGGCAGCCTGTGTGCCAGGCCCAAACTAGCCACTTAGTGCCACCAATCCTAGTTGTTGTAACAGTATTGTTAATCTTTAAAATTCAAAATTGTTCTCTTGTGATTCATCAGTTTGCTTGTGCCATTGAATTGCACTTTCCTCCTGCCTGCCAGCGTGTTTTCCAGGCCCAACTAGCCAATTAGTGGCCCCAATCATAATTCTTGTAACAGTATATTAAAAATCATAATTTTTTGGACTGCAAATATTCAGTCTCCTAGTGCCATTAAATTGCATTTTCCTCCTGCCTGCCAGCCTGTTTGCCAGGCCCAAACTAGCCATTTAGTGCCACCAATCCTAGTAGTTGTAACAGTATTGTTAATCTTTAAAATTCAAAATTGTTCTCTTGTGATTCATCAGTTTGCTCGTGCCATTGAATTGCACTTTCCTCCTGCCTGCCAGCGTGTTTTCCAGGCCCAACTAGCCAATTAGTGGCACCAATCATAATTCTTGTAACAGCATATAAAACATTTTAAATCATAATTTTTTGGACTGCAAATCTTCAGTCTCCTAGTGCCATTGAATTGCAGTCTCCTCCTGCCTGGCAGCCTGTATGCCAGGCCCAAACTAGCCAATTAATGCAACCAATCATAGTTGTTGTAACAGTATTGTTAATCTTAAAAATTCCAAATTGTTAGCTTGTGATTCATCAGTTTGCTCGTGCCATTGAATTGCACTTTCCTCCTGCCTGTCAGCGTGTTTTCAAAGCCCAACTAGCCAATTAGTGGCACCAATCATAATGATTGTACCAGTATATAAAAAATTTAAAATCATAATTTTTTGGACTGCAAATATTCAGTCTCCTAGTGCCATTGAATTGCCTTTTCCTCCTTGCTCGTGCCATTGAATTGCACTTTCCTCCTGCCTGCCAGCGTGTTTTCCAGGCCCAACTAGCCAATTAGTGGCACCAATCATAATTCTTGTACCAGTATATAAAAAATTTAAAATCATAATTTTTTGGACTGAAAATATTCAGTCTCCTAGTGCCATTGAATTGCCTTTTCCTCCTGCCTGCCAGCCTGTGTGTCAGGCCCAAACTAGCCACTTAGTGCCACCAATCCTAGTTGTTGTAACAGTATTGTTAATCTTAAAAATTCTAAATTGTTCTCTTGTGATTCATCAGTTTGCTTGTGCCATTGAATTGCACTTTCCTCCTGCCTGTCAGCGTGTTTTCCAGGCCCAACTAGCCAATTAGTGGCACCAATCATAATTCTTGTACCAGTATATAAAAAATTTAAAATCATAATTTTTTGGACTGCAAATATTCAGTCTCCTAGTGCCATTGAATTGCATTTTCCTCCTGCCTGCCAGCCTGTGTGCCAGGCCCAAACTAGCCAATTAGTGCCACCAATCCTAGTTGTTGTAACAGTATTGTTAATATTTAAAATTAAACATTGTTCGATTGTGATTCATCATTTGGCTTTTTGCATTGAATTGCACTTTCCTCCTGCCTTCCAGCCTGTATGCTAGGCCCAACTAGCCAATTAGTGCCACCAATCATGTTTCTTGTAACAGTATATAAAAAAATTTAAATCATAATTTTTTTGACTGGAAATATTCAGTCTCCTAGTGCCATTGAATTGCATTTTCCTCCTGCCTGCCAGCCTGTGTGCCAGGCCCAAACTATCCAATTAGTGCCACCAATCCTAGTTGTTGTAACAGTATTGTTAATCTTTAAAATTCCAAATTGTTCGCTTGTGATTCATCAGTTTGCTCGTGCCATTGAATTGCACTTTCCTCCTGCCTGCCAGCGTGTATTCCAGGCCCAACTAGCCAATTAGTGGCACCAATCATAATTCTTGTACCATTATATAAAAAATTAAAAATCATAATTTTTTGGACTGCAAATATTCAATCTCCTAGTGCCATTGAATTGCAGTTTCCTCCTGTCTGCCAGCCTGTGTGCCAGGCACAAACTAGCCAATTAGTGCCACCAATCCTAGTTGTTGTAAAAGTATTGTTAATATTTAAAATTCCAAATTGATTGCTTGTGATTCATCAGTTTGCTCGTGCCATTGAATTGCACTTTTCTCCTGCCTGCTAGCGTGTTTTCCAGGCCCAACTAGCAAATTAGTGGCACCAATCATAATTCTTGTAACAGTATTTAAAAAATTAAAAATCATAATTTTTGGACTGCAAATATTCAGTCTCCTAGTGCCATAGAATTGCAGTTTCCTCTTGCCTGCCAGCCTGTGTGCCAGGCACAAACTAGCCAATTAGTGCCACCAATCCTAGTTGTTGTAAAAGTATTGTTAATATTTAAAATTCCAAATTGATCGCTTGTGATTCATCAGTTTGCTCGTGCCATTGAATTGCACTTTTCTCCTGCCTGCCAGCGTGTTTTCCAGGCCGAACTAGCCAATTAGTGGCACCAATCATAATTCTTGTAACAGTATAATAAAAATTTAAAATCATAATTTTTTGGACTGCAAATATTCAGTCTCCTATTGCCATTGAATTGCATTTTCCTCCTGCCTGCCAGCCTGTGTGCCAGGCCCAACTAGCCAATTAGTGCCACCAATCATATTTCTTCTAACAGTATATAAACAATTTTAAATCATAATTTTGTTGACTGGAAATATTCAGTCTCCTAGTGCCATTGAATTGCACTTTCCTCCTGCCTGCCAGCCTGTGTGCCAGGCACAAACTAGCCAATTAGTGCCACCAATCCTAGTTGTTGTAAAAGTATTGTTAATATTTAAAATTCCAAATTGATCGCTTGTGATTCATCAGTTTGCTCGTGCCATTGAATTGCACTTTTCTCCTGCCTGCCAGCGTGTTTTCCAGGCCCAACTAGCCAATTAGTGGCACCAATCATAATTCTTGTAACAGTATTTAAAAAATTAAAAATCATAATTTTTGGACTGCAATATTCATTCTCCTAGTGCCATTGAATTGCCTTTTCCTCCTTGCTCGTGCCATTGAATTGCACTTTCCTCCTGCCTGCCAGCGTGTTTTCCAGGCCCAACTAGCCAATTAGTGGCACCAATCATAATTCTTGTACCAGTATATAAAAAATTTAAAATCATAATTTTTTGGACTGAAAATATTCAGTCTCCTAGTGCCATTGAATTGCCTTTTCCTCCTGCCTGCCAGCCTGTGTGCCAGGCCCAAACTAGCCACTTAGTGCCACCAATCCTAGTTGTTGTAACAGTATTGTTAATCTTAAAAAATTCAAAATTGTTCTCTTGTGATTCATCAGTTTGCTCGTGCCATTGAATTGCACTTTCCTCCTGCCTGCCAGCGTGTTTTCCAGGCCCAACTAGCCAATTAGTGGCACCAATCATAATTCTTGTACCAGTATATAAAAAATTTAAAATCATAATTTTTTGGACTGCAAATATTCAGTCTCCTAGTGCCATTGAATTGCATTTTCCTCCTGCCTGCCAGCCTGTGTGCCAGGCCCAAACTAGCCAATTAGTGCCACCAATCCTAGTTGTTGTAACAGTATTGTTAATATTTAAAATTAAACATTGTTCGATTGTGATTCATCATTTGGCTTTTTGCATTGAATTGCACTTTCCTCCTGCCTGCCAGCCTGTATGCTAGGCCCAACTAGCCAATTAGTGCCACCAATCATATTTCTTGTAACAGTATATAAAAAAATTTAAATCATAATTTTTTTGACTGGAAATATTCAGTCTCCTAGTGCCATTGAATTGCATTTTCCTCCTGCCTGCCAGCCTGTGTGCCAGGCCCAAACTATCCAATTAGTGCCACCAATCCCAGTTGTTGTAACAGTATTGTTAATCTTTAAAATTCCAAATTGTTCGCTTGTGATTCATCAGTTTGCTCGTGCCATTGAATTGCACTTTCCTCCTGCCTGCCAGCGTGTATTCCAGGCCCAACTAGCCAATTAGTGGCACCAATCATAATTCTTGTACCATTATATAAAAAATTAAAAATCATAATTTTTTGGACTGCAAATATTCAATCTCCTAGTGCCATTGAATTGCAGTTTCCTCCTGCCTGCCAGCCTGTGTGCCAGGCACAAACTAGCCAATTAGTGCCACCAATCCTAGTTGTTGTAAAAGTATTGTTAATATTTAATATTCCAAATTGATCGCTTGTGATTCATCAGTTTGCTTGTGCCATTGAATTGCACTTTTCTCCTGCCTGCCAGCGTGTTTTCCAGGCCCAACTAGCCAATTAGTGGCACCAATCATAATTCTTGTAACAGTATTTAAAAAATTAAAAATCATAATTTTTGGACTGCAAATATTCAGTCTCCTAGTGCCATTGAATTGCAGTTTCCTCCTGCCTGCCAGCCTGTGTGCCAGGCACAAACTAGCCAATTAGTGCCACCAATCCTAGTTGTTGTAAAAGTATTGTTAATATTTAAAATTCCAAATTGATCGCTTGTGATTCATCAGTTTGCTCGTGCCATTGAATTGCACTTTTCTCCTGCCTGCCAGCGTGTTTTCCAGGCCGAACTAGCCAATTAGTGGCACCAATCATAATTCTTGTAACAGTATATTAAAAATTTAAAATCATAATTTTTTGGACTGCAAATATTCAGTCTCCTAGTGCCATTGAATTGCATTTTCCTCCTGCCTGCCAGCCTGTGTTCCAGGCCCAACTAGCCAATTAGTGCCACCAATCATATTTCTTCTAACAGTATATAAACAATTTTAAATCATAATTTTGTTGACTGGAAATATTCAGTCTCCTAGTGCCATTGAATTGCACTTTCCTCCTGCCTACCAGCCTGTGTGCCAGGCACAAACTAGCCAATTAGTGCCACCAATCCTAGTTGTTGTAAAAGTATTGTTAATATTTAAAATTCCAAATTGATCGCTTGTGATTCATCAGTTTGCTCGTGCCATTGAATTGCACTTTTCTCCTGCCTGCCAGCATGTTTTCCAGGCCCAACTAGCCAATTAGTGGCACCAATCATAATTCTTGTAACAGTATTTAAAAAATTAAAAATCATAGTTGACAGTATATAAACAATTTTAAATCATAATTTTGTTGACTGAAAATATTCAGTCTCCTAGTGCCATTGAATTGCACTTTCCTCCTGCCTGCCAGCCTGTGTGCTAGGCCGTCTTGCCAACTATTTACACCAATCATAATTGTTGTCACAGTATTGTTACTAATTAAAATTAAAAAAAATTTGATTGTTGATCTTAATCCTCAGTTTGCTCGTGCCATTGAATTGCACTTTTCTCCTGCCTGCCAGCCTGTGTGCCAGGCCGACTTTCAAAATATTTACACCAATCATATTTGTTGTCACAGTATTCTTATTAATGAAAAATTTAAATTTTTGGTAATTGTTGTTCTGAATCCTCAATTTGCTCTTGCCATTGAATTGCACTTTCCTCCTGCCTGCCAGCCTGTGTGCCAGGCCCACCTAGACAATTATTCCCAGCAATCATATTTCTTTTAACAGTATTGCAAAAATTGTCAATCATCACTGTTTTAACTGTCAGTATTCAGTCTCCTAGTGTCCTTGAATTGCATTTACCAACTGCCTGCCAGCCTGTGTGCCAGGCCGACTTGCCAACTAGTTACACCAATCTTATTTGTTGTCACAATATTGTTAATAATTAAAATTAAAAATTTTTTGATTGTTGTTCTTAATCCTCAGTTTGCTCGTGCCATTGAATTGCACTTTTCTCCTGCCTGCCAGCCTGTGTGCCAGGCCGACATTCAAAATATTTACACCAATCATATTTGTTGTCAGAGTATTCTTAATAATTAAAAATAAAAATTTTTGGTAATTGTTGTTCTGACTCAGTTTGCTCGTGCCATTGAATTGCACTTTCCTCCTGCCTGCCAGCCTGTGTGCCAGGCCCACCTAGCCAATTATTCCCAGCAATCATATTTCTTTTAACAGTATTGCAAAAATTGTCTATCATCACTGTTTTGACTGTCAGTATTCAGTCTCCTAGTGTCCTTGAATTGCATTTACCTCCTGCCTGCCAGCCTGTGTGCCAGGCCGACTTGCCAACTAGTTACACCAATCTTATTTGGTGTCACAGTATTGTTAATAATTAAAATTAAAAAAAAAAATGGATTGTTATTCGTAATCCTCAGTTTGCTAGTGCCATTGAATTGCACTTTCCTCCTGCCTGCCAGCCTGTGTGCCAGGCCGACTTTCAAAATATTTACACCAATCATATTTGCTGTCACAGTATTCTTAATAATTAAAATTAAAATTTTTTTGTAATTGTTGTTCTGAATCCTCAGTTTGCTCGTGCTATTGAATTGCACTTTCCTCCTGCCTGCCAGCCTGTGTGCCAGGCCCACCTAGCCAATTATTACCAGCAATCATATTTCTTTTAACAGTATTGCAAAAATTGTCAATCATCACTGTTTTGACTGTCAGTATTCAGTCTCCTAGTGTCCTTGAATTGCATTTACCTCCTGCCTGCCAGCCTGTGTGCCAGGCCGACTTGCCAACTAGTTACACCAATCTTATTTGTTGTCACAGTATTGTTAATAATTAAAATTAAAAAATTTTGGATTGTTATTCGTAATCCTCAGTTTGCTAGTGCCATTGAATTGCACTTTCCTCCTGCCTGCCAGCCTGTGTGCCAGGCCCAACTAGCCAATTAGTGCCAGCAATCATATTTGTTGTCACAGTATTGTTATTAATTAAAAATAAATTTTTTTTGATTATTCTGAATCCTCAGTTTGCTCGTGCCATTGAATTGCACTTTCCTCCTGCCTGCCAGACTGTGTTCCAGGCCGTCTTGCCAACTATTTACATCAATCATAATTGTTGTCACAGTATTGTTACTAATTAACATTAAAAAAAATTTGATTGTTGTTCTGAATCCTCAGTTTTATCGTGCCATTGAATTGCACTTTCCTCCTGCCTGCCAGCCTGTGTGCCAGGCCCAACTATCCAATTAGTGCCAGCAATCATATTTCTTTTAACAGTATTGCAAAAATTGTCAATCATCACTGTTTTGACTGTCAATCTGCAGTCTACTAGTGTCCTTGAATTGCATTTTCCTCCTGCCTGCCTGCCTGTGTGCCAGTCCCAACTAGCCAATTAGTGCCACCAATCATATTTATTGTAACAGGATTGAAATTTTTGTTAATCATAACTGTTTTGACTGTGATTCTTCAGTCTCCTAGTGCCATTGAATTGCAGCTTCCTTTCTCCCAGCGTGTGTGCCAGACAGGCCCATTTGCCAACTATTGCCAACAATCATATTTGTTGTCACAGTACTTTTAATATTTAAAAAAATTAACAATTTGTGATTTTTAAAACATCTGTCTTTTTTGTTGTTGTCAGTCTCACAGCGTATACTGTGCCCACTTGCACAGTGCCACCACTCATATAATTGGTGTAATAGTATTGTTAGTGTCCATTTAAAAAAAAAATGACAGGCAGAGGCAGGCCACCCCACAGGTTCCGTGGTCGTGGTGCTGTGATTCCTTTAGACCCTACAAATATGCACATTGTTCAGACGCCGGGTGCCAGGGGGGATGCAAAAACTTCTGAGGAGGACCTAGTTGAATGGCTAACACAGGACACCCAATCTTCTTCAGCTTCCGCTGCTAGTCCTCCTAACCTTGACACACCATCTACGTCCAGCTGTGCTTTGGGCAGGTCTCAAGTGACCAGTGCCACTCGCCCGCCTGTCACCACCACCAACACTAGCACCACAGCCGCTTCACTTGATCTGTCACAGGAGTTATTGACACATCAGTTGGAAGAAATGAGTGATGCGCAACCATCATTGACAGAGGATGTAGATAACAGTGATATGTCTCAGTCAGGCAGCATTACAGACATGGAGGTACGGTATGATGATGAAGATGATGTTGTACCAGCTGCTGCTTCCTTTCTTGATGTGTCAGATACAAGTGAAGTGGTTGATGATGATGTGTCGGTGGATGTCACGTGGGTGCCTGCTAGAAGAGAAGAAGAAGAGGGGGAAAGTTCAGATGGGGAGACAGAGAGGAGGAGGAGATGATTTGGAAGCATGGGGAGGTCGTCTCAAGGAGCTAGTGGCACAGTCAGACAGCATGCATCGGCACCCGGGGTCAGCCAGACAGCACGCTGACGCCCATCAACTCATGCTGTTGCCACCACAAGAATGCTGTCATCGCAGAGCTCAGCAGTGTGGCATTTTTTTTGTGTGTCTGCCTCTGACGAAGGCACATGGTCTCCCATCACAAAGGCCGATTGGAAGAACACATGAGTAGAAGCAGCACACAAAGTGAAAGCCGCCCTCCTCCTCCTGCTCCAGCATCATCAGCCACGTCAACCAGTGCTGTCCTCCTTGCCCCCTCTCAACCATCCTCCACTCAGTCTCTCTTACGTAGCAGTTCCTGGTCATCTGCCCACAGTCAGCTGTCTGTCAAGGACATGTTTGAGCGTAAGAAGCCAATTTCTCAAAGTCACCCCCTTGCCCGGTGTCTGACAGCTGGCTTGTCTGAACTCTTAGCCTGCCAGCTTTTACCATACAAGCTGGTGGAGTCTGATGCTTTCAAAAAATTTGTATCTATTGGGACACCGCAGTGGAAGGTACCTGGCAGAAATTTCTTTTCACAAAAGGCAATCCCAAAACTGTACTCTGTTGTTCGAAAGGAAGTAATGGCATGTCTGGCACACAGTGTTGGGGCAAGGGTCCATATGACCACGGATAGCTGGTCTGCAAAGCATGGTCAGGGTAGGTATATCACCTACACTGCGCATTGGGTAAACCTGCTGACTTCTGACAAGCATGGAATGCGTGGCTCTGCAGAAGAGTTGGTGACAGCGCCACGACTTGCAGGCAGGCCTGCTGCTACCTCCTCTACTCCTCCTACTCCATCCTCTTCCATAACCTTTTCCTTGGCTGAGTCCTCTTCAACTTCGGCGTCTTGGCACCCCCCCAGCTCCCCAGGTACTATGCTACATCCCGGGTACGGCAGTGTCATGCCGTCTTGGGGTTGACTTGCCTGAAAGCGGAGAGTCACACCGCACCGGCACTCCTGACCACCCTGAACGCACAGGTGGATCAGTGGCTGACTCCACACCAACTGGAGATTGGCAAGGTTGTTTCTGACAATGGAAGTAATTTTGTGGCAGCATTGAAATTGGGCAAGTTGACGCATGTGCCGTGCATGGCACATGTGTGTAATCTAATTGTACAAAGATTTGTCCATAAGTACCCAGGCTTACAGGACGTCCTGAAGCAGGCCAGGAAGGTGTGTGGCCATTTCAGGCGTTCCTACACGGCCATGGCGCACTTGTCCGATATCCAGCGTCGAAACAACCTGCCAGTGAGGCACTTGATTTGCGACAGCCCGACACGGTGGAATTCAACACTCCTAATGTTTGACTACCTGCTCCAACAAGAAAAAGCTGTTAATGAGTATTTGAATGACCGGGGTGCTAGGACAGCCTCTGGGAAGCTGGGGATATTTTTGCCAAATTACTGGATGCTCATGTGCAATGCCTGTAGGCTCATGCGTCCTTTAGAGGAGGTGACAAACCTTGTCAGTCGCACCGAAGGCACCATCAGCGACATCATACCATTTGTTTTCTTCCTGGAGCGTGCCCTGCGAAGAGTGCTGGATCAGGCAGTAGATGAGCGTGAAGAGGAAGAGTTGTGGTGTCCATAACCCCCACAATCAGCCTTATCAGCATCGCTTGCTGGACCTGCGGCAACGCAGGAAGAGGATTGTGAGGAAGAGGAGTCAGAGGAGGAATGTGGCTTTGAGGAGGAGGAGGAGGAAGACAGAGCACAACAGGCATCCCAGGGTGCTTGTTGTTGTCACCTCTCTGGTACCCGTGGTGTTGTACGTGGCTGGGGGGAAGAAGATACCCTCAGTGAGATCAGTGAGGACGAGGAACGGGACATGATTAGCTCAGCATCCAACCTTGTTCAAATGGGTTCTTTCATGCTGTTGTGCCTGTTGAGGGACCCTCGTATAAAAAAGCTGAAGGAGAACGACCTGTACTGGGTGTACACGCTCCTCGACCCCCGGTATAAGCATAAAGTGCCTGAAATGTTACCAAATTCCCACAAGTCGGAAAGGATGGAGCATTTTAAGAATAAATTAAAAACTATGCTTTAAACAGCGTATCAGGGTGATGTCACAGCACCACGGGAATGTAACAGGGGAAGAGATGAAATTAATCCTCCTCCTCCCACGAACACGGCGGCAAGGACAGGATGCTTTCCTGACGTCTTGTTGATGGAGGACATGCGTACCTTTTTAACTCCCATGCATCACCAGAGCCTTTCGGGAACCAGCCTTAGAGAAAGACTCAACCGACAGGTAGCAGACTACCTAGCTTTAACTGCGGATCTAGACACTCTCAGGAGCGATGGACCCCTTAACTACTGGGTGTGCAGGCTTGACTTGTGGCCTGAGCTATCCCAATTTGCAATGGAACTTCTGGCCTGCCCCGCTTCAAGTGTCCTGTCCGAAAGGACTTTCAGTGCAGCAGGAGGTTTTGTCACTGAGTAGAGAAGTCGCCTAGGTCAAAAAAGCCTTGACTATCTCACTTTTATAAAAATGAATGAGGGATGGATCCCGAAGGGACTGACATTGGGCGATACATTTGATTAAAAAAGGCCTGATGATGAGATGAGCTGGCTTGGGCTACAACTGGTACACAGGCTGGCCTTTTTTTTGTTATAAAGCCGGAGGACTTGCTTGACTTATCCGCCAACAACTAGTGTTCAAGCCACAAGCTTTTAGGGCACTTTATAAATGTTTTACAAACATCAATTTTTCTGGCCGCTGCTACAGCAGTTGCTACAACAATACCCAAATTTTTCAGTCATTTGTACATTCCTAATTTTTCTGGCCTCTGCTGCTGCTCTGTGGGTACAAAACTCAAATAAAAAAAATAAGGCACATAACAGTGATTAAACTGTTACGAATAGTACAACTTAGCACACCACTCATATCTGGTGGACCATTAAATTGAACGCGCAGTGCCCCAAATTTGAAGGAGGAGGACCGACCAAGCATCTTTATCCGTCTCTTGGTTGCTCTAAATTATCTCTGTGTTCCATCTATGCCATACCTGTACTCTATTGTGCAAAAGGGTGGCATATGTGGTGTTTCATGCTGTTGTGCCTGTTGTGGGTCGTGGCCCATGGTATAAAAAGGCTGGAGGAGAATGACCTGTAATGGGTGCCCCAGCAATTTTTTAGAAAAATGTTCCCGGTTCCTCTCAATTATCTCCGGGTTTCTAAAATGGATGCCATACCTGTACTCGCTTGTGCAAAAGGATGGCATATGTGGTGGTGTTTCCTGCAGTTGTTTCTGTTGAGGGTGCTGGACCCTCTTATAAAAATGCTGAAGGAGAATGACCTGGAGTGGGTGTCCAAGCATGGTTTTTTGGTCAATTTCACGTTTCCAAACAATTATCTCTGAGTTTCTAAAATCAATGCCGTACCAGACTCTATTGTTCAAAAGGATGCCATATGTTCTCTTTCCTGCTGGTGTTTTGTTTGAGGGTCCTGGACCCTCTTATAAAAAGGCCTAAGGAGAAAGAAGTGTACTGGGTGTCCACTCAATGTATTTTTCTATTTCCCATTTGCCCAAAATTATCTCTGGGTTTGTAAAATCAATGCTGTACCTGTACTCTATTGTTCAAAAGGATGCCATATGTTCTCTTTCCTGCTGGTGTTTTTTTTTTTTTGAGGGTCCTTGACCCTCTTATAAAAAGGCCTAAGGAGAAAGAAGTGTACTGGGTGTCCACTCAATGTATTTTTCTATTTCCCATTTGCCCCAAATTATCTCTGGGTTTGTATAATCAATGCTGTACCTGTACTCTATTGTTCAAAAGGATGCCATATGTCCTCTTTCCTGCTGGTGTTTTGTTTGAGGGTCCTGGACCCTCTTATAAAAAGGCCTAAGGAGAAAGAAGTGTACTGGGTGTCCATCAAATCATTTTTTGGATTCAAATTTCTGGTTGCAACAAATTATCTCTGGGTTTCTAAAATCAATGCCTTTCCTGTAATCTATTTTTCAAAAGGATGCCATACGTCCTCTTACCTGCTGGTGTTTTGTTTGAGGGTCCTGGACCCTCTTATAAAAAGGCCTAAGGAGAAAGAAGTGTACTGGGTGTCCATTGAATCATTTGTTTGATTCAAATTCCCGGTTGCAACAAATTATCTCTAGGTTTCTAAAATCAATGCCTTTCCTTTAATCTATTTTTCAAAAGGATGCCATATGTCCTCTTTCCTGCTGCTGGTTTTGTTGAGGGTCCTGGAGCCTCTGCTAAAAAGGCCTAAGGATAAATAAGTGTACTGGGTATCTAATCAATGTTTTTTTAGATTTCCCGGTTGCAACAAATTATCTCTGGGTTTCTAAAATCAATGCCTTTCCTGTAATCTATTATTCAAAAGGATGCCATATGTCCTCTTTCATGCTGTTGTTTCTGTTGAGGCTTTGGGACCCTCTTATAAAAAGGCCAAAGGATAAAGAAGTGTACTGGGTGTCTAATCAATGTTTTTTTAGATTTCCCGGTTGCAACAAATTATCTCTGGGTTTCTAAAATCAATGCCTTTCCTGTAATCTATTATTCAAAAGAATGCCATAAGTCCTCTTTCCTGCTGCTGTTTTTGTTGAGGGTCCTGGAACCTCTTATAAAAAGGCCTTAGGATAAATAAGTGTACTGGGTGTCTAATCAATATTTTTTTAGATTTCTCGGTTGCAACAAATTATCTCTGGGTTTCTAAAATCAATGCCTTTCCTGTAATCTAATTTTCAAAAGGATGCCATATGTCCTCTTTCCTGCTGCTGGTTTTGTTGAGGGTCCTGGAGCCTCTGCTAAAAAGGTCTAAGGATAAATAAGTGTACTGGGTGTCTAATCAATATTTTTTTAGATTTCCCGGTTGCAAAAAATTATCTCTGGGTTTCTAAAATCAATGCCTTTCCTGTAATCTATTATTCAAAAGAATGCCATATGTCCTCTTTCCTGCTGCTGTTTTTGTTGAGGGTCCTGGAACCTCTTATAAAAAGGCCTAAGGATAAATAAGTGTACTGGGTGTCTAATCAATATTTTTTTAGATTTCTTGGTTGCAACAAATTATCTCTGGGTTTCTAAAATCAATGCCTTTCCTGTAATCTAATTTTCAAAAGGATGCCATATGTCCTCTTTCCTGCTGCTGGTTTTGTTGAGGGTCCTGGAGCCTCTGCTAAAAAGGTCTAAGGATAAATAAGTGTACTTGGTGTCTAATCAATGTTTTTTTAGATTTCCCAGTTGCAACAAATTATCTCTGGGTTTCTAAAATCAATGCCTTAAATGTAATCTATTGTTCAAAAGGATGCCATATGTCCTCTTTACTTTTTTTTTTTTTTTTCTCTCGGTATTTTTGTTTATTTGAGAAAATTTAATGCACTTATAGGTTCACTAAGATTATGACTTTGCACACTGCCATTTTCCATGCAGCATTTTGACATGTCGTGTGATATGACTAGAAGAATGGTATGTTTTGAATCTGCTGAGCATAATAATAATTTTTTTATTTTTTATTTAATTTAACTTGAGTTAATAACTGAAGCATGACTTCAGGAGTCAGGCGTGGTCCTAGGTAGTGGTTGTTAGATTCTATTCACTGCAAATTGCAATTGCCACAGCTTGCATAAAATGTGCGTCACCTCTCCAAATCTTACTTTTTAATGCCAATTGAAATTGCCACAGCTTGCACAACAGTAAATAAAATGTGCGTCACCACAGTCTCCAAATCTGATGTCAAATGTCTACAAAAACACTGATAAAGTATTCCTTTCGGGGCGCAAAGAGATGGCTACCGGAACACACCAGGAACTTCCCAAGAGTCGCTGTCTTGTGTTTCTGGTGATGTTGGAGACATCTGTGTAGTGTACAGGGAAACCAAAAATCCTCTCCATCTCTGTGCACCACAGGACGTCCTCCTTGTCATCCATAAGCACAGGAAATTGCTGGCTTCCTTGTGGTGATAGTACAGACTTTAATAAACTTTGATTTCCTACCATACTCAAGACAATCTTGTAGTTCAAGCTTATGACTTGCTGTGGGAAACAGTGGCCTGTCCATACCAGGAAGAATTAGACAGAAGTAACGATCTCTGCTTGCAGGTGACACATGTTTAGCGTCAATCATCAAAGGGGTTGCGTGCAGAATATGGCAGATGGCCCCTTATTCACATGTTTGTCCAGAGCCACAACATTTTCAAACAGCCAGAAGAAAAGTCGGTTCTCACCAGCCTTAAGTCGCGCTTCATTTACCAAATGCTGATATTCAAAAAATAGACAAACAGTGCCTTAAAAAAGACATTTGCGATATGGATTCACCAGAGCAAGGTCATTGCAAGTACTTCCCACGATAACAAATTCAAAATGCCACAACTCCGCAATCTTCCCCTTCACATTATTATTGTCACACTCCCTTGTACTCCTATGCCCAGCTCCCTGCTCTTGTTTTTGTTGAGGGTCCGGGACCCTCTTATAACAAGGCAAATGGATAAAGAAGTGTACTGGGTGTCCAATCAATGTTTTTTTTTATTTCCCAGTTGCAGCAAATTATCTCTGGGTTTCTAAAATCAATGCCTTACCTGTCATCTATTGTTCAAAAGGATGCCATATGTCCTCTTTCCTGCAGTTGTTTCTGTTGATGGTCCGGGACCCTCTTATAAAAAGGCCTAAGGATAAAGAAGTGTACTGGGTGTCCAATCAATATTTTTTTCTATTTCCCGGTTCATATAAATGATCTCTGGGATTCTTAAATCAATGCCTTACCTGTAATCAATTGTTCAAAAGGATGCCATATGTCCTCTTTCATGCTGTTGTTTCAGTTGAGGCTCCGGGACCCTCTTATAAAAAGGCCTAAGGATAAAGAAGTGTACTGGGTGTCCAATCAATATTTTTTTCTATTTCCCTGTTCATATAAATTATCTCAGGGATTCTAAAATCAATGCCTTAACTGTAATCAATTGTTCAAAAGGATGCCATATGTCCTCTTTCATGCTGTTGTTTCTGTTGAGGCTCCGGGACCCTCTTATAAAAAGGCCTAAGGATAAAGAAGTGTACTGGGTGTCCAATCAATGTTTTTTTCTATTTCCCTGTTCATATAAATTATCTCAGGGATTCTAAAATCAATGCCTTAACTGTAATCAATTGTTCAAAAGGATGCCATATGTCCCCTTTCATGCTGTTGTTTCTGTTGAGGCTCCGGGACCCTCTTATAAAAAGGCCTAAGGATAAAGAAGTGTACTGGGTGTCCAATCATTTTTTTTTCTATTTCCCTGTTCATATAAATTATCTCAGGGATTCTAAAATCAATGCCTTAACTGTAATCAATTGTTCAAAAGGATGCCATATGTCCTCTTTCATGCTGTTGTTTCTGTTGAGGCTCCGGGACCCTCTGATAAAAAGGCCTAAGGATAAAGAAGTGTACTGGGTGTCCAATCAATGTTTTTTTTTATTTCCCAGTTGCAAAAAAATTATCTATGGGTTTATAAAATCAATGCCTTACCTGTCATCTATTGTTCAAAAGGATGCCATATGTCCGCTTTCCTGCTGTCATTTCTGTTGAGGGTCTGGGACCCTCTTATATAAAGGCCTAAGGATAAAGAAGTGTACTGCGTGTCCAATCAATGTTTTTTTCTATTTCCCATTTGCCAAAAATTATCTCTGGGTTTCTAAAATCAATGATGTACCTGTACTCTATTGTTCAAAAGGATGCCATATGTCCTCTTTCCTGCTGTTGTTTTTGTTGAGGGTCCGGAACACTCTTCTAACAAGGCCGAAGGACAACGACCTGTACTGTATTGGGTGTCCAATCATGTTTTTGTTTTCAATTTCACAGTTCATAATAAATATCGCTGTGTATATAACATCAATGCCATACCTGTACTCTATTGTTCAAAAGGATGGCATATGTGGTGTTTCATTCTGTTGTGGCTGTTGAGGGTCGTGGCCGTGGGACAGCATATAAAACAGCTGAAGGAGAACGACCTGTACTGCCTTGCTGCTCCTTTTAGGCAGGCAAGCTCTTTGCATACATGCCCACAGACTCTGTAACGCATGCCTCTTTTAGGGAGAGGTGCAGTCATAATGCAGGGTCAGAACCTCTGCCTGCAACTGTTATACTCGATTTTGCAAAAGGAAATAACCTTACCATGGTTCCCTGCATGCACGTATTGTTGTTATATTTTGGTGAGGGTAATAATGATGGCCATGTAGACCACCCCCGAGAGGCATGGAAGTAAGGGATGAGATGAAAGTGCTAAGAATAGTACAACTTGAAAACAAAGAGTTAGCCATGGGTGTTAGTGCAAGACCGCTTGGCTTTTTTTGGACTTTGGGTGCGGCTAATCATGCAGGCCATATAGAGCTGCCACCATTCGGTGTTGTATCAGCTATTAAACTAATAAGAACAGAACTACCAAAATACAGCCAATGAAGGCCCTTATGAAGACTGAGCCAAGGTTGGATTGTAGTATTTGGTTAGGCTAATCATGATGGCCATGTAGACCACCACCGAGAGTCCTGGAAGTAACAGGGATGAGATGAAAGTGCTAAGAATAGTACTACTTGAAACAACCGAGTTAGCCATGGGTGTTAATCCAAGACCGCTTGTCTTTTTTTTGGTTTAGGTGCGGCAAATCATGCAGGCCATATAGAAATGCCACCATTCGGTGTTGTATCAGCTATTAAACTAATAAGAACAGAACTACCAAAATACAGCCAATGAAGGGCCTTATGAAGACTGAGCCAAGGTTGTATTGTAGTATTTGGTTTGGCTAATCATGATGGCCATGTAGACCACCACCGAGAGTCCTGGAAGTAACAGGGATGACATGAAAGTGCTAAGAATAGTACTACTTGAAACAACCGAGTTAGCCATGGGTGTTAATCCAAGACCTCTTGGCTTTATTTTTATTTTGGGTGCGGATAATCATGCAGGCCATATAGAGCTGCCACCATTCAGTGTTGTATCAGCTATTAAACTAATAAGAACAGAACTACCAAAATACAGGCAATGAAGGGCCTTATGAAGACTGAGCCAAGGTTGGATTGTAGTATTTGTTTAGGCTAATCATGATGGCCATGTAGACCACCACCGAGAGTCCTGGAAGTAACAGGGATGAGATGAAAGTGCTAAGAATAGTACTACTTGAAACAACCGAGTTAGCCATGGGTGTTAATCCAAGACCGCTTGGCTTTTTTTTGGTTTGGGTGCGGCTAATCATGCAGGCCATATAGAGCTGCCACCATTCTGTGTTGTATCAGGTATTAAAATAATAAGAACAGTACTACTAAAATACAGCCAATGAAGGGCCTATGAAGAGCAAAGGTTGGATTGTAGTATTTTGTTAGGCTAATCATGATGGCCATGTAGACCACCCCCAAGACGCCTGAAAGTAACAGGGATGAAAGTGCTAAGAATAGTACTAATTGAAACAACCGAGTTAGCCATGGGTGTTAGTCTAAGACCGCTTGGCTTTTTTTTGGGTTTGGGTGCAGCTAATCATGAAGGCCAGATAGACCTGCCACCATTCGGTGTTGTAACAGGTATTAAACTGCTAAGAACAGTACTACTTAACACAACCTAGTTACCATGGGTCCCAGAGCATATGTTTTGTTATTATATTTTGTAAGGGTAATCATGCAGGCCATATAGAACTCCCCCAATAGGGTGAGTAACAGGTATTGAAATGCTAAGAACAGTACTACTTAACACAAAGTTACCATGGGTCCCAGAGCATATGTCTTATTATTATATTTTGTTCAGTTAATCATGCAGGCCATATAGACCTCCCCCGATAGGGTGAGTAACAGGTATTAAAATGCTAAGAAGAGTACTGCTTTACACAACCTAGTTACCATGGGTGCCAGACCGCATGTCTTGTTATTCTATTTTGTAAGGGTAATCATGCAGGCCATATAGACCTCCCCAGATAGGGTGAGTAACAGGTATTAAAATGCTAAGAACAGTACTAATTAACACAAGCTAGTTACCATGGGTCCCACACCGCGTGTCTTGTTGTTATACTTTGTCAGGGTAATCTCATGCAGGCCATATAGACCTCCCCCAAAAGGGTGTAACAGGTATTAAAATGCTAAGAACAGTACTAATTAACACAACCTAGTTACCATGGGTCACAGACCCAGAGCAGATGTCTTATTATATTTTGTATGGGTAATCATGCAGGCCGTATAGACCTCCCACGATAGGGTGAGTAACAGGTATTAAAATGCTAAGAAGAGTAATACTTAACACAACCTAGTTACCATGGGTCCCAGACCGCATGTTTTGTTATTATATTTTGTAAGGGTAATCATGCAGGCCATATAGACCTCCCCTAACAGGTATTAAAATGCAAAGGAAATTACTACTTAACACAAACTAGTTACCATGGGTCCCAGACCGCATTTTTTGATATTATATTTTGTAAGGGTAATCATGCAGGCCATATAGACCTCCACCGATACGGTGAGTATGAGTAACAGCTATTAAAATGCTAAGGACATTACTAATTAACACAACATAGTTACCATGGGTCAGAGACCCAGAGCAGATGTCTTATTATTATATTTTGTATGGGTAATCATCCAGGCCGTATAGACCTCCCCAAATATGGGGAGTTACAGAGATTAAAGTGCTAAGAATGGTACTACTTAAAACACAACCTAGTTAACATGGGTCCGAGACCACATGTCTTATTATTATATTTTTTCAGGGTAATCAGGCAGGCCATATAGACCTCCCCCGATAGGGGGGGTAACAGGGATTAAAGTGCTAAGAAAAGTACTAATTAACACAAGCTAGTTACCATGGGTCCAACACCGTGTGTCTTGTTGTTATACCTTGTCAGGGTAATCATGCAGGCCATATAGACCTCCCTTGATAGGGGGAGTAACAGGGATTACAGTTCTAAGAATAGTACTACTTAAACACAACTTAATTAACATGGGTCCCAGACCAGATGTTTTCTTATTATACTTTGTCAGGCTAATCCTGCAGGCCATATAGAGCTCCAAAAAAAGGGGGGGTAAGAGGGATTCAAGTGATAAGAAAAGTTTTACTTAACACAACAAAATTACCATGGGTCCCAGACCGCGTGTCTTATTGTTATACTTTGTCAGGGTAATCATAACCGCCATATAGACCTCCACCAATAGGGGGAGTTACATCTTCTTCCATCTCCCGGTTCCAAAAATGAAGGCCATATAGACCTCATCCGATAGGGGGAGTAACAGGTTGTAGTAAAATGTTAAGAATAGTACTACTTTACACACCACGGGTCACAGACCACATGTCTTATTGTTATACTCTGTCAGGGAAATTATATATATTTCAAATCGATTTATTTATATATCAAATCGATCGAACTATCAAACGTATCAATCAAATGTAGATTGCATCTATTGATCAATATAATTCGTATCTATAAAATGTATATTACATATTTTGGGTGATGTCATTCGTATCTATAAATTGTATATTGCATCTTTGATTCGATAACATCCGTATCTATCAAATGTATATTGCATCTATTGATCGATGTAATTCGTATCTATCAAATGTATATTGCATCTATTGAGATATGTACAGTGTAACGATCATATGTATATTGCATCGATTGAGCTATGTAATCTATGTATCTATCTATCAAATCTATCTATCTCGTGGTTCTGCAAGTGGACTGTTTGCGGTTGATTGCGATGCGTTACACTTGGAGTTTGCTCTGTCACTGTGATGTGGCCGTAACCCTTACACTACCTGATAGATACAACATCATTACTGATGTTTTAAAGCACGTTATTACAAACAATTTGGTAATGTTAGGTGATTTAGGCCCTTTATGGGTTAAAAGCAGACTCTGCATAAACTATGTAATTTTACATGGGAGTTTTGCCAGGGATCCCCCTCCAGCATGCCACAGTCCAGGTGTTAGTCACCTTGAAACAACTTTTCCATCACTATTGTGGCCAGAAAGAGTCCTTGTAGGTTTTAAAGTTCGCCTGCCTATTGAAGTCAATGGCGGGTTCGCGAACAATACCGGAAGTTCGAGTCCGCCGTTCGCGAACCGAAAATTTTAAGTTCGCGACATCACTATTGTCTATTTGTACTTTGATTTTTTCTCTTTTTATTTAATATTCTGTTTAATTGTGCCCCTGTTTGGTAATTTGTCCTTGGGGTGTCAATACCTAGTGACTTATAAGGTGTTATAGAGTCTTCTCCGAAGACTATCAAAATATGTTATCGTATTGTAGGAATGTTGTTGTTTTAAGGGCTTTCTGACATGGCGTAACAGTTATTAAGGCTGGGCCTGAACTGTTTTTACATATATGTTGGCCTTTATGCTGTATCAGTATAAGTGCACTGTGTTAAGGGCAATTAGCAAATATGCCCTAAATGGCGTTATACAAAGTCTCTCGGTTAGATTACGAGTTTTTGTCGTTAAGGCTTGTGGGGCTAAGGCTCCTTTTTTTCTTACCTCTCCCTTTAAACAATGCTGGTATTATGAGTTTTCTGCAAGCCGGCGTTAGCCTCAGAAAAGTGAGCGCTGAGCAAAGTTTAGCTCCACATCTCACCTCGATACCAGCGTTGCTTACGATAGTGGTAAGCTGGCAAAACGTGCTCGTGCACAATTTCCCCATAGGAAACAATGGGGCTGAGCTGGCTGAAAAAAAAACTAACACCTGCAAAAAAGCAGCGTTCAGCTCCTAACGCAGCCCCATTGTTTCCTATGGGAATATAAAAAATATCTCTACACCTAACACCCTAACATGAACCCCGAGTCTAAACACCCCTAATATTACACTTATTAACCCCTAATCTGCTGCCCCCGACATTGCCGACCCCTGCATTATATTATTAACCCCTAATCTGCCACTCCAGACACCGCCACCACCTACATTATACTTATAAACTCCTAATCTGCTGCCCCCAACATCGCCAACACCTACATTATATTTATTAACCCCTAATCTGCCGCCGCCAACGTCGCCGCCACTATAATAAAGTTATTAACCCCTAAACCTAAGTCTAACCCTAACACCCCCCTAACTTAAATATAATTTAAATTAAACAAAATTAATTTAACATAATTAAATAAATAAATCCTATTTAAAACTAAATACTTGCCGATAAAATAAACCCTAAGCTAGCTACAATATAACTAATAGTTACATTGTAGCTAGCTTAGGATTTATTTTTATTTTACAGGCAACTTTGTATTTATTTTAACTAGGTACAATAGTTATTAAACAGTTATTAACTATTTAATAACTACCTAGCTAAAATAAGTACAAAATTACCTGTAAAATAAATCCTAACCTAAGTTACAATTACACATAACACTACACTATCATTAAACAAATTACCTAAACTACCTACAATTAATTACAATTAAATTAAATAAACTAAATTACGAAAGAAAAAAAAACACTAAATTACAGAAAATAAAAAAAGAATTACAAGAATTTTAAACTAATTACACCTAATCTAATCCCTTTAATAAAATAATAATAAAAAAAAAAAAAATAATAAAATTTCCCTACCCTATACTAAATTACAAATAGTCCTTAAAAGGGCCTTTTGCGGGGCATTGCCCCAAAGTACTCAGCTCTTTCACCTGTAAAAACAAAATACAATACCCCCCAACATTACAACCCACCACCCACACACCCCTACTCTAAAACCCACTTAATCCCCCCTTAAAAAAACCTAACACTACCCCCTTGAAGATCACCCTACCTTGAGCCGTCTTCACCCACCCGGGCACAAGTGGTCCTCCATACGGCAGAAGTCTTCATCCGATCGGGGCAGAAGAGGTCCTCCAGATGGCAGAAGGCTTCATCCAGATGGCATCTTCTATCTTCATCCTTCCGGAGCGGAGCGGGTCCATCTTCAATCCAGCCGACACGGAGCATCCTCTTCAAACGAAGTCCTAACGAAGAATGAAGGTTCCTTTAAATGACGTCATCCAAGATGGCATCCCTTGAATTCTGATTGGTTGATAGAATCCTATTGGCTGAAGTGCAATCCGATTGGCTGATCCAATCAGCCAATAGGATTGACCTTGCATTCTATTCGCTGATTGGAACAGCCAATAGAATGCAAGGTCAATCCTTTTTTTTTTTTTTTATATAAATCTTTTTATTAGTTTTCCATATCTTGTAACAGCATCATAAAAAGAGAATAGAAAATTAGTCCATACAGTGAGAGAAAAAAGATATGAACCAAAATAACATTCATAAAACCTATTGAGTTATAATTTAAACCACAGGGTAAAAAAAAAAAAAAAAAAATAGAAATTCCCCCTCCACTCCCCTCGCCTAGATATGCATACTAAGGAGGTTGGCTCTTATCGGCACACTGTCTAAAGGTGACCCTATTAGGGTCAGAGGAAGTTCAAAAATATTCTAGCTATACAGGCTAGGTATATCGCCTCTTAACATGGCTTCTTCCAGAAATATTGAGCCCCAAAATGGGCGCATTATCTGTAATTGGCTTTCCTTTGACAAGGAAGAAATTAGGGGCACTTCAATCCGATTGGCTGATAGCATCAGCCAATAGGATTTTTCCTTCCCTAATTCCGATTGGCTGATAGGATTATATCAACCAATCGGAATTCAAGGGATGCCATCTTGGATGACATCATTTAAAGGAACCTTCATTCTTCGTTAAGACTTCATTTGAAGAGGATGCTCTGCGTTGGCTGGATTGAAGATGGACCCGCTCCGCTCCGGAAGGATGAAGATAGAAGATGCCGCCTGGATGAAGCCTTCTGCCGTCTGGAGGACCTCTTCTGCCCCGATTGGATGAAGACTTCTGCCGTCTGGAGGACCAATTGTGCCCAACTGGGTGAAGACGGCTCAAGGTAGGGTGATCTTCAAGGGGGTAGTGTTAGTTTTTTTTTAAGGGGGGATTGGGTGGGTTTTAGAGTAGGGGTGTGTGGGTGGTGGGTTGTAATATTGGGGGGTGATATTGCATTTTTTTTTTTTACAGGTGAAAGAGCTGATTACTTTGGGGCAATGCCCCACAAAAGGTCCTATTAAGGGCTATTTGTAATTTAGTATAGGGTAGGGAAATTTTATTATTTTGGGGGGATTTTTTATTTTATTAGGGGGATTAGATTAGGTGTAATTAGTTTAAAATTCTTGTAATTCTTTTTTTTCTGTAATTTAGTGTTTTTTTCGTAATTTAGTTTATTTAATTTAATTGTAATTAATTGTAGGTAGTTTAGGTAATTAGTTTAATGATAGTGTAATGTTAGGTGTAATTGTAATTTAGGTAAGGATTTATTTTACAGGTAATTTTGTACTTATTTTAGCTAGGTAGTTATTAAATAGTTAATAACTATTTGATAACTATTGTACCTAGTTAAAATAAATACAAAGTTGCCTGTAAAATAAATATAAACCCTAAGCTAGCTACAATGTAACTATTAGTTATATTGTATCTATCTTAGGGTTTATTTTATCGGTGAGTATTTAGTTTTAAATAGGATTAATTTATTTAATTATGTTAAATTTATTTTGTTTAATTTAAATTATATTTAAGTGAGGGGGTTAGACTTAGGGTTAGACTTAGGTTTAGGGGTTAATAAATTTATTATAGTAGCAGTGACGTTGGGGTCGGAAGATAAAATGTAGGTAGGTGTCGGCAATGTTGGGGGGCAGATTAGGGGTTAATAAAATGTAACTAGTGTTTACGAGGCGGGAGTGCAGCGGTTTTGGGGTTAATACATTTATTAAAGTGGCGGTGATGTCCGGTCGGCAGATTAGTGGTTAATAATTGTACGTAGGTGGCGGCGATGTTGGGGACGGCAGATTAGGGGTTAATAAATATAATGTAGGTGTCGGCGATGTTAGGGGCTGCAGTTTAGGGGTTCATAGTTATAATGTAGGTGGCAGCGATGTCCGGTCAGCAGATTAGGGGTTAAAAAAAATGATTTTATTGTTTGCGATGTGGGGGGGGCCTCAGCTAGGGGTTAACAGGTAGTTTATGGGTGTTAGTGTACTTTGTAGCACTTTAGTTAAGAGCTTTATGTTCCGGGTGTTAGCCCATAAAACTCTTAACTACTGACTTTTAAATGCGGTAGGAGTCTGGACAGGAGAGGGTCTACCGCTCACTTCTTCCAAGACTCGTAATACCGCCATTAGGCAAATCCCATTAAAAAGATAGGATACGCAATTGACGTAAGGGGATTTGCGGTAGCCTCAAGTCGCAGAAGAAAAGTGAGCAGTACACCTGTAGCTGCCAGACTCGTAATACCAGTGGGTGTTAAAAAGCAGCGTTGGGACCTCTCAACGCTGCTTTTTAAGGCTAATGCCAAACTCGTAATCTAGGCATTTATATTTAACCTGTTTTGAGTATCAGGCGGTACAGGTCAGTGTTCAGTATTGTCACAGTTTGGCCCGTAGTTCTATATTGTAAAAATAATGTTGGATTCTAAGTGCGTTCCACACAGCACCCACTGTCCCTGTGTATCAGTTTTGTAAAGTGCCCCTCCTGAAAACCTATATGTGTGTGGCTGTGGTCTTAATGAAGTCCTTATCTGTTTTCTGGCCTCATGTGTGTTGAGTCAGCAAGAGGTTAAGGTATTTGGGTTCCGGCTTTTATGTCTTTAAGGGTAGCAGTATGGCCCATGTATTCACTGGCTGTTATCTCCACACGTACCTTGAGTGCGGTCCTGTGGTGTGCACTGATCATGGGTTTTAAGCAGTGCCGCAATGAAACAGGATCAGAGATGTTCTCTTGGCCTCCCCAAACTTTCCTTGTGGCTGCTTTTTTATGTACTTTGCAGGTAGATGTTCCATTGGGGAATTTGTATGTTGTGGTGGTGCCCGGCATATACCTTGTGTGCGGCCTGATGATGTGCATTGGTCTCTTGCTTTAAACAGAGCTGATGTGAGGTCAGAAAAGTTCCTCTGCTTTCTCCAGATGTTTCCCCCCCCCCTGGATATTGAGAGGTTTAGTAAGGTGGTATGCTCATATTTTATGCTGGCAGGCTTTAGAGCAATGGAGCCAACTTATCTTGCGGCCCTCTTCCTGCACAGCCAGACTCCGCCCCCGGTATTTAATTTTTTTTTATGGTAAAGGTAGGTTTAGTCTATTTTGGTTTAACTTAGAGGTTGTTAGGTTAGGGGGTTTAGATGTTAGTGGGTTATTTTGCATTGGGGGGCTGGCAGTTTAGGGGTTATTAGTATAAAGAGGTAGTTTGCGATGTGGGGGGCTGGCAGTTTAGGGGTAAATAGTGTAGAAGCTTGCTTTGTGGTGGTGTGTGTGGCGGTTTAGATGTTAATAGTGTAAAGAGCTAATTTGCGATGTGGGGGTGGCAGTTAAGGGGTTCATAGTGTAGTTTTGTGCAACTGTTTCCTCTGGATAAACTCTTTACCCGACCAAATATTTAAGCAGCAAATACGATTGCATTCACTTAATCGCATTTACTTTCAATTTGTAATATGAGTGCATATTACTGCTCATCACTACCCATAGAAAATATGGTTAGCGTAAATTGCTGCGAGTTCACGTAAACTAATTCAAGGTAATTGTAACAGCGGGCCACTCGTAATATGGATTTGAGCATAAAGAACACCGCAAACTCACGACCGCATTTATGCTCATTGTGCTAATGATAGTGCTCCACTTGTAATCTGGCTCTAAGACAATTGCTCTGGCAACCATGGTCCACATGGGTACAATGAGAATGACTTGTTCAGTTTTAGTTGGTTGGTATGGCAGTGATAATAGTAAAGTTAAGTTTGATGATGTTGACAGAGGTTCTTTCACACCTTCTTCATTGTCTTTCTCTCACTGTCTGCTCAGAAAGCTCCTCCTGAGATAAAAAGCTACCAAGTTAAAATTTGACTTTCTAAAATTCTATAAGGTTCTTTGCAGTACTGATTAGACTTTTTAGATAATGTTGCCAGAGTAGAGAGCTTTAGATCATCAGGCTGAGGCTTAAACAGGCATTGTTACACCACGGAGACCTGTGGTGAACCAGTTTAGTACAGGCACTTGCTGTGCCTGTGGACTATTCTCTGGCCTGAGGCCACCAATCTGAAAAATAGTTTTCTTTGTAAAAAGGAGCGTGCGTTGCCACTCCAAAGAGGGTTTCGTAAAGTCTAACCTCCGTTCCCATTTCAGAATATGTTGGGCTTTGTCAGCTGGGGCAGCGCCTTCCATAAGGGAATAGTATAAGGACAATGGTTTGCCCAGTCTGAGCCCCTGTTGTCATCTAGCTTCCCAGATGGTAGGCTGTCAAGGCAGAGATGGTTTGAAACCCCACCTAGATAAGAAACTTGTAACTCTGGAGTATTCAAATTTCATATACAAGGGTGTAGATGGGGTTACGTTGAGATGAGTGTAGGGGGGAAAGGTTGTATGTGGCAGGGTTGACCAAAGGTCACCCACCTTCGTAATACCCAGCCGAGCCCAAGCGTTTGGATGGGAGTCCAGTAAACCAGACAGAAGACCAGTTACGGAGGTAATTGGGGAAGGGTGAGGGGCTACCTTGGGGTTATGCCTTAGGCGGTCCCAGGCGAATAGGCATTCCTGTATAATCGGATTAGAGGCACCCAGGTTCCTTCTGCAATGGGGTGGTGTCCATATTAGGTCCCGTAACGTAAGGTTATGTGGCAGGGAGGCTTGTTCAATAGACCTCCATTTGCTGTCTGAGTCTTTGACACCCCATTGAGAGATGTGGGTGAGCATAGCGGCATCCGCATACCTAACAATAGAGAGAGAAGCAACCCCTCCGTGTATTTTAGGGTATTGCAGGGCAATATGAGCAACTCTGGGGGGTTTACCCTGCCAAATGTATTTGGTACAGGCACTCTGGAACTGTACTAAAAGGGTTCTGGGAACTCTTATTGGTAGACACCGGAGTGCATACATGAGTTTAGGAAGGTAGCTCATCTTTAGAGCTGCTATGCGTCCTAACCAGGATACACATTTTAAGTTCCAATGTGTGGGCAGGGACCTTAGCTTGGTCAAAAGTGGTTTGAGGTTATCTTCAAGAATTTGAGGGAGAGAATTGGATAATTTAACACCGAGATGGGATACGTACTTATGGCTGGGGCTAAACTTATATATTTTACATAAGTTTTTGGAGACCTCCTTGGGAAACCCAGAGGTGTACAATTCAGATTTCGAGTGATTTAATTTATAGTACGACAGGGAACTAAATGTCTCTAAGATGGACAGGAGTCTTGGGATCTCTCGAGAGGGACTGGAGAAGAACAGGGTAGTATCATCTGCAAATAGGGCTACTTTGTGGACCGTACCGTGTAGGGTGATTCCCGAAATCTCGTTATCTGTCCTGATGGCCGCAGCCAGAGGCTCCATGGCCAGTGCGAACAAAATCGGGGAAAGGGGGCAACCCTGATGGGTGCCATTAGATATAGGGAAGGGAGTGGGGTCAAATCCCAGTCCTCTCACCAAGGCCACTGGGGAGGAGTACAAAGCTTTGATTGCCAAGACAATTCGTGCAGGGAACTGGAAGTTCTCTAAGACCCGCCAGAAGTATTCCCATCTAACGCGGTCGAAGGCCTTCTCGGCATCCAGAGAGAGCACCGCAAGTGGCCTATTCAGTCTCTTGGCCTCTAGGAGTATGTTAAGGAGCCTCCTGGTGTTATCTGGGCCCTCTCTTCCTGGTATGAACCCGACCTGGTCTGGGTTAATAAGTGTTGGGAGTAATTTTGCTAGCCGATTGGCCAGGATTTTGGCATAGATCTTAACGTCGGTGTTGATGAGTGAAATGGGTCGATAATTAGTGCAGAGGGTAGGATCTTTGTTGGGTTTGGGAATGGTGATGATGGAGGCCTCAAGGAATTCCTTGTCGAATTTCCCTGTGGACATAGCCTTATTGAAAAATCTGGTAAGCATAAGTGCGAGTTCTGCTAGGTATGTCTTGTAGAAAATGGCCGTGAAGCCATCAGGTCCAGGGGCTTTAAGGGATTTTAGTTTTTTAATAACCGATTTAAACTCCTGGCTAGTAATCGGGGAGTCAATGCACTCTTTATGGGAGTCATCGAGGGTGGGAAGCTCAAGGGAGTGAAGGAAAGAATCTATGTTTTCCGAGGGGGATCTCTCTGGCATCACGGTATTGCCGATATTATAGAGTTCAGAGTAAAACTTATGAAACTGTTTGCCAATCTGGGAAGGAAGTCGGACTAAACAGCCACCCTGTTTGATTTCATGGATACGAGTGGCACCTGCACGCTGTCTGATTTTATTGGCTAGTAAAGAATCTGCTTTATTGCCCTTTGAGTATAGGAGGTGTTTCAGATGGAGGAGATTGGATTGTGTTTTACGAAATTCTAATTGGCATATGTGCCGCCTAAGGTCTTCCACCTCAGATTTGTAGGCTACCGAGTCCGAGATCTGCCATTGGGTTTCAAGCACCCGCAGTCTGCAATGTGCTTGGGAGAGGGAAAGGCCTGCTTGTCTCCTGAGATGGGCTTGCTTTCGGATGAAAAGGCCTCATAGAGTAGCCTTAAATGCCCCCCAGATAGTATTCTCACTAATTTCTGGGGTATCATTGGTCTGGAGGGTAAAGCAAATCTCCTTCCTGATCTCTTCCCTAAACGGGACATCCGAAAGGAGATGGTGTGGCAGTCTCCATGGGGCTCTGGTTTTAGTAGTATGACTAGAGTCAATGTCTAAGGTGATACGGTCATGGTCTGACCACGGGGTAAGGTGAATATTCACGGAGCGGACCAGATCCAGGTCAGTGGGGTGGCAGAAAAAGTAATCAAGCCTAGAGTGTGTAGAGTGAGGGTGGGAGAAGTGGGTGAAATCTTTGTCTAGAGGATGTAGGGACTCTCCAAATGTCAAAATACGTGAACTGGCAAATGAGTTCTCGGGAACCTACGACTGGTAGGGTCATGGGTGGAGGGGAGTCTCTTAGAGGGGCCTGTTTTCCTATCTATCTTTTCGTCCCATACCATGTTCAGGTCACCGGCGAGGATAACTCTGCCTTGTTTGACCTTCTCCACATGCAGAAGGACTTTCCTGAGGTATCTGGGTTGAAGTGAGTTTGGGAGATAGACCGAAACAAGGGTATATGTGACATGATATTAGGATGAGATATCTAGCCTGAGGATCTCTGAATATAAAGAGGGGCTCGTAAGCCACTCTTTTGTGTATTAAGATGGCTACCCCTCTGGCTTTCTTTGTGAAGGAAGCCGCCTCAAAAACTGGGAAGTCCTTGGAAATGTGGGGGGGGAGGAGTCCGCCAGGAGGTGTGTCTCCTGAAGGAAGGCCACGTCCGCTCCGTGGTTGATGGAGGGATCGTAATAGAAGGCATCTCTTGCCCACAGTGTTGAGGCCTCTGACATTATGAGTGAGGAATCTGAGGGAGGCCATTTAGAATTCTTGGGGGGGGGAGGGTAGTATCAAAGGTAGGTTGGAGGGGGGATGAAGGATGAAGGATAGCAAGTGGAAGTAGTCCACCTATGTGGGGCCCTAGAATGGGCACCAGAAATTGGGGGGGGAGTTAACCTTGTCTATAAGACAGAGGGACTAGTGCAAGTAGCCCCACTCAACTATAAGAAAATCACAGAATAGTTAATTAACCATATATAACAACTTAAACTCTAACTTAAATTAGTTACAATAAATATTGAAAATGGAAACAAATCACAATATATGAACCTGACAGTGGTATTGAAATGCATGCCGACAATCTCAAGTGGGTGAGGCTTGAGGCCTCAGGGTGTGGTCAGGGGGGTTCGGTTTTGACCGCTTTGGTCTTTGTTCTTTGACAGACCATTCACGAGCTGTAACCCTCAATCTGGAGCGAGACTCCTGCTGGTTGCTGGGGGCAGCTTGAAGGCCCCAATTAGCTAGTAGAGTACCTCCCATAGAAGGTGAAGAGACTGTGTGGGTTTGATTGTCCTTAGTCACAATCAGCTTAGTGGGGAATCCCCACCTATATTTGATCCCTGCTTTCCTCAGCTGAGTAGTGATTGGAGCATAGAGCTTTCGTTGTTGCAAGGTATGTGAGGAGAGGTCAGGTAGGAGTTGGATATCTTTGAGATTATCGGGCAAAGTAGGTCTGTTGTATGCTGCCTGCATCAACCGGTCTTTGAAGGTAAAGTGGTGGAAGCAGACGACCACATCTCTCGGTCTATCCAATGATACGGAATGTGGCCGGAGAGCCCTGTGGGCCCACTCCATAGCATGTATGTTGCCCTCCAGGGGGCCCAAGTATGCGGTGAACAAAGCTGTGATAAATTCCTGTAAACCACCCGTATTTATCGTTTCAGGTATGCCTCTAAATCGTATATTGTTCCTCCTAGCTCTGTCCTCTACATCTGCCAGTTTCAGCTCCAGCTGGGAGATTTGTTCGGCTAGATTTTCTGCGTAGGCCAGGAGGTTCGAGTTATCAGTGGCCAGGTCGTCTTGTTGCCGTTCGAGGGAATCAACCCTATCTCCTATTTCTTGGATTTCCTTCTTAAGTTCAGCCGAACTTCTCTGGATCTCAGCAGTGATAGATTTAGTCTGAGCTGCAAGGAGTTTCTAGAGAGTACTTTCAGTGATGTAGTGGTTGAGATGCGCAACAGACTGAGAACTTGATTGCGAACCCTCATCTTGAGATTCTGGGTCGCTAATGTCCTTGCTCACAGAGGGAGGTTTCTTGCACGGTTGAGAGAAATGGTCCAGAACAGTCTGCTTCGAGGCCGCTTGGGACTTGGAATTTTTTCTAGCTGAGTGTGACATGATTGAGAGTTAAAGGAGACCAAGGAGTTTGTTGGTATGGTGGAGATAAGGTCCACCCTGACCACGTTCCCACAGAGAAGTTGTTAAAACCCTGGATTAAACTCAGAGAGAAAGAAGGGTTAAATTTCAACACCTGGGTAATACATTAGCATTATATGGTATACTATAAGAGCGGGGCCTGCACTGTCCTCGTAAGGAGTGACACCTAGCACATAGTACTACACCTCAGTAATGTTGACGGCTCCAAAGAGCCCCCACGCACCTCAGGGAGAGGGACCAAGAGGAAGGGAAAAGGGGAAGTGGAAGTGACCAACCCAGACAAGCTGGGCCGGAGCGGATTATCACAAAAACACAGAGCAATAAGGACACACAGAAATATGCTTCAATGTTTAGAACAACTCTAGGTAGCAAAGGCTCTAGTAGATAACTAGGTTAAAATGATGGGGACCACTATGCCTCAAGTGTTGGGGATTAAGCAATCCGAGGCCAGAGCCAATGGGTTATCTCTTAGTATATTGAGTGAAGACCTAAGAATCAGGTTAGCAGGATGAGGGTGGGGAGGTGAGGGGAAATCACAAATGTGGCAGATTACTGTAATCCCCTATGTAGCTAACGCAGCCAAAATGTTATTCTGGGGGGGGAAGCCAGTATGTGGGTTAAGGAACTGGGCTTTACCACTCAGATAGAGGTATAGAGCTAAGTAGATATGTGTGGTCCAGGTAAGGGAATCTAGATCCTAGTCTGAGATGTACTAACAGAGAAGGGCTAGAATTAAGTAAGTATCATCAACTAGTTAAGTGTATGTGAGGAATGCATTTTGTAAAAGGTAAAATAAACACTCCACTCTGTGCCTGGGCACCAGAGAAACAGAAGCTGACGCAGCAGCACAAGTAATCACATTCAAATGACAATGCCCCCTGTTATTAAGTTCAGCAATGGGTATGAGCAAACCAGTCTGAGAGATATAAGAGGGTATAACTTTGCAGGCCAAAACCTGGGAGAGAGGTCTGCTAGGTGGAAAAGTACTGCAGCTGTCTTTACCAATTGCTTGGGAGTTGCAAGTAAGCAGGGAGATGAAGTGAGCTGCAGTGATACTTATAAGAGCAGGCCCAGCCTATGGAATGGTGCTCAGGAATGCAGGCCCTAAATAGGGCAAGTTGAGGAGTGAATCTGGGCACTGCAGAGGGATCCTTAGTATAGAGCTCAAGATGGTTGCACAAAGAGGGGGGATTTTCAGTGCCCCAGGGAAACAGCTTGAACCAAGCACCAAAACAGCACCCTCCCAGAGATGGTAGACTTAGGGGGCCAGGGGCAGTAGGGAGGGCCTGGTGGAAGGAGGCAGACGTGCAGCCCCAGCAGCTCCCTCCCACAACAGCATACACACAGGAGGGGGAAGAGGACCTGGGACTAGGCTAGAGTCAAAAGGCAAATATGGCTCACCTATGCGAATTCCGAGGCAGCCGGTGATAGATGCGTCTCTTGGCTGTGAGGGCCTCAGGGGGCTGAAGGTACAGTAGGCCGCGGGGGTAAGATGGCAGCTATCTCCAATCTCCCGGTCTCCTCAATTAGAGATTTTTGGTAGGTGGGTCAGTGGTGGGGTAGACCGGAGACACGGCCCCCCCTCCCAAGTGGTGATCACTGCTGTGTTCTGTGCTGCTGGGCAGCGGAAGCCGACAGTCCACGTCGGATGGCCTCAGGGGAGGCCACGTGGATGCCGTGTAACGACCTTCCCAAAGCCTGGTCTGCGGTGAGTGGCGGTTGGTAGTAAGTGCACCGGAGCTGAGCCCCGACCCTCCGGTGCAGAAAAAGAGAGTGCTGTAAGGTTCGGCAGGGGTAGCTTGCGGGGTAAGAGCTCCTCACTCAAACGGAACAGACCTCCCGGTGTTCCGGTCCTAGGCCCCGGGGTAAAGGTCGCAGGCACAGCCAGGTGGTGTCTCAGATGTGAGCAGCTGGTCCCCGGAGCGGAGCCCCGGCCCTCCGGAGGACAAATGCCTAGTTGCAATATGGCTATCGCTCTGTGGGTGGGTTTCCCAGTCGGTAGTTGCGGGCCTAATGGCGGGTGTAGAGAAGCCACTCAAACTCGGTCAGGGACCTCCAAGGGGTTGCCCCCCTACTCCTGAATTATGTAGGAGTATTATGTAGTTGATGGCTAATAATAATAGGTAGGCTGGAGCTAATTTAGACACAAATCTCAGGGTTTTAAACAGCAGTCTCTGGGAGAGCTCCAGCTACATGCGACTGTGCAGAATGGCGGTTAGCTCCGCCCCCCAACTTTTTAAATGTTTTAGTGTGTGCATTGTATTGCTATAAGCAGTTAGTTTGGCTTAACAATTGTAGAATATAAATGTAAGTTTGCAATTTACACATTGCACAGTAAATATTAAACAATTGTGGCCTCGCTTCCATTGAGTCGTAATTCAGTTTGCGTGCACTCGCAAACCGTTAAATATGCTGTCGAAAGCAATAGCGTTTAACGACTGTTTCCAATGGCTGCCGAAAAGATTTTCGCGTCCCATAGAAAGTAATAGAAGCCGTTAATCGATAAATTATGCCAGGTTTCCATTGAAAGCGCTAACTGTTAATACACTGTCGGAGGCTGTCGATACATTGAGACATATTACCCCCAGCTCAACTAGGTGTAAAGGAGGAAAAAAGAGCTTTTTGAGGCCTGTTTCTCATTGAAATTGCAAATCACAAAAAAATTATGAGTGTTTCAATGTACAAATAACATTATATATGCTACATTTATTGGTCCTATGTATAGGAATATTTGCACCCATGTTGTCATAGAAATTTCAATATGTATGTGCATATAAAAATATATGCAAGCACCAAAATTATGGAACGACCTCCCGCACACTTTTAAACCTTCCCCATGCCTAATATCCTTTAAGAGATCCCTCTCTACATATCTCAAAACAGAATGCACCTGTCATTGTTGATTATATATTTCCTACCGGTTCTATGTTAAATTTTTGTGCATATATCGTGTATTATTATTGTTTTTTATTTTATTGTACCTATTGTGTCAATGCAATGTTTTGTGTACCCAGGACGTACTTGAAAAAGAGAGAAATCTCAATGTATCCTTCCTGGTAAAATATTTTATAAATAAATAAAATATCTACCAATTCAAAATGAAACCTTTGCCCAGGGATGCTATATATAATCTCAATACATATAGAAATATAATTTTATCTAATAATAATCTTCTCCTACATGTATATATGTATGATAATTGTATATATATATTTGACCTATATAAATCATATAATTTTAATAATTACTTTTAACTGTTATGATAAAGGCTGATATATTTAAATTGAAAAATATAATAATTACATTCAGTGTCTTTGAATTTCCGATATGTAACTACATATATGTTGAAATTATAGTTCATATCAAAAATAAAAGTCATGAGTAAGTATATACTTTCAAACTGTTCATTAAATTAAGGATTAGATGAGATGAAGATAAGCCCTCCCCCCCATGTTATTCATTGCAATCACCAGTTTCACATATGTTAACAAGCAACACACAGCTATAAAAAAAGACCACACCTAGCCTAACCTCAGAACAGATATTTCAAAATGCAGGGTGAGAGAGAAGCTGACAATGCTGAAGTTAGACAGCGTAGGCCTGACATCCCCAGAGTGAGGCTGGATATAGAAACCCTGAATGAGCAGCAGGTGTTTGAAAGTTTCAGGCTCAACAGGGAGAAAATATATCAGTTATATGCCCTGTTGCAAGATAGGCTGGAAAGCCAGGGCTATTCAAGCAGGGCTGTCCCTGGAATGACCAAACTACTAGGGGCACTTCATTTTTTGGCTTCTGGATCCTTTCAGGTGACAGGGGGCATTGTAACTGGGGTGCATAAGTCCACTCTTTCTAAGCATCTTTCAAAAGTTATTGATGGACTTTATGATAATTGCAGAAAATTTATTTTTTTCCCCACATCACCCAGAGGTTGGCGTGATGTTAAGAGGGACTTTTTTCTTTTAGGTGGCATACCCAATGTCCTTGGGGCCATTGACTGCACTCATATTGCCCTAAGACCCCCTGTGCGCAGGGAGATAATATTTAGAAATAGGAAACACTTCCACTCCTTAAATGTGCAGATTATATGTGATGCAAACATGCGCATATTAAATGTCGTGGCAGGGTTCCCAGGAAGTAGCCATGATGCCTACATCCTCAGGAATTCTGGTGTGTGGAGATTGTTTGAGACAAATCAAATGCCTGAAGGACATCTCCTCGGTAAGTGTTTATGTATATATTATGATGCCTTCATGTGTTCAATATTTTGACATTTTATTGTTTCATTGCTTTATAATCCTTTATGTATGTGTCTAAGGGGGTGAAATTGATTAAATAAATAAATTGTTAATCATTTAAAAGATATATATTAACTATGTCATAGTAAGACATATGCATAACATTATTTTATGTCATACATTGCTTTATGGAAAGATGTGTGTTTATCTATCTATCTATATCTATATATATATATATATATATATATATATATATATATATATATATATATATACTGTATATCTATGCATTCATATTTTAGCAGATTCTGCATATCCTCTTAAAAAATGGATTTGGACACCATTGAAAGAGAACCAGGTTGTTGGGCCTTCTGAATTAAGGTAAAATATATATTTATTTTCTGCTCATGTGTGTCAGAAATATTGATTGTGCCTTGCAAAATGCTCACTATAATCTGTAGAAAAGTAGGACCAGTACACACTTCATAGGAATGTCCCTTTAAATCACTCTTGGGTGAATGTAGGTGCAAACCTGGAGGACCTCCTTTTCCAAAGTCCCAGTAAATGTAATGAAATAGAACACACAGGTAGCACTCTATGTGGAGCAACAGCACCTTTATTGAGCAACGTTTCGGGGCTCCTGCCCCTTTATTAAGCTATATATCTGTGTTTGTGCACATACATTTGTTGCTTGATTATCTCGTGTGTGTGTGTATATATCACTATCACAGACATAACAATGTTGTACTGAGTGCCTTTAAAGGGACAGTCAAAATACAAATCATCTATTATCAGTGAAGCATTTATAAATCTCTCTGCTTGAATATAAATATATTTATATATATATAAAATGGTTTAAAGATTTATAAGATCAAACCAGGAATGTAGTTAGCTCATTAGTATTTGATTTGTCTTCACATTATATATTATAATCATATTTCTTGTTCTTTTAATACAGATATAATGAAGCACATATCCGAACACATGCTATAATAGAACGACTGTTTGGTGTTCTAAAAATGCACTTTCGCTGCCTGGACAGATCAGGGGGGGATCTCCAATTCAGTCCGGAAAAAGCTATTAAAATCATAGTGGCATGTTGCTGTCTACACAACATGGCACAGGAGCATGGGATGTTGAACGACTTACTTCCAACACCACAGCCCCCAGGTGAAATCTTTGAGCCTGATGTAATTAATCATCCCCAACCCCTCAATGCCCATTTGGAGAGATCTGCAACTATTCAAGAATTCTTTTCAGGTATTTTTATAGTATTGTAATGAGACCTTTTAGTTATTTATGATTATGTTTTTTAATAATACACATTTGTTTCTTTTAATGTTTTACAGATTGAAGATTCTCAGAAATGGAATACCACTCCCCTCCCTCTCTCCTCATCCCTATATTTACCACATTTTCCCTAAATAAATGTATACTTTACTCAAATATAGTCATGGTGAATGTTTCTTTATTTCCAGCTATGTACTAATCAATGCATTCATCTTATGATTTATGTATAACATAATTATCTAAAATATCATTTTAATTATATTCCAAATATTACTTTGTTCTCTTGGTATAATTATTTAAAGAGCAGCTATGCACTCCTGGTTAATAAAAATGAGTACATGGGTGAACCAATGACAGACAGGATATATACTGTATGTTGGCAACAATAAACAGCTCCAACATAGGTTCTATGCTGCTCCTGATCTTACCTAAATAAAACTATAATCAAAGGATACTAAGAATATTAAGAAATATAAAGAATATAAATATATTAGATTTGCTTTTAAATATATATGTTTTAGCAAAATAATGGAATTTATGTCACTTTAAAAAAAAAAAGGAAGAGTGTGTTCACAATAAAACATTAATGAACCAGATAAATCATTCAATTCCAATCAACTTACATATGTACTCATAATCAATTTAATTCTTTTATGTTTCTTATTTCAATCATGTATTTAAGTTTAGGAGCCATTCCATTTAATGTTCATCACCTGTGGTGCACTTGCTGATTGTTGCCTACATTTAGACAACAATCATCAAGCGCTCCCCATGTGCAGATTCAAAATGGGTAGATTCCTAAGCTAACATTCCTGTTTTAGTAAATTACAGATGATAATGAAGTTAAATAGATTATAGGATTACATATTTAAGTATATAAATACTGCATGCTCTAATTCATGAGTTTTATTTTGAATAGGCTATCCCTTTAAGAAATATATCAGATGCTCATTTCAAAGAGACAAATCCAGATATAATATAATCCTTAAAATAAAGATACATTATCAATACATACAATCCCCTGAGATTGCACACTTGAATGGCATGGTTACCTCATAGAAAATAATATAGAAAAATAAGTCAAAGGAAATAATTTTTTTATCATGAAGATGAGTTTTATTATTACAGATTTACCCTCATTCAAATGTAATTTTCAATGTGAAAATCATATTTATTTAATACAAAACTATGACACATTAAAGTTATAATGTGTCATAGTACTAATATTTATAAAATATATGTAATGTCATGTCTGCTAAAGCAGATAATACATTTGCAATATTTAGACTATTAACCAAAATACATAAGTGCTTAATATTACATACTTCAAGAGATATGAAGTATTGTCTTTAACATGGAGTTATTGAAACAATTTAAAAGTGCATTGTGCATTGGTCCCAGGGAGAGTCTGTGTCTGTTCATATGATGTCAATTAAAATGTATTAATCACCTCTATATCATGGCAATCACATATATGTTGTGTATACACCAGTGCTTAAATATCATAAAGATACATTTATCTAATTATTCTAAATATTGAATAATAATCTTGACAAAAAGGAGTGCATTAGTCATGATAGGTATTAGTCATGATAGGTATATATTTCAGATATTACATTCCACATAGGACTATAAGAATGAATGCAAGGTATTTGGCCATATCAACAGGAAGGAGTATTTACTTTCCAACTCTTCTATAACTGTATAACCCTTATTAGCTTCATCTGAAGGAGCAAACAACATATGCTTGTGGAATATAAATCATAACATTTACACATGTCACGTTGACTAATGTTAGATAGCATATACTGTATAAATTTCAGACACGTATCCCCAAGTATTCTTAAACGGCATAATATGATATCCTCAATAAAAGGACACATACATTTATCAACAATGTACACCTGCATATTAATTGACATCATGTGAAATAAAAATGAATAAAGCTGTTCATTTTTAGCAGATAAACAGCTATTAGAATAATATTAAGATATATGTTCAAATTTGGATTTGAAAAATGGATGCATATTTATGAGATGAAAATCGCACTTAAACAAGTGCTTTAGTGCAAAAATTAGATATGATATATCTTGGGTGGAAAAAAAAGAATATTAATTAATTCTTGCGGCGGGATTTTGACTTTGGAGGAGAGGTACTTAGGGGGGCAGTGTGGCGTCTTGTGCGACGCCCACCAGCTGAATGTGAGGCTAATAACCGGGATTCAGGGTCCTGCAGGGAGATGACAGAGGATGCAAGGGAGGATGGAGTTTGGGGCCTATCCGCGAGCCTCTCCACTGCCTCTGCCAGGCGGACGAGTGAGGCATTATGGATGTCCATTTGGCTCTGTATCCTTCTCAAATCCTGCTGCTGCTGGAGCCTGGACAGCCTAAGCTCTCTATGTATGAGCCTCAGTAGATCATCCTGCTGGGACTGTGCCGGACCCTGTTGTACATTTGGTGTCTCAGGAACTAATAATTGGCTGGTTCCAGGGCTGTCTCTCCGTATTGGTGACTGTGAGGTTGTCTGTGATGGCACTGTTGGCAATACATTGGTGGGTGCAGTGGGTGGTGGTGTGGATTCCTGTTGTGCCATAGGAGTGGGAGGCATATAGTACAGATGATGCAGATCTGTATGCTGCTGTGGTGGGTGCATCATCTGCTGCTGAGGATAATGATGTTGTGGTGGGTGCATCATCTGTTGCTGAGGAGGATGTTGTGGTGGGTGCATCATCTGCTGCTGAGGAGGATGTTGTGGGGGGTGCATCATCTGCTGCTGAGGAGGATGTTGTGGGGGGTGCATCATCTGCTGCGGTGGGTGCAGCTGTGGGGGCTGTGCCATTTGTTGCTGCGAAGTATGCATGAACTGCCATTGTTGAGGAGGATGAGTCTGCTGGGGTTCAGAACCCAAAACATGAAATGTTGTCTCCGAAGTAGATGGAGAAGGGCATGATACATCCTCCACCTCATATGCCCTAGGCTGCTGCATATCATCTTCTAAGAGGCTGATATAGGAGGTAGTGTCACCATAGATATCCTCATCCTCCTCAGTGAATGTAGGAACATCCTGCTGTGGTGTTGGTGCAGCTTCATACTCCTCCTGTTCGGAACCTACAAATAAATATACGGTATGTCTACATTATCTATCTAATAGAATATATTACTTTGTAGCATAACAATACAGACTATTATATTCCATATTTATGTGTATATATGTACACACACACATACACACACACACACACATACACACACACATACACACACATACACACACACACACACACACACACACACATATAGTGTGTTTGGGATAAAATCCAAGCATATATGATCATAACTGAGGAATCTTTATAGACTGTGTCTTAAAGGAACATTGTTAAAGGGACACTGTACCCAAATATTTTCTTTTGTGCTTCAGATAGAGCATGCAATTTTAATCAACTTTCGGATTTACTCCTATTTTCAAATGTTCTTTATTCTCTTGGTATCTTTATTTGAAATTCAATAATGTAAGTTTAGATGGTGGCCCATTTTTGGTGAACAACCTAGGTTGTCCTTGCTGATTGGTGGATAAATGCATCCACCAATCAAAAACTGCTGTCCAGAGTTCTGAACTTAGAAAAAAGCTTAGATGCCTTCTTTTTCATATAAAGATAGCAAGAGAACGAAGAGAAATTGATTATAGTAGTAAATTAGAAAGTTGATTAAAATTGCATGCTGCATCTGATTCACAAAATAATAAATATGGGTACAGTGTCCCTTTAAGGACAATGACACATGATTTATATGAAATGCTTAATATTCTTGGATATTATATTATCAATATTCTTGCTTGTCGGAGCAGATATACAATACAGAGTGCTTGCTGAACATATTAAATACAACTATGTATATTTAGATTCATAGCTAAACACAGATGGGTATTTATGATATACAACATATATACATCACATATATGGTTATATTTAATATTGAATATTCACCTTCATACACCTCTTCAGGTGGCACAGAGGTGTCCATTGTCCCCTTACATCCGTGAACAGATTCATCCGAGATGACATTGGACAGCATCTCCTCCCATGACCTTAGGTGTATTCTCTTGCTAGGACCACCACCGGTCCCACGTGCATATTTGGCCTGCTGTGCCAGCTTAGCTTTGGTTTCCCTCCTGCAGTCATGATAGCGGTGTTTAATGCTGGCAGTAGAACGATTACGTCCTAAGCAGCTGACTGCCACTCGAATCTCCTCCCACAGCTTATTCCGGACAGCCGGCCTCAGGTTAGGGTTCTCCAGCTGAGCTGCCCTCTCCAAGTATGCCTCAACAAGAGCCTCCTTCTCCTCCTCAGAGTACCTCTCCTCTCTAAGCCTGCCCTTCACACCTGAAGGGCCAGCAGACACAGACTCTCCCTCCTGTGACTGGGGACCAGCCCTCTCTACCTCCTCTGTCCCTGCAGGCTGTGACAGGCTACCACCAGCCCCACCCCCAGTTGCCACAGTCTGCCCCACTTTCCCTTTTCTTTTTGTGCCTAGCTGAGGCTGACTCCTCCTCACTCCTCCCACCTCCATTCCTCTTCCACCCTCTCTCCTTCCCTCCTCTGCCAGGGTTTGAGGAAGGACAAATCCTCCACCCAAACCTCGGCCCCTATTCCTGCCCATACTACTCCCTACTTCCCCCCTCCCCCTCCCTCTATCCACCCTCACCACTGCCCTCCCCCTAGCCACCCCCTTCCCAACTCCACTAGGCCTATCCATCCCTTTCTCCTTCCTCCCTAACTCTAACCTAACACTAAAGTCCCTAGCTTACCTAACTACACTAATTCACCTAACTAAACCCTAAATTAAATAGCCCCAAAACTAACTACCTAACCTATCTAGACCCTAACTATCTCTATTCTATATCCCTCAAAAAAAAAATTGTGGGGGTGAAAATAAACAAAGGGATGTAAATGAAAAAGGAAAAACTAAGGAGGATTAGAACAAAATTATAGAAAAATAATAAGGGATGCAAATGAAGAAAGGGGTGAGCTATATAGTCAAATGAACCAAAAAATATGGGATCTAAAAAAAAAAAAAAAGGATGGGAAAAATATATATATAAAAAAACAAGTTATATAGTGAGGAAGGGAAGGGTAGTCAAAGGGGGGATGGGAAGTGGAATAAGGGGATTAATGAAAGGAGTAATAAAGGAAGATGGGGATATGGGGGTTAATGAAAAAAAAAAATGTGAATGTGTTTGTATCAAATAAAAGTGTGTATGTGTGTATTTGTGTGTATAAACTAATGTGTGTTAATTAACTAATGTATGGATGTGTGTGTGTGTTCCTAATATTATATGAGGCCTACAATAAGAATATATGAAAATCAAATATCAAACTCTCCACTAACTCTCAAACAACTCTCAAAAACCCAAAACTCCTACCAACGCAACTAGCTCCCGTGTCTTTCTCTCTAGAGGCGATCACAGGTAAAGAGCGCAGGCGCAAACCGTTATTCTTATAGACAGAGGTCGGGTTACCATGGCAATGCACTTGTTATGGCGCGCTTTTCTACAAATCCGACATCGGTTGGCAACGCAAACTTACGTACAGCCGAAAAGAGCGACTGCGCGCAACACGCTAATCTTTTCAATGGAAACCTGGTACTAAAATGGAGCCGTAAATTACTTTTAGCTGTCGTCCGCTTCGGTAGCTTACGGCTCCATTTTTAACGACTCAATGGAAGCGAGGCCTGTGTTTGCTATTATAATATATTTATATCTATCATAATTAATATTAATACAGTAGTACATTGAAAAGTGTGCACTCTTGAGTAAGAATTATAAAATTATTTTTTTAGCTTGTTATTTTTGTGTATTATTCTAAGCTTTACTTATTTAAAATAATTGTAGTACTTAAACAAGACTAAAAACATAGTATTACTATTTTTTAACTTTAAATATAATGTTATAACCTTTAAATAATTGAATTACATTAAAGTTAACACTTAAAAAGTATTACATTAAAAGTAGTTATATATCAGAATTGAGAACTAAATTAATTTTTAATATTCAATTACATTGAAGTTTGTACTTTTACAATAGAATTAATTATATATCAAAATTCAGAACTGAATTAATTTTCTAAAGAAAAATCTAATTTCTTTTAAAGAAAATGCAAAGAAACAGTGAACACCTTGAGATTTTTTTTTTACACAATGATCAATTATGCGTTATAAAACATCTTTGCAATCTACTTTATTTATTTTGCATCCTTTTCATGTAATTTACCTCTGAAAATTGTGGATTTGCACCCTGCAGACTTCTCAAAGTTGACCCTGATAAATACATGTCCCTAACTGACTGCAAATCAATTATCTTAAAGGTCTAGTCAAAATGAAACTTTCATGATTCAGATAGGGCAAGAATTTTTAAACAACTTTCCAATTTACTTTTTTCTCAAATTTGCTTTGTTCTCTTGGTATTCTTTGTGAAACTAAACCTAGGTAGGCGTATACGCTAATTTCTAAGACTTTGAAAGCTGCCTTTCAGCTCAGTGCATTTTGACGGGTTTTTTTATAGCTAGACAGCGCTAGTTCATGTGTCCCATATAGATAACATTGTACTCACTCCCATAGAGTTACCTAGGAGTCAGCACTGATTGGCTAAAATGCATGTCTGTGAAAATGCGGCAGTTTGCAGAGGCTTAGATACAAGTTAATCAAACAGGTTAAAAGTATATTAATACAACTGTGTTGGTTATGCAAAACTGGGGCATGGGTAATAAAGGGATTATCTATCTTTTTAAACAGTAAAAATTCTGCATTAGACTGTCCCTTTAAAACTTACTATCACCGTGGCTGGACTTTTCTACAGACTAAGGCCCAGATTAGCTTCTCCACATAAAGCAAATTAAGGGCAGAGTTTTGTTATTAAAAAGCAGTAGCAGTAGAAAAAAAAAAAACATATTTTGTTATTCAGTGTGGTATTATGTTTTAAAAAATATCCCCTTACCTTGATTTTTAAAATTGAAATTGTCACTGAATGTTTATAAATCTATCACTCAAGTTCAGATTTTTAGTAATTAGGTAATTAAGTGTAAATTACACTCCACTTACTGTTCCTTTCTGTGTGTCCTCTGCTTCTGCATGTAATTTGTAGTGTCATCACAGCATCAGAACTTGGCCAGGCTTTACTCAATGTCACTTTTCTCACTGCTCAATACTTGCTATATTTTATAACCCTCAGTTAACATGATATTCTATGATTTTACTCCTCATTAACCAGGCCTTCCTTGACATCTTACTCCCATTCACTAAATTATTCCTGACATTTCACACTGTGCCCCACATTCACAACCAGCACTTGTTGTTTTAGGGACTGCACTCAAAAAGGCAACAAACACTGGGAAGTGATGTACTGCAGCTTTTGCTCTATTTCCAAGAAGACTTAAGCTGAAAAGTATAAAATATACAGTGTGTTTATGGTAGGATTGTATGATAGACAAATATTAGCTATGGTGGGTGAAAAGTAGTGGTAGTGCAGAAACATAATATGGGCGGGTCTGATCTTCTTGCATGCTCAGACTAAATTTGGGAGATTGGGATTCCTGCTTCCTCAGCCTCTTTTAAAGTGCATTCATGCAGTACAGCTGAAATGTTTTAATCTTTCCATTTTGCAAAGAAATATACAAGGATATTGCAATTGAACTAGTTAATAAAAATGAGAGCTAGTGGAGGGTACAGGAAAATCACAAAACACCACCCTCCTCTTTTAACACCATCTCCTCCTAATGTAGTCCTTTTAGTCTCATGCTAAGTCTGCAACACTTGATTGGCAGGACAGTAAAAATTTTCCTTTTCAAGTGCTCATGCTGCCACACTACCACTGCCTCCATCACCACCACCACCACCACCAATACCAGTGTAGGCCCTTCAAGAGAGGAGCAAAGCAACAGCATCCACTCTACATCACAGCATACAGCAACTGGTTTAGAGAACTATATCAAAGTGTGTGAGCATTTTGAAAGTGTATGTTACAAACTGCTATTTGTAACTGGCCCTTTAAATGGAAAATTGCCCTGCTTCCCTGGATTGTGGAGAAGCCTATTTGCCAGCCTCCTTCCTCATGACTATGGCCCCTGGAAGATTGTGCCCCTGAAAACGTATTAACTTTTATTGGGTGTGTATGGCCCTTTAAGAACCGTCTGGGGACATATTGTGACTTTGGTGAACAATGCCCCTTTAAGACTATGTCCCCAGACCTGTAAAATAACTTGTCCCTGGCTTTCTCCCACTTGGTTCAGTAAATAGGGCTTACTGAACCAAGTACCACACAGACAAACCGACCTCAGCCCCGCATAACCAGCGGTCTGGACAGCCTTAGTCTGCCCCGAAAAGGGGTCAGACCGTGTCTGCCAGAGTGTTCCACAGAAAGGGAGCACTGTTACAAAAGCATTAGTTTTCATTGTGTACCATTAAGTGCTATGTGACAGACCCTTCAGTCAGAACTGAAAGAGTTAACTTTGTTCAGCTTCAAGAAGCTATTTTCTAAATACAAGTTTGCTGGCATCAGCTTTAATTAAGTTTAGTGATAAACATTCCCATCGTCTAATCACCTCCAGAGTCAGACTGCTAGTTTATAAGATGGACTGCATTGTTTTCTTTTGTGTAACTTGTTATCTGCTGAAGTAATGTAATTCTATTGTGACCTGTCAAAGGGCGTTGTCTCTCTATCTAAATGTACCAAATGTGTGATTGGGGATTTTATGCCTCCCCCTGAGAGTGTCCTTTTTGCATGTAACCTCAATAAAAACCAGGCTGGGTGTTCCAGCACCTCAGACCTCTTCTGACCCTCTAATTTGCAGCCTTGACTCATGTTTGTAGGGGACAGCTATAATCACTACAGGGATTGCTATGCTCTTCATACTCCCTTAGCTACTGAGCTCTTGTAAGAGCTCTTGTTCCTGATCCTGCTTCGCTCTACAGAAGGAAGAGGTTCACCTACTGGAGCCTGGTCGTAGGTCCAGGGCGCAGAGCAGACGGCGAGATACCAGCCCAGCAGCGGTGGTTCATAGAGTCTGCATTACTTATGGTGGCTACGCAGTAGTTATGGTGTCTACGGTGCTGATGATCCTTTGGTGAGCGCGAGGAGCATCCTTTTCTACGGTCCAACTTCCAGCCAGCCTGGAGGCAACCGTAACATTTGGCGGCAGCAGTGGGATGGCGTCCTAGCGCAAGGAGCAGCACCCCAACAGCACTGGTATCGTATGAGAGTTATTGAGGGCAACGCTAGCCACTGCGCAGCGTCCCTACCTACAGCAGCATGGAGCTGACAAGACACTGGTCAGAACCCTGTGAAGAGCACCTCAACCTGATCCGTCGCTATGAGGGCGCTGATTTCGTTCCAGAGGTAAAGAGGCGGCTAGTCCGATGTGGTCCAGACCCTGCGCAGGAGGTAGTCAGTCGAATCATCTGGGAATTGGATACTGAGAACGAAGCAGCACGAGCCTTTGATCGCCAATTGTGGAGTTTACGGGTATGGACACCTGGTCTCCAGCGAGAAAGTGAGTTACAGGGAGTGGAGAGCAACGACCTCCCTCCCCAGCGGCAGCCTGAGTTACAGGGAGAGGAGAGCAGCGACCTCCCTCCCCAGCGGCAGTATACTGTGCAGAGGGAAGAGACAACCGGTCTCCTTCCCCAACCCCAACCAGAGATACCCGAGGCAGCAGGCCTTATAGACTGGTCCTGGGAGGACCCCCAGCAGGCAGGTGGAGATTGGACCGCAGTCTCTCTACCGGCCCTACAGGGATGCTGGGCAGGCGGCCCAGATCCCCAGTGACAGACCCAGCTACAGGGAGGGGAGAGCATCGACCTCCCTCCCCAGCCGGAGTGTGCCTTCCAGGGAGAGGAGACAACCGGTCTCTCTCCCCAGCCGCAGCATGTTCGACAGGGAGCAGAGAGCATCGACCTCCCTTCCCAACGGCCGCCGGAGTATCAGGAGGAGGAGGTAAGCCAATCTCCCCCTCCCCAGCTAACTCCTAACTTGGGCCCAGGGTTAACACTGGAGATGTTAACCCCCACTGACCCCCATGTTCCCTTTGCCACCGGGCAGGACTATGCCCCAATTCCCCAGCAGAAGAGCTGGCATCAGGACAGAGCGCTGCTGGCCTCTGCCCTACAGACCCCCTTGTTACAGGACTGGCCTGCAAACCCCTCACCCCAGCAGAAGCGCTGGCACCAGGGCAGAGTGCCACTGGCCTCTGCCCCCCCAAGTACCACCAGCTATTTGCCCAGCTGCTCCAGGAAGGCCGGGGATGCTACACTTTCATCCTACAACCTGGAACCTACAGGCCAGTACTACTTATTGTGGGGGTCTACTTTGCTGCTAATGTTTATTTGTGGGTGGGTTGCGAGACTAACTTAGGCACTGACCGACAGAAGGTCAGGTGCCTGGTTAGTCTCCCTCCAAAAGGGGAGATAGGTTACAAACTGCTATTTGTAACTGGCCCTTTACATGGAAAATTGCCCTGCTTCCCTGGATTGTGGAGAAGCCTATTTGCCAGCCTCCTTCCTCATGACTATGGCCCCTGGAAGATTGTGCCCCTGAAAACGTATTAACTTTTATTGGGTGTGTATGGCCCTTTAAGAACCGTCTGGGGATATATTGTGACTTTGGTGAACAATGCCCGTTTAAGACTATGTCCCCAGACCTGTAAAATAACTTGTCCCTGGCTTTCTCCCACTTGGTTCAGTAAATAGGGCTTACTGAACCAAGTACCACACAGACAAACCGACCTCAGCCCTGCATAACCAGCGGTCTGGACATCCTTAGTCTGCCCCGAAAAGGGGTCAGACCATGTCTGCCAGAGTGTTCCACAGAAAGGGAGCACTGTTACAAAAGCATTAGTTTTCATTGTGTACCATTAAGTGCTATGTGACAGACCCTTCGGTCAGAACTGAAAGAGTTAACTTTGTTCAGCTTAAAGAAGCTATTTTCTAAATACAAGTTTGCTGGCATCAGCTCTAATTAAGTTTAGTGATAAACATTCCCATTGTCTAATCACCTCCAGAGTCAGACTGCTAGTTTATTAGATGCACTGCATTGTTTTCTTGTGTGTAACGTGTTATCTGCTGAAGTAATGTAATTCTATTGTGGCCTGTCAAAGGGCGTTGTCTCTCTAACTAAATGTACCAAATGTGTGATTGAGGGTTTTATGCCTCCCCCTGAGAGTGTCCTTTTTGCATGTAACCTCAATAAAAACCAGGCTGGGTGTTCCAGCACCTCAGACCTCTTCTGACCCTCTAACTTGCAGCCTTGACTCATGTTTGTAAGGGACAGCTATAATCACTACAGGGATTGCTATGCTCTTCTTATTCCCTTAGCTACTGAGCTCTTATAAGAGCTCGTGTTCCTGATCCTGCTTCGCTCTACAGAAGGAAGAGGTTCACCTACTGGAGCCTGGTCGTAGGTCCAGGGCGCAGAGCAGATGGCGAGATACCAGCCCAGAAGCGGTGGTTCGTAGAGTCTGCATTACTTATGGTGGCTACGCAGTAGTTATGGTGTCTACGGTGCTGATGATCCTTTGGTGAGCGCTAGGTGCATCCTTTTCTACGGTCCAACTTCCAGCCAGCCTGGAGGCAACCGTAACAGTGTAGGAGAGCAAAACTTTGCTAGGTGAAGACTTTGGCCTCTATTTATCAAGGTCTGGCGGACCTGATCCGCTGAATATGGCGAGCAATACACTTGCCATATTCAGCATTGCACCAGCAGCTCACAACAGCTGCTTGTGCAACGCTGCCCCCTGCAGACTCGCGGCCAATGGGCAGCCAGCAGGGGGGTGTCAATCAACCTGATCGTACTCAATCGGGTTGATTTCCGGCGATGTCTGTCCGCCTGCTCAGAGCAGGTGGACAGGTTATGGAGCAGCGGTATTTGTGACCGCTGCTTCATAACTTGTGTTTCTGGTGAGTCTGAAGACTCACCAGAAACATGGAGCATCAAGCTTTAAACAGAGCTTGATAAATATGCCCCTTTCTGTCAAGTTCCGTGGCTGCTGTTCTTGCTTCACAGAGGATCTGCACTGCCACAAATCCCCAGCACCAGATGAATTGATATTACCAGAAGTAGCATTGCCAGTCAAATCAGAGGATGTGTTGAAGCTTATGATTAAGGCTGTCAGAGCCAAAACACGTTAGATGAGCCTAGCATGTCTGTGCAATTTTAATTTAAACATGTGAGCCAATTTTGATGTATTTTAAATTAAAGGATTGAAGTTTTTAGCAGTACCGCAATTCCTTTTGTGCTAATGAAGCTTCAATACCCCCTGGCCTCAGAAGACCAATTTCTGAAAGAAAAGAAAGACATGGACACTGTGTACAACATGACTGTTGGTTTTCAGTAAAGGGTTTATCTAAACAGGAGTTCAATGAGGTGACATGGCTTATTTGACAGCTTATTAATGTAGAAGGTGCCTCCCTTGCCTTGATAGAAGGTAAGCCCTTCAAGCATCTAATCGAAGCCCTAACCAAAAAATTCCACCGGCAATCTCAAAGCACCTTCAGCAGGAACATTCAATGTACTGTTCCTGCTTAACACTAATAAAATAATGTGTCAGAAAGCACTGCACAGCATACATTTTCTGTCTTGTGGTAAGATCCTATCACCAACTGAAATACATGGCAGGCTAGCCAACACAATCAAGTTGTGTTGTAGGATTATTAGGCTCTTCTACAGCAGTGTGAATGTTAGCCAAATACTAAATCTCTTTGTCCTCTCATCAACTTTGGAGGGTCTCCTGCTCACTGCAGTGTTTCTCTGGCGCCACATTTTCTCCACTTATTGATGATAGTTTTGATAGTACTCCATAGTACATCCAGTGCCTTTGATACTCTTTTATATCCATCTCCTGATTGGTACTTTTCAACAATTAGGTCTCAGTTTATTTGCCAACTCTTTTCAGACCATCACATTCTAATTAGGATAGTGCCCCAAACAATCAAGCAAATCCTGCAGCAACAGCTGACTTTAACCTGATAATCAAAATCACTTTCATTGATGGCAGGTGTTTGCTATTTACCTACAGGCATGATTTATTATTATTATTATTATTATTATTATTATTATTATTATTATTATTATACAAGGGACAATTATGAAATCAGGGTATTGTAAGTATTATAATTTTTTAGAATATTTTTCTTTTCTTGATTTTTGTTTGCTGGAAAATCGCATTACAGATGGAAAAATACATTTACATTGTTATTATTTGTGTATTTACATACAAAAACCTGAATTTTAATAAGGATGTGTAGACTTTTTATATCCACTGTAACCGACCACAACTGAATCAATTAGTGCTAAGGTCCCCAAGTTCTTTTGTCAAGACCATCCATATACTGTACCTACAAATGAGAGTAGCCCTTGGGAGATGGTGTCACATCACATATTTTTTTCTGATCTCAACATTTTCTTTTGTTGATAAATCCTCTCAAATACCTTTAGGAAAATTCTGTTTCAATTTAGGACTAGCGTTTCCATTTCTTGAGCCTTTACCTCAGCTACATTTGCCATAATGCAGCTGTTTAATCTTATGCACTGAAGACAGTTTGACAGGTTGGCACAGTTTTGTGTTACACCTGTCACTGGGTAGTCTGTTACCAGCCAGGAAAATGCTGAGGCATCACCATGCCAAACTATGTTTTCATTATGGATCTAACTTGTTCTCAACCCACATTCTGAAAAACTGCAAAATAGAATGCAAGGTAGCATGTTTTTGTAGTTTGTGTAAAAAAATTATTTATCCAGGCCTAATTCAAAAACATCTACATCCTGTGTGAAATGATGCCTTAAACAAGGGTATTCAGTAACTAGCAACAATTTTAAATGTAATAATTGTATTATATTTTACAAATATGATAGCTGAAACAGAAAAGCAAATCTCAGCGTGTGTACATCTACATTAATGTAAGCTTCCTGAGACAAGCCAACAAAAAATGCAAGGTTGAAGGGGATTAATGGATGAGCTAAAAAAAGTCTCTGTCTAAAGGGTTAGTGAAAGCAGCATTAGAATAAGCTAGCCTGAGGAAACCATGCTTTTACATGGAAAAACATGTTGCTGCTGGTGGTTTCATTGATTTTAATAAACCTTTTAACCTTTAATGCTGCTACATCATTATTTGCTTACACATGCCTATCTAGCCTTCTTGCTGCCGATTTTGGTGTCAGTACTCTCTTGATCCCTGGACTCCTACACTGTTGGAGGAGGAGCGCTCCTGCTGCTGTGCTGGTGTGAGTCTGCCGGACGACTCTTTGGATCTGGCTTACCTATTGAGCACATCTAGTGCTTTCTCACATGTGGGTAGGAGTGTTTAACCTCTTCATTCCTGCTTGGTATCATACTGGTCTGTACCATGAGGCGCATTCTATTTTTTGTATTATACTTAAAAGTCAATTTTTTTTAGCTTTATTGCTTGTTTCATTACTCCAATTTATTTCAGGGTAGTTACAATCTTGCATTATTTGCAGTCTTTCCTATTTGTATTAGCTGAGTTTCCTCAATGTCACTATTGTTGAGGAGCTTGTTGCACATTCCTAAACATATTGTCAGTCATTAATCATCTATTAGAATCCACCTCAAATGTTTCTTAATTTACCTATGTGGGTTAAGTTACCTCCATATGGGCTATGATATCATCAAACTATAAAACCTATTCAAGCATTCAGTACAATGCTTGGATATTAACAAGCTGTTCCAGAGTTTTTGCTACTAAATTGTTACTAACCAGCTCAAATCTTAACTAACTTAAATCAGACAAGTTCAAGTCTCTTGTTATTCATATCTGAATTCCAAGACGTAGAGAGGAGCGTCTCAGCCTAAACACACCTGCCACCATCAGGAGATCCACGTGAACTAGGCGGCTACATGCCTGCATGGGAGCTCTGTATTCTTAGGATAACGCTCTCTTCATGTGTCTTACTTTAATTGGTAACAAACAGCTAGATTATGAGATGTGCGTTCATATTTTAACGCTGAAAAAATTGTAATTTCAGCGTTAAAACAGCAACACAACCATTACAAGTCTTGTCTGTATAGCTTTACTGCAAGTCTTTGAGCCTGTTACGCAACGTCAGTCCCGCACACGTAAAAATTACATTTTTTCATGGGACTTCCAAAGCGCTGCCATTACGAGTTTTGCGGTGAGGCTAAAAAACTAGCGTTGCAGCCTATAAGGACAAAATCCGTTTCGCAATCTGAAAGCAGTAGTTATGTGTTTTACGCAACAAAACTGTTATATAAAACTCAAAACTAAACTGTTACAAAGTACACTAGCACCCAAACATTACCAATTAACCCTTAAACCGAGGCCCCCCGCATCGCAAATACTATTTAAATATTATTAACCCCTAATCTGCTGTCCGCCCACATTGCCCCCACTATACTAAAGTTATTAAGCCCTACACCTCCACCCCTAATCTGCCGTTCCCTACATTGCCACCACTAATAAAATTTATTAACCCCTATTCCGCTGCTCCCTGACATCTTTGCCACTATACTAAAGTTATTAACCCCTAAACCGCTGCCCTCCCACATCACAAATACTATTTAAATATTATTAACCCCTAATCTGCCATCCGCCCACATCACCTCCACTATACTAAAGTTATTAAGCCCTACCCCACCGCCACTATAATAAAACTATTAACCCCTAAACAGCAGGCCCCCCCACAACAAAATATACTAAATTATACTATTAACCCCTAAACCGCAAGCCCCCCACATCGTGAAAACTAATTTAAACTAGTAACCCCTAAACCTAATGCCCCCCTAACTTTATATTAAAATTACAATTTCCCTATCTTAAATTAAAACTTACCTGTCAAATTAAAAAAAAACTAAGTTTAAACTAACAATTAAACTAACATAACTATTTAACTAATAATAAACTAACTACCATTTAAATAAAACTAAAATACACATTTAAAAAATCCTAACACTACTATAAAAATTACAAACTATCTAATTACAATAAAAAAAGGCTAAATTACAAAACATAACAAACACTAAATTATGGAAAATAACAAACAAAATTATCAAAAATAAAAAAGAATTACACCTAATCTAATAGCCCTATCAAAATAAAAAGCCCACCCAAAATAACCCCCCCCCAGCCTACAGTAAACTACCAATAGCCCTTAAAAGGGCCTTTTGTAGGGCATTGCCCTAAGTTAAACAGCTCTTTTACCTGTAAAAAAATATACAAAGACCCACCAACAGTAAAACCCATCACCCAACTAACCCCCCAAAATAAAAAACCTAACTCTAACAAAAACCTAAGCTACCCTTGCCCTGAAAAAGGGCATTTGTATGGGATTGCCCTTAAAAATAATTTAGCTCTTTTGCTTTGCCCTGAAAAGGGCATTTAGCTCTTTTACGAAAGCCCAAACCCTAAACTAAAAAAAAACACCCAAAAAACCTATCACTAAACCCTAAAGATCCACTTACAGTTTTTGAAGTCCCGCTTGAACGATCTTCATCCAGGTGGCGAAGTTCTCATCCAGATGGCCTCTTCTATCTTAATCCAGACGCAAAGTTCTCATCCAGGCGGCATCTTCTATCTTCATCCAGGCGACATCTTCTATCTTCATCCCGGCGCCATGGACCAGGTCCATCCTGAAGACATCTGGTGTGGAGCATCCTCTTCATACAGTCGCCGCCGTACACTGAATCTTCAATGCAAGGTAAGAGATTCAAGATGGCGTCCCTTGCATTCCTATTGGCTGATTTGATTTTGGAAATTCAAATCAGCCAATAGGATGAGAGCTACTGAAATCCTATTGGCTGTTCAAATCAGTCAATAGGATAAGAGCTACTGAAATTCTATTTGCTGATTTGGCTGCGATATGGCTGCCATATGGGGAGCGGCAGATTAGGGGTTAATAACATTTTGTAGGTGGAGGTGATGTCAGGGGCGGCGGTTTAGGGGTGTTTAGACTTGAGGTTTATGTTAGGGTGTTAAGTTTAAATGTTTGTTTTTTCCCCATAGCCATCAATGGGGCTGCGTTACGGAACTTTTCTTTCCACGATCGCAGGTGTTAGACTTTTTTCTGACCCGCTCTCCCCATCAATGTCTATGGGGAAAGCATACACGAGCACGTCAAAAGAGCACTTGTATTTTGTGTGGTATGGAGCTTAAAAGCACCATATCGCACGCACAAGCCAGCTGATTGAAAACTTGTAATGGCTGTGCTATAGGGGGTTAAATAACGCAACTTTTGTTGCGTTCGTTAATTTCCCTATAGCGCACATAACTCATAATCTAAATCATATACTATGGCAATATTTTAATCACGCTGTGAAACATATTAGTGACTGGAGTGAGTCGATTAATTGACACACCTCTTCCTAGCCTCATACGCTAACCGCAGCCAAGCCATCAAGTTGGAAAGGAGAACACTAAGATCGATTTAATTCCTAAGGATTAACCAGATATATCTGTATCTGAAGGTAACTACACTCCTACATCTGTGTCACTCACACAGAACAAATCTACAGAATAGTCTACTGAGTAGTCTGTACCAGACATTGGTAGCTTTCTGCTCTACTCTATTTGATAACAAAAAAGAGGAATAATTTGCATACTGCAAGCTTAGCCTATTTGTAGGAAAACCTGATCACACAGAGAAGCAAGGAACTATTTTTCAGATTTGGATGGTAGTTTAAAGATTCAGCTACTTACTACAACCTAAATTTATATTAAAGGAATCTGGTGCACAGTATTGGGATAATAATAGAAGTCTTGTTGTTAATACAATATATCACAGTGAAAAGGATATTCCTGATGCCATTTAACATTTTTTTTTTTTTTTTTGTAAATAATTTTTATTGAGGTTTACAAATGCAAGTAACAACAGGTTTGCACAATACAGAAGACATGATAATGTAGAACAAAACAATAAGGCCCAAATCATTTACATATATATGAGTGCTTCAAAGTACAATCAAAACCCTAGAAATATGTAAATTTCTCCATAGGTCACAGGCTGATCATTCTTAGGCCTTCAGAATACCTCAGTATGGGGCTAAACTAGAGATCACATACCAACCGATGACCCATGTCTAGCTCCACATTTTAACAGGCTTTCTATGACTAACACATTAGTATCACAAAATGTAATGCCATTTATGACTTAGTAACAAAAAGCAGAAATTTAAGGTGCAAACTACAAACTAAACCTCTTTTTTAGTATAACTTTATATCAAAGAGCCCCTCATAATAATCTACAGACAAGTATAGGTTAAGCGTACCCCAACTAAGCATTTGTGACCACTCTTGGGCCACGTATTCAGAGTAGAAACAGGGGGTAAAGATAGGGGGAAGTATCAGCAGATCAAATCTTGGAACTATTTTCATAATATAATAAAAGATATAAAGGCCACCTTTGGGCCTCCATATATTGCTTAGTACAGATAAATTTTAGATGTACATAATATATACCTGGATACACATGCATACTACATAATAAAAGACATGTAGGCCACTTTTGGGACTCTATAAATTACTCAGAGCAGTATCCATGTTAAATACCCTTCACGACATATACATATATGAACATGCGACTATTGAGCCCTGTATAAAAACTCTGTGCTAGTGGTAAACAGGTATCCCCTTAATGTATATAGGAGTATTATTTGGCCGCTCTTGGGCCACAAGCAATCATTTGAACCAGGGGATAGATATTGTGTTAACTATGGACATATGCACCAGTACCTGCACAAATTTAAACACAAACATATAGGGCGTATATAACGCAGTAGAAATTCTGTGGTGAGCCACACTTATATAGTGATTATACCTCCATAGTAGGGGATTGCAAAAGGTATCTATTTTATGTAGTGTAGGAGATATTTAGACATTATGTTAATATAGAGCAGATTCCCACCAATAGTACATTTTCCTTTATAGGTTAAACTTGAACAGTAAGTCCAGTAGTGCTCTGCAGCATTATAAGAAAGGGGAGCCTGCTTCTAAACACCCCATAAGGAGGTATAGAGAATCTCAATAAAGTACCCTGTCTCGGCCGCTGACAGGGCCAATCTGATGTGCTATTATAGCATTATGACATTCCCCCCTATTTGGACCAGAAATATTATGTGACGCTCAGGGGTGAAAGCAGGCATGGGACAACTGAGTGGCTACTGTAAACACATACATATCGTTCCCAATAAGACAAAAGGCATATACAGCCCATTTGCAGTGGCACTCATACCTATTATTGAACTACCCTCTAGATGGAAATATGGTCCTATTACATATACCACTATGCTTTCTTTGCTAGTCCAGTGGATGTGCAATACACTGTAGGGTACTGATTGGGGAGAATATAGCTCTAAAATACTACATGGAGTCTAAGATTGAATATTCTTTTACGTTATTTACAGCTTATCTAAAGGTTTTTGTATGAGAAATATTTAGGCAGCAATACCGAAACTCTCCTGCAAGGCACAAGGATACAGTCATGCGCCCAATAAGCTAAGCCCCAAGATTCAGCACTTATATCATAGAACTGTAATATTACATTTATAAAATAAAGGACCCTATATCCTGAATTAATTTATCGCTGCCAGAGGTGACCCAGTGATTTAACCCATGGAAATAAGAACACAGATGAGCCTCAGAGACAGAGGCAAAGGCAAAACGCCTACTCGTCTATCAGGTCCTGTGATCCCCACCAAGGTCGCCGGTTATTATGCACAGTGACATGAAATAGTCCAAAGGTGTCACTATTGTAGAGTCTCAAACTCCACATGTATCAGTCCTGGACTTTAGCCAACACCAACCTTGTATAAGCGCTGTGGCCCCTGTGAACCACCTCCGGCCGACATAGAGCACAGCAGGGACTGTATGAACTCCATCCAGAGAAATGTGTGCGGTCGGGACTCTAAGGGATCAATCTCTCCTATCCAAGTCTCGTACAGACCTCCAGGAGCTGCCGTTTTCTTCAACATCTGCAAGGGGGTGGACATCATCCACAGGTCGGCCCCGCAAACAATAAGAGCACACTCCGCGTCTGTCGCCTCCCTCTCCGGCTCCGAAATCACTGTCACTATCTGCATCCAGGGGGACCAAGGGTAAGTATTGGCGTTGGCATGTTCCCCCGGTCTAACCTTCACTTGGGTATCATTGGCAGTAGTTAAGGCTTCGCTGTCCGCAGAAGGGGTCAGGTCTCTCTGCTTGTCATCAGAGGAGCTAAGTATGTTGTCCATGCGTCTATCAAGCCATGCATTCAGCCCTGCAAAGTGTTCCTCCAAGAGTACAAGCACCCTCTCACCAGATACCTGCACCTTAGACGCCATATGTATAAGAGGGCATGCATAAATCCACCTTAGTAATTTACAACGTAAGCTTTTTCTTTGTAGTACGGCAGAGACCAGAAGGTGCTCCGCCGGGGGGCATTGAGAGGCCGCAACCTCCTATATGGCTCCGGTGCTCCTTTGCTGTCAGCTAGCTGAGAAATATTGGTATCTTCAGGAAGATAGCATCTAGCTTGTCAGTAGGCTTCAAGTTTTGCTGTTTGATGGCCGTTTGGAAAACGGATTTAATTAATCTAAAGTTTCTGAGCTGAAGCAGCACACGAAGCTGCGACCAAACATGGCCGCCGCCCGGAAGTTTCCTCACCATTTAACATTTTAACAATCTACCTTAACAAGATATAATTGAAACATCAGGGTTCAAGTCAAGTTAAACCTTGCTCTACCTGATTCAATTCAAACCTAGATTTGTTCAGAATATACAAAGTCTATTTAAAGAGATACTATCTCACTAAAGGTCAAAACTGCAGTTGTGATTCCAAGTTATTCCAGGCAACTCATTACACATATTGTTTTTTACTTGAGTAGATAGGTATGTCATTTTTGAAAACAAAATAAACCATTATACAGATTAAAATATTATTGTCTGATTTAGATCAATATGGGAGATTAGGGTGTTAGAAGATTTAGAAGCAGGGTCTTTAGTATGTCATGTGACATGTGGCTCCATATACTAAGCAGTGCAGGCTTGCTCATGCAAGTCTGTTTACTGCAAGTTGCAAAGCAGTGGGCTTTGCAACCTTTCTGCCACCTCTGAGCAAGTGAAATAAAACACCATGAACATGTTCATTTGGGGTGATTGACAGGCTTTGCTATAACATGACACTACAAATGCTTGTGCAAAAGTACATGTGGGAAGTGAACATACTGTGTCCACTGCTCATTTACCATATAGAATAGTGTATGGCACCCTACACAATCCCTCATCAAAGTAGTAACATAGTAAATAATAATAACTAGTATTTATATAGCACCTTTCTCCCAGTAGGACTCAAAATGCTTTTTCAGAGCTTGCTCTCGGAAATTAACCAAATTGGCAGTTGAATAGTAATAGTTGTTATTATTACCCAATTTAATGGTACTCATTTTATTGACCTCGGAAGGATGAAGGGCTGAGGCAGCCCTGCAGGTATTTGAACCTGTGAACTTGGATTATTTAAACAGGCTTTTTTTGTAGTCAAGGCATTTACTAACTGAGCTTCCTCACTGGCCTTAAATGAGGTTGAAAAAAAACTGAAGTCCATCAAGTTCAATTTATACAAATTAAATATACTTACAATAAAGCTCCAGTTGAGCTTAAATTAATCCCATTTAAAAAGGTGACCCATTTAACACAAACAATTATATCCCTGAATTCTGTTTCTAGCCAGAAATATATCCAAGTCATTTTTAAATATGTCTAAGGTATTGGCATTCACTACCTCATCTGGTAGTGAGTTCCACAATTGTATTGCTCTTACAGTTAAAAAATGTTTCCGTTGGAGGAGATTAAATCTCCTTTCCTTAAATTGTAGTCTATAGTATAGCTAACATTCTCTGTCAATGCATCTAGTGAAAAAAATCTATCATTAGGATGTTATCATTTAGTTTAATGATGTATTGCTTTAATCTTATGAGTAACGACATATGAGTAGCGAGATAAACAGAGTGGTCAAAATGTAATCATTCATAAAAACTGAAGATAAACATGATATTATTTCAGTGCAAGTGATAATGTAGAACATCTGGCAATGTAAAGTTCATTTATGCATCAAGAAATCTACGTTACATTGTTGTTCATTCATATGCATTATAATGAATAATTATTTGCCATGTCTTTTAATTCAGAAAATAAATAAATACAATGAATGAATGAATTTTAATTCCAAAAATAAATAAATACAATGAACAAATTAATTTTAATTCAGAAACTAAATAAATACAATGAACGAATAAATACATAAAAATTTTGTAAAAATCATGTATTTCTTATAAAATATTTATTTTTTAACACATTGACAAAGGGCTAAACAGTTTTTAAAGTGGTATACATTAATGTCTACTAGCATTGATTGCTACATAGCAAAGAAAGACAGGTACTTAGTATTTTTATGTATATTAAGATAATAAACATTTAAGCTATTTATTACATTTAAAGCCCTTGTTTTCAAACCTGACCTTAGGCCTCCCAAGGAGGCCAGATTTTCAGGATTACCTAGGTTGAGAGCAGGCAAAATAACCATGGCCTAGATTAAGAGTTGTGCGTTAGCCTTAAAAAGCAGCGTTAAGAGGTCCTAACGCTGCTTTTTAACGCCCGCTGGTATTACAAGTCTTGCAGGTACAGGTGTACTGCTCACTTTTTTGGCCAGACTCGGAAATACCGCAAATCCACTTACATCAATTGCGTATCCTATATTTTCAAGTCTGACCAAAAATGAGTGGTAAACCCTCTCCTGTCAAGACTGGTACCGCATTTAAAAGTCAGTAGTTAAGAGTTTTACACTACAACGCCGTCGCATAAAACTCCTAACTAAAGTGCTAAAAAGTACACTAACACCCATAAACTACCTATTAACCCCTAAACCAAGGCCCCCCCACATCGCAAACACTAAAATAAATATTTTAACCCCTAATCTGCCAAACCGGACATCGCAGCCACTATAATAAATAAAATAACCCTTAAACCGCCGCACTAAGGCATCACAAACACTATTTAAATATTATGATCCCCTAATCTGCCGGCCCTAACATTGCCGCCACCTATTTACATTTATTAACCACTAATCTGCCACCTCCAATGTCGCCACCACTATAATAAAGTTATTAACCCCTAAACCTAAGTCTAACCCTAACCCTAACACCCCCTAAGTTAAATATAATTTAAATAAATCTAAATAAAATTACTACAATTAACTAAATTATTCCTATTTAAAACAAAATATTACCTATAAAATAAACCATAAGCTAGCTAAAATATAACTAATAGTTACATTGTAGCTAGCTTAGGTTTTTTTTATTTTACAGGCAACGTTGTATTTATTTTAACTAGTTAGACTAGTTATTAAATAGTTATTAACTATTTAATAACTACCTAGTTAAAATAAATACAAATTTACCTGTAAAATAAAACCTAACGTAAATTACAATTACACCTAACACTACACTACAATTAAATTAATTACCTAAATTAAATGCAATAAATTAAAATTAAATAAAATTAACCAAAGTACAAAAAACCCCCACTAAATTACAGAAAATAATAAAGAAATTACAAGATTTTTAAACTAATTACACCTAATCTAATCCCCCTAACAAAATAATAAGCCCCCCAAAATAAATAAAGCCCTACCCTACACTAAATTACAAATAGCCCTTAAAAGGGCCTTTTGCGGGGCATTGCCGTAGAAGTAATCAGCTCTTTTACCTGAAAAAAAATTACAATTCCCCCCCAACATTAAAACCCACCACCCACACAACCAACCCTACTCTAAAACCCACCCAATACCCCCTTAAACAAACCTAACACTAAACCCCTGAAGATCACCTTACCGGGAGACATTTTCACCCTACCGGGTCGAAGTCCTCAACGAAGCCGGGAGAAGTCTTCATCCAAGCCGGGCGAAGTGGTCCTCCAGATGGGCAGAAGTCTTCATCCAGACGGCATCTTCTATCTTCATCCATCCGGCACGGAGCGGGTCCATCATCAAGACATCTGACACGGAGGATCCTCTTCTGTCCATGGTCGATGACTGAATGAAGGTTCCTTTAAATGACGTCATCCAAGATGGCGTCCCTTCAATTCCGATTGGCTGAAAGAATTCTATCAGCCAATTGGAATTAAGGTAGAAAAAATCCTATTGGCTGATCCAATCAGCCAATAGGATTGAAGTTCAATCCTATTGGCTGATCCAATCAGCCAATAGGATTGAGCTGGCATTCTATTGGCTGTTCCAATCAGCCAATAGAATGCCAGTTCAATCCTATTGCCTGATTTCATCAGCCAATAGTATTTTTTCTACCTTAATTCCGATTGGCTGATAGAATTCTATCAGCCAATCGGAATTGAAGGGATGCCATCTTGGATGACTTCATTTAAAGGAACCTTCATTCAGTCGTCGGCCGTGGATAGAAGAGGATGCTCCACGTCGGATGTCTTGAAGATGGACCTGCTCCACGCCAGATGGATGAAGATAGAAGATGCCATCTGGATGAAGACTTCTGCCCATCTGGAGGGCCACTTCTGCCCAGTTGGATGAAGACTTCTGCCCGTCTGGAGGACCACTTCTGCCCAGTTGGGTGAAGATGTCTCCCGGTAAGGTGATCTTCAAGGGGTTAGTGTTAGGTTTTTTTAAGGGGGGATTGGTGGGTTTTAGAGTAGGGTTTGTTGTGTGGGTGGTGGGTTTTAATGTTGGGGGGAATTGTATTTTTTTTTCAGGTAAAAGAGCTGATTACTTTGGGGCAATGCCCCGCAAAAGGCCCTTTTAAGGGCTAGTTGTAATTTAGTGCAGGGTAGGGCTTTTTTATTTTGGGGCAGCTTTTTTTTATTTTGTTAGGGGGGTTAGATTAGGTGTAATTAGTTTAAAAATCTTGTAATTTCTTTATTATTTTCTGTAATTTAGTTGGGTTTTTTTGTACTTAGATGCTTTTATTTAATTGTAATTAATGGTAATTAATTTAATTGTAGTGTAGTGTTAGGTGTAATTGTAACTTAGGTTAGGTTTTATTTTACAGGTAAATTTGTCTTTATTTTAACTAGGTAGTTATTAAATTGTTAATAACTATTTAATAACTATTGTATCTAGTTAAAATAAATACAAAGTTGCCTGTAAAATAAAAATAAACCCTAAGATAGCTACAATGTAACTATTAGTTTTATTGAAGCTAGCTTAGGGTTTATTTTATAGTTAAGTATTTAGTTTTAAATAGGAATTATTTAGTTAATTGTAGTAATATTATTTAGATTTATTTTAATTATATTTAAGTTAGGTTGTGTCAGGGTTAGGGTAAGATTTAGGTTTAGGGGCCGGCAGATTAGGGGTTAATAAATGTAGGTAGGTTGCGGTGAAATTGGAGAGCGGCGGAGTAGGGGTTAATTAATATAATGAAGGTGTCGGTGATGTTGGGGGCGTCAGATTAGTGGTTCATAAGTATAATGTAGGTGGCGACGATGTCCGGAGCAGCAGATTAGGGGTTAATAATATAATGCAGGTGTCGGCGATGTCAGGGGTGGCAGATTAGGGGTTAATAAGTTTACGTTTAGTAGTGTTTAGACTCAGGGTTCATGTTAGGGTGTTCGGTGTAGACATAAATGTACTTTCAGACTATACAACCAAGGGGTTGTGAAAAAGGGGTACATTCAAATAGCACTCACATCCTCGTATGGAAAATCAATTAGTGTGGCGTGACATGTGTGTGTGAAAGAAATGACACATTAAAAATTAAACTTTAATAGTAAAGATTAACAATTGGGCACACTTAAAAACCCTAGGCAAATAGTAGTTATATTATATAGTATGTCTGTTAATAGTCAGACAAAGTGAATTTAGTATATCAGACAATCCTTATAGTTCCTCCTGAGGAATATATTAATTCTGTAACCAATGTAACCAATATTAGATAAAGTACTTGTAGTGTGACTGATTAATTGCTTGAGCTCAATTGATAGTAAACTGTAAGTCAAATATTATTGACAGGTCATGAGATAATCTGCTGGCAAATGGCTTGCTCATTCCATCTTGTTACCCTTATAAAATTATTCTAGAATACTTTACATTTAGAAGACTTTACATTTAAGACTGATGTCTCATACGTGGATTGTGGACAGTGTTTGACTAATATTCGTTTTGTAATCTTAAATGCTGATTATTGCTAAATACCTGTAGTAACCAAGTCTTGGGATTATATACCTTTTTATTAACAGTCAGCTTAAATATTCCGTGCATATAAATAGTACCGTCACACACTTGGGAGTATTATATTCTAAGTAAATTTGTGTATATTGGGCGGTCATTCAATACAGTTGGTACCAACATAGAGCTGCAAGTTAAAACGCTACTTTAGTGTATAATGCGCTAAACTCTAATAACTACACCTAAACCTAAACAAGCATTTACTCTTTAACATCAGTAAATCACACAAAATCTTTTCTTTCACTAATGGCATGCAATAATCTATAAGCTGTGTTTTCTAAAAACAGCACTGAGTCTTACATACTAATCTGATTTAGATACACTATTAATCAGAGGTGCAATACGCCACCTACAGAACTCAAATGTTGGCAGGTAATGACATTATACTTAGATTTGCAATATTTAGCTACATACAATGTACGATGTAACAGACTGCAAACGAACTCGATTACACAGCTGTGAATGACTGATGGTATGTGGTGGTCTATAAGCTGCGTTTTTTCTAAACAGCACCGAGTCTGATACACTATTTATCTGATACAGATACATTATTGAGCAGTTGCTGAATATGTCACCTAGAAGATTTAATTATCGGCAAGCAAGCACATTATATTTGTATCTGTAAAATCCAGTATTATACAATTTACGGTGTAATAAACTGCAAATTAACTCGATTATACAGCTATGAATAACATGATGACTATACTGCAACAATGGTAGCAATCTATTAGTCATTCACGATTAAGACACTCTGTAACCCCCCTTTTTTCAATTACACCAAACATACGAGCAAGTATTGCTCTTGGTATATTAACAGGAGAATTGCTGCATTGAATAAAGAGGATATTGTCTGCATGTCAGAAAATACTACCCTCACATTTCATTCTACTACTGGCACACAATAAGTCAACGTTTGTGATCTTACAATAGCACTGTGTTTTACATAAATTTACCATCATTTAGCTACTTTAACAGGCTAACATATCAGCAAATGAGAATATTCTCGTTATATCTACAGTGTATAGTAATACATTACTTAGGTGTAGCAACTATAATTTAACGGGATTACATAGTTCTTGGTATTCCTATTTCACTCTAGAATAATTTTATAAGGGTAACAAGATGGAATGAGAAAGCCATTTGCCAGCAGATTATCTCATGACCTGTCAATAATATTTGACTTACAGTTTACTATCAATTGAGCTCAAGCAATTAATCAGTCACACTACAAGTACTTTATCTAATATTGGTTACATTGGTTACAGAATTAATATATTCCTCAGGAGGAGATATACGGATTATCTGATATACTAAATTCACTTTGTCTGACTATTAACAGACATACTATATAATATAACTACTAGTTGCCTAGGGTTTTTAAGTGTGCCCAATTTTAATCTCTACTATTAAAGTTTAATTTTTAATGTGTCATTTCTTTCACACACACATGTCATGCCACACTAATTGATTTTCTATACGAGGATGTGAGTGCTATTTGAATGTACCCCTTTTTCACAACCCCTTGGTTGTATAGTCTGCATATAATTTGGTACATAGCATCAACGGGCAAGTAAGATTATTACTAAGGCCCAAATTTATACTATTACCAGCCCGATCCTCAATACTCACAGTAGTGCCATCGCACCCTTTCTTTTAAGTCAAATAAATGTACTTTCCCCATAGGAATCAATTGGGCTGCGTGAGGAGCTTTGCGCTGCTTTTTTGCAGGTGTTAGGTTTTTTTTTAGCCGGCTCTCCCCCATTGATTCCTATGGGGAAATCGTGCACAAGCACGTTTTACCAGTTCACTGCTAATGTAAGCAGCGCTGGTATTGAGGTGAGATGTGGCTAACGCTGGGTTTGTAAAACCCGTAATACCAGCGCTGTCTGTAAGTGAGCGGTGAGCATAAACTGCTCGTTAGCACCGCACAGCCTCTAAAGCAAAATTCATAATCTAGGTGCATGTATACAAGATATGTGCATGGCGAAAAAAATTAGTTTGGTTCGGATCGATTCGGAATTTTTTGAATTTCGGCTTGGATCGATTCGAATTCGGAAAATTTTGAATCGATTTGGTTCGGATTCGTTTCGGATTCATTCGGATTCGAAGAAATTCGGCTGGATTCGGTTCGATTCGGTTCGGTTCAGAAATTCGGAATTTCGGTAAGTGTTAGGTGGGATTTGACTAGTATTATGTACTGTATATTAGGTGTAACCCATAGCAGAGTGATATAACCTAATATACTGTACAATACTAGTGTAATCCATGGCCATCCAAATTTACCGAATAAATCCGAACTAATTCGGATTTATTCTGTAAATTCGGCAGTATTTTAATTCGGAAATTCGATTTGATCTGAATCTCCAAATTTGCCGAATTTCCGAATCGATCCGAAACGAATTGCACATATCTAATGTATACAAATCAACCGATTCTTTCACCTATGCTCTAGTTCAGATATCCTCACAATCTGGCCTATTCGGTAGACCTGGGGTCAGGATTTAAAACCAGTGACAAAGGATATGCTGTCATAAGGACTTATATATATAACATTAATATGCACAAACATATATACCTTTGTGAAGGAAATATAAAGTACCATACAAATGTCTACATGTACAAATGTGACTATACAGTACATGAAAGTTGGCAAACACAAAAGAAAAAAGTGGCATGAGAAAATATATGAGAGAGTACAATGAGGAACAAATTTACAAAGAGAACTGTTGTCTGTAGTCCCAAATACAGAGGACTCATATAAGGGTGAAAGTAAGTATCAAAACTAGGTAAGAAAAGGTTACTAAATGCCCACGCATAGTAATTTACCTGCACAGTATTTTCAATCAGTGCTGGGAATATTAGAAGTGACAGTCGCTCCAATAATGGCCTCAACAGTAAGGTCTGTTGGTAACCGCTTACCCCATACACAATGAGCCATCTGGTCCTAGGACATGCTCATCCGTACTGAGCTGAAAACTGCACCAAGGCTACCTTGTTTTCCTCGTGTGCAGAGATGCTGGTTCCAGCATGAGGATCTCTTACTCCTCCTCCATGATATCCTCTTTTAGATGTCACTATGTGCGGTTGATCATGATTTGTGGATAGCGCTGTCACTCATCCCAGGGTAACCAATCCAATGTGGTGGAGACTTTCCAGGGCTGCTAGTGCAACAGCTGTGGAGCACCAGCTGAATAAAAGTTCATATTTATTTCAACATTGTTTAAAACAGAGTCACCAACATGATAACAAATAGAATAAAAATGAAAGCTCAGATACTTCCTATACACCACTTGTGGGTGTTTGGGTAAGATGGACTCTAGTGCATCATCTGTTTTTAATATATGCCAGTGCTTCTTCAGAATTTCCTCAATAATCAACTAATTACTATTATATTGGATGATAAAAGGAACAGTCATATTTGTATTCTCTTTATTTTCTGTCCCCTTTTCATTTTCTTTCTGTATTTAAATCAACTATGCTTTTATATCAACGGACACAATTTCTTATTTGTCTTTTCTATATACATCTACATATTAGATTACTAATATGTAGATGTATATATTTGTTATCCTATTCCTTAGTGTACTTGAAAATCCCCTCTGTCTGTTCTCTATGCTTACTATTGCCAGGTGTGCCAAACCTTTCACCTCAGACCCCTACAAGATCTTACTATATTTACTATACTTCTTCTTTCTCCCTGTACTTATACATCTATATCAGTCTTCCTTGAGCTATTCTGTGTTTCAAAGTATATGTAAATATTACAGTCTGTTGTTAAACATTCAGTGTTTCAAGTTATAATACATAAATTCCATCAAATCTTATCAATATAGCTTTAGACCAAAGGAAGAGAAGAAATTATTGAAAACTTTTTTTTTAAGGGACATGCAACCCAAACCTTTTCTTAGGTTATTCAGATAGATCATAAAATGTTAAACAACTTTCAAATTTTCTTCTATTATCTAATTTGCTTCATTCTCTTTGTTTTCTTTCTTGAAATTAAAGGGACAGTCTACACCAGAATTTTTATTGTTTCAAAAGATAGATAATCCCTTTATTACCCATTTCCCAGTTTTGCATAACCAACACAGTTATAATAATATACTTTTAAGCTCTGTGATTATCTTGTATCTAAGCCTCTGCAAACTGCCCATTTTTTCAGTTCTTTTGACAGACTTGCAGTCTAGCCAATCAGTGCCTGCTCCCAGATAACTTCTCGTGCACGAGCACAGTGTTATCTATATGAAATACGTGAACTAACACCCTCTAGTGGTGAAAAACTGTTAAAATGCAATCTGAAAGAGGTGGGCTTCCAGGTCTAAGAAATTAGCATATGAACCTCCTAGGTTAAGCTTTCAACTAAGAATACCAAGAGAACAAAGCAAAATTGGTGTTAAAAGTAAATTGGAAAATTGTTTAAAATTACATGCTCTATCTGAATCATGAAAGTTTATTTTGGCCTAGACTGTCCCTTTAACTAATAGAAATACAATGGAAAGTTATTTCAAAATGCATCCTCTATCTGCATCACAAAAGAAAACAATTGGAATTCATGTCCTTTAACGCCTTCAGAACCAATATGTTCGTAATAAATTTCTGCACTAAGGACCAGAGCTTTTTTGTTTTTATTGACATGTTTATAGTCAGCCATGATTCTCTGCTTTTATATTAAATGTACAGATATATTAAGAAAATCTGGTGCTAAATAAGGAATAAGTACACTCTATAAAAACTAGGATTTTGCCTTTTCCTAATACAAACATTTTTTTAGCAAGCAGTATATGGATTGTGCAAATCGATGCTTAAGTTTAGTATACAGGGGAATTTGGAATACAAGCAAAGTTATTTAAGTTATTTAGAATTGATATTGTATATACAATTAAATTTACTCATATAGGAACTAAAAAAAATCAATCGATTTTAAATACTAAAATCACAAAAACACATATCAATCAAATGTCTCAATCAAATGTCCATTTTTGTGCTAAAATCCACTTGCAGAAACAAGTTTAGTTCCACAACTGGATCCAATATGCTGTTTGCAAAACAGAACAGAATGGAAGACTTCTTAGGTGTGGTAAAAACTTTGTATCAAATAAGCAATATTCTTACTCAGACTTTCAACTTATGAAGTCTGGCTCATTTGTGATCAACTGCCAGTTCAGTGTGACTGCCTTACAGACTGTAGTTTGGCTTTGTTATGCAAGGATCCCAGTGGCCATAGTTAACATTTGACTGCTCCATGTTCAACTCTTAAATGCATCTCTTAAACATGCATTAGTCACAACTATGCTCAAAAAAACCTTCTCTCGATCCAACTTCCCCATCCAACTACCACCCTATTTCCCTACTCCCTCTTGCCTCAAAGCTTCTTGAAAACTAGTATATGCACGTCTATCCCATTTCCTTACATTAAACTCCCTATTTGATCCACTGCAATCTGGATTTCTCCCCCTTCACTCAACAGAGACAGCAATTGTTAATTTTATGAACAACCTACTTACAGCAAAATCCAAAGGCCACTTCTCTCTACTTATCCTCCTTGATCTGTCTGCAGCCTTTGATACTGTCCACCACCCTCTTTTGCTCCATACCCTCCAATCCTTCGGCATCTGCGACACAGCTCTCTCTTGGTTCTCTTCCTATCTGTCTAACCGTACCTTTAGTGTATAGAGAATTTTTATTTTTTTTTAGATTTGTCTAGGAGCTATGTCTAAACAGCACTGGCCACACCCACTGTTCACACTCCTCACACAGTGTGAAATTCATACATGAGCAAACAAAAACAAAAAGATTGTGTGAGGCGCCTGCAACGGCTGTCTGTCAGTAATATCTATAATAAAAAATAAACCACTTCTAAACAAGAGAATTCAAGCCTCTGATTTAAATAAGCACATTTTTAATACTCCAAAATTAAAAACAATATTCAATATTTTAAAATTACTTTGACACCGGTGTCAACTAAAAACTAAATAAACTTAATTAGTTTGGCAAGTAACCATAATGGTTTATACAAAGTATATATTACACAAATATATAAATTCACATCAATATTCAAACTTATAACCCCTTTTTTGCTTTTCCTGCTACAAAATAAACAATTTATTTAATCACACTCACTAGTGCATAAGCGTATCACTAAGATAATGTTTCATAGTGATTTAACTCACAATTGCTATTTTGTTGCAAAGTATTAAGTCTACACAAGTTGTATGAATATTAATTTACAAAAGACAGTTGAAACAGAAAAAGTTAATCAGTTAATTACTTTCCAGCTTCTGGTGTTCTGGGATTTAAAGGTTAATAGATCTGCCTTTTTTCTAACCCTCTAAAATCGTTATTATTCTAATCGATGTTTCAACAATTTACAGATTTGTAACTGTATTACCTCTTAACTTGCAAGTTTGTCTCCATTTTTTTATCAGCAGGTGTTTATATTTTTCAGGGCTGTTTGTGGTACCTTTAGTGTAGCCTTCACTGGGGAATCCTCTGCCCCGTTACCTCTTTCTGTTGGGGTACCGCAAGGCTCTGTTATCAGGCCCCTTCTCTTCTCAATCTACACATCCTCATTAGGTTCCTTAATAAAGTCCCACAGGTTTCATTATCATTTGTATGCTGATGCTACCCAAATATACCTCTCTGCATCAGAACTATCTCCTTCCTTGCTAACCCATGTCACTAACTGTCTCTCTCATATCTCATCTTGGATGTCCTCTCTTTACCTCAAGCTAAATCTCTCCAAAACTGAGCTCAATATTTTCCACCCTTCTTCCAAAATGTCCACCCCTCATGTCTCTATAACTGTTGATAACTCCATCATTACCCCAACCTTACATGCCCAATGTCTTGGGGTCACACTTGACTCAGATCTTTCTTTCACTCCTCAAATTCAGTCCTTGGCTAAAGCCTGCCATTTCCACCTTAAAAACATAGCTAAAATTAGACATTTTCTTACACAAGACACAGCTAAGATTTTAATCCACTCTCTCATCCTTTCCTACCTCGACTTCTGCAACTCCATCCTCTCTGGTCTCCTAGCTGCAACCTAGCTCCTTTACAATCCATAATGAATGCCTCTGCCAGGTTCATCTTCCTTACACGTTGCTCTTCATCTACCACACCTCTCTGCCAATCCCTTCACTGGCTTCCTCTTGCCTCCAGGATTAAACACAACATTCTCATTTTGACACACAAAGCCCTCAATTGCATTACTCCCCCCTACATCTCAGAACTTGTCTCCAGATACTCTCCCTCCCATCCCCTTCGCTCCGCTCATGATCTCCTCCTCTCCTCCTCTCTTGTTACCTCCTCACATTCCCATTTACAAGATTTCTCCAGACTGGCTCCCATCTTATGGAACTATCTGCCTTATTCCACAAGACTCTCCCCTAGTTTTAAAAGCTTCAAGTGCTCCCTAAAGACTCTACTATTCAGTGACGCATACAACCTACACTAACACTAACCTTCCTATTTCCACTGCGATCCCCTTAAACCCCATAGCATGTAATCTATAAGCCCAGCTGTTTGTAGTCCACCTTCATAAGAGCTGACTACAACAGTGCAACTCTCAGCAGGACCCTCTACCCATTTTATCCCTGTAATTGTTTTTTTTATATACCATCTATGTTCATAGCGATGCGGAACCTGTTGACGCTTTACAAATACCTTATAATAATAATAAATAATAATAACAAATAACGGAAAATCTGTGGGGTCAATTCTGTGGGAACAGCCAATAGAAGGCAAGCTCAATCCTTTTGGCTGATTGGATCAGCCAATAGGATTGAAGTTCAATCCTATTGGCTGATCTAATCAGCCAATAGGATTTTTTCTACCTTAATTCCGATTGGCTAATAGAATTCTATCAGCCAAACGGCATCTAAGGGACTCCATCTTGGATGACGTCATTTAAATGAACCTTCATTCGTCGTTAGTCTGTCGGAAGAAGAGGATGCTCCGCGTCGGATGTCTTGAAGATGGACCCGCTCCACGCCATAAGTATGAAGATAGAAGATGCCGTCTTGATGAAGAATTCTGCCAGTCTGGAGGACCACTTCTGCCGGCTTTGTTGAGGACATCTTGCCGCTTGGATGAAGACTTCTCCCAGTAAGTGAATCTTCAGGGGGGGGATTTTTTTAAGGGTGTATTGGGTGGGTTTTATTTTTAGGTTAGGGCTTTGGGCAGCAATAGAGCTAAATGCCCTTTTAAGGGCAATGCATATCCAAATGCCCTTTTCAGGGCAATGGGGAGCTTAGGTTTTTTTAGTTAGGCTTTTATTTGGAGGGTTGGTTGTGTGGGTGGTGGGTTTTACTGTTGGGGGGGTCGTTTGTATTTTTTTTACAGGTAAAAGAGTTTATTTCTTTGGGGCAATGCCCGCAAAAGGCTCTTTTAAGGGCTATTGATAGCTTAGTTTAGGCTAGGGTTTTTTTATTTTGGGGGGCTTTTTTATTTTGATAGGTCTATTTTAGATTAGGTGTAATTAGTTTAAATATCTTGTAATTTGTTTTTATTTTCTGTAATTTAGTGTTTGTTTTTTTTGTGATTTAGCTAATTTAATTTATTTAATTGTATTTAATGTAGGGAATTGATTTAATTGTAGTGTAGTGTTAGGTGTTTTTGTAACATAGGTTAGGTTTTATTTTACATGTAAATTTGTATTTATTTTAGCTAGGTAGTTATTAAATAGTTAATAACTATTTTTTTTTTTTTTTTTTAAATAATTTTTTATTGAGGTATTTTCAGGTTACAACAAAAAGTTTACAATCTTGGAAAAATACAATTTATGTGTACTCAGTGTTTTCATACATTCTCAGTAATAGAAAACTATCCAAAGTATAACTAGACAGGTTGTGTAAACACGTATTAAAATAATAATGGGAATCAATGTACAGAGATTATACAATGATACATTCTTAAAGACAACCACTGTCTGAGGAACAGGTAAACATGTTAGATGTAATGAAACCTCAGTTTTATTTTAAATTAGATCAGTAGGGTAACTACATCACTGGCCACTTTTGGACCAGCCAGAACATAGATATTAAATTAAATGGTAGTTACCTATCGACCACTCTTGGGTCACTAGAAAAATAGAAAAACATAGACCTCCCAACTGATATATAGGTATATGCTTTACATCGCTGGAGGTGGTAAGACTAGAATGATAAAAAAGTAAATTTAAAATTAGAAACTTGGATGGAATAGAGCCACACTTGTGCATGGTATAGTGGATACTCGTTAAAATAATTGCTAAGGGTTGATTTTTCTTAGCTCTAGTTATAATACAACAACAAAACTTGGCAATCATTGATGTTAGGAGGAATCTGAAGACACACTACTTAGAATGAGAGTAAAATATCACTTAAGGGACACAGACTGTAGTAGGAGACATAATAAGTAAATAAGTAAATAAGGAGCTGTTACCTGGTAATTGAGGTTATAAGTTGTTTAAAGTATTGCTCATCTTGACCCTTGATACCTCAAACACTTTCATGAGCAGCAGCTCCTATATGGTGTTCTTTAAGTTCCCTAGTGAAAACAACTATTGGGGTTTAGAGAGAGTAGCCTTATAAGACAGCAGCTGCAATTTCTATATACAGTGAATCCCTTCTAATATTATCTGTATGCAGCTGTTTATTACTGTTGACATATTTTGGGAGCTCATGTCTTAGGCCTCTATGGAGCTCCTGCATTACTCTTACTTGTTCCCCTCTAAAAACTAACTCTTAGGGAAGCATAAACAACATCTAGCATTAAGCTAGGAAGTTAGGGGTTTGATCTATAGTGTGTTGGGTATGGGTGATCATTATGGGGGTTAGGTAATGCATTGGTTTTACAGAGGATAGGCATAATGTTACTACCAAAGCGTATGTAAATTCAATCATATTCAGGGATCCATAGAGGCTACTGTAGATGGACATATTGCTGCGGGTCATTGTAGTATAGAATAACGGCATATTGAACTTGTGGTGAACGGGTGATATAGACAATAGTTTTACATAGAAAACATTCTTTAAACAAGATAGTAAGGACAATAAGTGTACACAAAAACCCTTATTGAGAACTTATAAGATTCAGGGCATTAATTCGGTTCCTATGTTAGTAAGTTCACTTAAAATTCCAAGACCATCCCCTAGTAATTAATTCAGATATAAGTGCAATATATAGTTACTGTGCTGTGTCAAATGGTCTAGTTTTTAATCAGCTATTGCACTTTAATATTCAAGGTGCAATTCTAGTAATCCCTTCTCAGTAAGATAGTATATCCCCCCCAGCCTCGGCCGCTGACTAGGGGGCAATCTCCATGATGCCTTAGGGAAATGTAAAGACACAGTAAATCAGATATATTTTTGCATATAAAGACATAGTTACAGGGGACGCCTCTATCAGGTTAGCTTGACTTGGGTTCGGGATATCTAAGTTTTAGTTAAAATGTCTGCCAGTAAAGTTTTAGTTTGTCTGGAAGCCTATCTGGAGAGCAGTGAAGGGTTAATCACAAATATAACTTTAAAACCTGAAGATAACATGTAATCCTATTAATTTATAATCCACAGAAAGGTTCCCCAACATAATACCCTTTAACTTGTAGGAGATTAGGGGTAGATAACAGATCCACTCCATATATGCATTTGTAATACTCAGAAGAAATTAAACGTTGCAGAGATAAACCACTACTGCCTGTTGCCAATATATCTCATAAGATTGATTTAACTCAAAGTCTGTAAATGAAAAGGTTTCGACATACATCATTATAAACTTTAACTTCAACTTTTGTAATACAAATGTCCCCAAAAATAACTTTATATGTCGTGACGATATCCAACAAGTCAATTATTTATCCCGGCTGCAGTAAAAAGAGAAAGCCTATGTGCGTTAAAGGACCGCAAACCACAAACTTTGAACTGGAATGAAAGGAGCAGTCCTAGCCCACACCAAATCTTGAATTTAGTAAAATGTTCTCCTGAGGTACCTTTGATTCTTGTGATGTGAGGCCATATTGAGTTGGCGGGTTCATTGTGGGCCGTGTATGAGAGCCCTCAGCAGCAAAAGGCCATTCAGAGCCAAGTTCATTTGCCCAAACGTTTCCCCGTTTACTGCCTTTCACTCTCCAGCCTGCTAGTAAGTTGCGGCAGTTGCTCATCTGTGTCGGGACGGTCCGCGGCTCTTCCATACTCTGGGTGGCAGTGCGGGTTGTGTAACCACCATTTCCCCTGTTCTCGGCTCCGAGATTGTCTCTCATAAAACTATGTCGGGCTGACTCGGTAGTCATTCTGGTTCTGAGAGCACTATCAGGTGGCCCAGGGAACGCCAAGTTCTCTGCAATGTAGCACCTCGATCTTATGGGTAGCAGAACTGTGGGTCTCAGAGGCACATCGCAGCTAACATGGCTGTCATTAGAAGCCCCGTCTCTTCCGGCAGCCATTGTCTCTCTCTGTTTTAACGGAGCCAGCGTGGCAGTTTCTGTACATGGCTGTGACGGTCCCACTTTTACTGCCTCGTTACCTCCTGACTGGCTGTTGGGGCCTGCGGTCCTCCCTAGAATCTGAGACCGGTCGTCCTTTTCCCTCTCAAGGGGCTCCATATTAAGTGTGGATCTGTTACTCGCCCATCGTGCAGTCATGCAGAGCGAGTCAAAGGTGTCTGTTACAGTTGCCATGAGGGCCGCTTTATGTAGGTCCAAGAGCTTAGTGAGTTCCACCATGAGTGCTATGTTCTGCTCCATGTCGCTCAGTAGTGTGGTCTTTCAGCTGATGGTTGCAAATAATAGAGAGTTATTATCCTATAATAAAGGATATCGTAACCCCGGGGTACGGGGGGGGGTAATAATACGGCAGCCCCAGACCCACGTTTCAAGACCTATACAGGATCCTCTTTTCATAAGTTACTGCGTAGCTGCAAAAATGGCTTGAATCCTGTTAACAGGCCTGTCCCGTAGCTGCCTCAGAGAGCATAGGCAGGAGCTCCATCAAAACATCAACTCCTAGGATCTCTATTCACCTTGATAAATAGCCAATGAATATCCGTTTCAGAGCTATAGATATAGAAGTTTTGCTATATTAAACTTGTTAAAATAACTTCAGATACAGGGAGCTAGTTAAAATAAATACAATCTTGCCTGTAAAATAAAAATAAACCCCAAGCTAGATACAATGTAACTGTTAGTTATATTGTAGCTAGCTTAGGGTTTATTGTATAGGTAAGTATTTAGTTTTAAATAGGAATAATTTAGTTAATGAGAGTAATTTTATTTAGATTTATTTAAATTATATATGTTAGGGGGTGTTAGGGTTAGGGTTAGACTAATGTTTAATGGGTTAATAAATTTAGAATAGTGGTGGCGACATTGGGGATGGCAGATTAGGGGTTAATAAATGTAGGTAGGTGGCTGCGATGTTGGGGGCAGCAGATTAGGGGTTAATTAATATAATGTAGTTTGCGGCGATGTAAGGGGCAGCAGATTAGGTGTTAATAAGTATAATGTAGGTGGCAGCGATGTTAGAGGCGGCAGGTTAGGGGTTAATAAGTATAATTTAGATGGTGGCGATGTTAGGGGCGGCAGGTTAGGGGTTAATAATATTTAACTAGTGTTTGCGAGGCGGAAGTGTGACGGTTTAGGGGTTAATATGTTTATTCTAGTAGCAGCGATGTCCGGAGTGGCAGATTAGGGGTTAAAAATGTTATTATAGCATTTGCAATGCGGGAGGGCCTCGGTTTAGGGGTTAATAGGTAGTTTATGGGTGTTAGTGTACTTTTTAGCACTTTAGTTATGAGTTTTATGCTACAACTTTGTAGCGTAAAACTCATAACTACTGACTTTAGAATGCATTAGGAACCTTGGAGGTAGAGGGTGTACCGCTCACTTTTTGGCCTCCTAGAACAAACTCGTAATATGAGCTCTATCGAAGTTCCATATAAAAAAGGGTTTACAAACTTTAAGTAAGTCGGTTTGCAGTAATGCCAAAAAAGTGTGCGGTGCCCCTAAACCTGTAAGACTCGTAATAGCAGCGGTAGTGACAAAGCAGCATTAGGACCTGTTAACAATGCTTTTTCAACTTACCGCAAAACTCGTAAAGTAGCCGATAGTAATTGCACCTATTTATAGTGCCTTACAAATCAGTTTAGATTTAAAGGGGCTTACTTATACTAAACCTTAAAATGTACTTTTATTTCATACCAGATGATACATTCAGTTAATTCAATCCTTTGTTCTAATTGGACAAATTTGTTTAGAACTATAAAAACTTATTTTATTTATCTAAAATTAAAAGTTTATTTCATTTATTTATATAAAATTAAAAATGAAAGAGATACTGTAAAAAGTTATAATTTAATAATACTTGATTCTATTCTATTCACCTTTTCAGTACAATTAAGGATTAGAGAATGTAACAATATGATTTAATTAAACTTATAACTAAGAACTTATAACTAAGAATAAAATAAAATATTACAGACATTCATATGGGTTTTCAGATTCACTGGAATAAGGTATCTTGCATTTAAAGGGACATAATACTCATATGCTAAATCACTTGAAACTGATGCAGTATAACTGTAAAAAGCTGACAGGAAAATATCACCTGAGCATCTCTATGTAAAAAAGGAAGATATGCAGGTGCAGGTAAAAAAATTAAAAAAAATGAAGAAATGAACAGCAGCCAATCAGCATCAGCAGTGCTGAGGTCATGAGCTTTTACTGTGATCTCATGAGATTTGACTTGATTCTCATGAGATTTCATTGTAAACTTGCTTTACCTGATTGGTGAAATAAGATGAGAGTGCACGATGCTCATCCCTTCAGATGTCCCAGGACAGACACACTAATATGCTGCTTAGAAATCCTTTACAATGGGAGGTGGCTACTGAGGAACTTTTGAGGTAAAATATCTTTCTTTTTTACATCGAGATGTTCAGGAGATATTTTCTAGTCAGCTTTTTACAGCTATGCTGCATCACTTTCAAGTGTTTAAACATTTGGGTATTATGGCCCTTTAAATACTTTTTTGTATTATCTCTTTAAATAAACTAAAACAAGGAAATTAGATGTGTATCTCTCAAATCTTTGAATAAACTCCCAATTTTGAAATCTATATTTAGACTGTTTGGGGTCAAAGAGTTAAGTTAAAAAATCTACTTAGCCTCTAGCTGTAATAGAGCTCTCCAATCTACCTTTACTTTATCAATGTCCATATATTTAAAATGTTTTAGATTGCCACCGTTACATTTCTTAAAATGCTTTGGTACTGTCAAATCTCTGTTCCTCTCAATGTCCATATTTCCATTGACAGGAGATGTTCACATATTCGTTCTCTGACTGGTCTTTCTGATTCCCCTACATATTGAACCCCACATGAACATTCAATAAGATAAATGAGGTTTCGATCTGTGCATCTAAGGGTGTTCCTGGCCAGTAACATTAGAAATAAAAGTTTTTCTATTCTCAGAATGGTGACATGCCTTACATGCTAGACAGGGTTATAATCAATTTAACTCTTGACCCCATAGAGTCTTAATCTAAGTTTTCAGGTTTCTATATTTCATATCAGTGGGCTAGCATAGTTTTCAAATGTTATGATTTGCTATACACCACTTGTGGGTGTTTGGGTAGGATGGACACTTGTACATCATCTGTTTTTAATAAATGCCATTGCCTCTCAATAATCAACTAATCACTATTATACTGGATGATAAAAGGAACAGTCATATTTTTATTCTCTTTATTTCCTATTCCCTTTTCTTTTGCTTTCTTTATTTAAATCAACAATGTTTTTATATCAACTGACAACATTTCTTATTTCTCTTTTCTTATCAACTCAGGGTCATACCCTTTCTCTATGAATTTTTCCTCCAATATATTTACTTGCTCTAAGTAATCATTATGATCTTTAAACTTCTTTCTTATACTCAGGAACTGGTTCCTATGGATAATGTTCTTCCATCTATCTAAATGGCTAGTTGCATGTATGTAGCTGTTTGCATTTACTTGTTTAAAGAAGGTCTTAGTCTTAATTTTCCCATCTGTAACACATATCTAGATCTATCTTTCCTCGTCTGCTTATAGATTGACAACCTGGGGATCTAACACGCTTTTTCTTCATGTATATATTTTGAAGGCACAAGTATATCCTGTTGTACCTTCACACAGTTTGTAAAATTTCACCCCATAGCAAGTCTTTTTCTAGGGTATGTACTGCTTTAACAGCAGCCTCCCCTTAAATTGGATTAGCAACTCATCAATAGAAATTTGTTGCTTAGGAATATACACCCTAGAAAATATTTTAGATAAATATGTTAGAAGGGGAGAGATTTTGGCCAGCCTGTCATAATTTTGATCACTTTTTGGGGGTACACACTGTTATCAGTAAAATGTAAAAACCGGAGAAACATATGGGGGCATATTTATCAAGCTCCGTATAGAGCTTGATGCCCCATGTTTCTGGTGAGCCTGCAGGCTCGCCAGAAACAGCAGTTATGAAGCAGCAGTCACAAAGACCGCTGCTCCATAACCTGTCTGCCTGCTCTGAGCAGGCGGACAGACATCACCGGAAATCAACCCGATCGAGTACGATCGGGTTGATTTACACCCCCTGCTGGCGGCCCATTGGCCGCGAGTCTGCAGGGGGCGGCGTTGCACCAGCAGCTCTTGTGAGCTACTGGTGCAATGCTGAATAAGGCGAGCGTATTTCTCACTGTATTCAGCAAGGTATGGCGGACCTGATCCACACTGTCAGATCAGGTCCACCAGACTTTCATAAATAGGGGTCTCAGTGTCTGATTCTAGACCTGGATCAGAATGGGGCTTTTGCTTTAATACATTTTGATGGCAGTTTTTTTTTTTTTTATAATGCCTATAACAAGCAACAGCACACACAATCTTTTCTTCTCTGTATTGTCAGTGCTGTGCCATAGCTTATGTTTGGCATAGGTAGATTCTGGCATATCTTTTGTTGGGCATAAAGGTTTGTTTTCTCTGCCAGATTTTCAAAGAAGCTGTCTGGTAAAAACAGTTTCAGATAATCGATCACAATAAGGCATGTTGCAGGTGCTACCAGCTTTTACTATAAAATGGGGCATATCAGGAACTTCCAAATTTGGAGGTATCTATGCCGATTCCTCTGATGCAAGCTCTTGGAAAGCTACAGAGGCATCAGAGAGGCTGGATAAGTCATCCACATTAATGTCAGAGGCAATCAGCATCTCATCAGATGCAGCGGCAGTTTCAATTTCTGACTCTACAAGTATTACTCTGCATTATATAAATGTGCCATTTTTACTGGCAAAACTTTTTATTATAGTATTACGTAAATATGTACAACTTTTTTTGTTAAAAGATTTTCTTTTTTTTTTTTATTTATTTTTGTTTGTGTGTGTGAGTGTGAGACACTTTATCTAAACACTATAGCAACAGCACAACCTCTCTCAACTCTGGAACACTATGGCCTAGATTTGGAGTTCGGCGTTAGCCGTGAAAACCAGCGTTAGAGGCTCCTAACGCAGGTTTCTTACGTACTCCGGTATTTAGAGTTCAGTTACCTAACGCTCACATTTCTACCGACACCTCTGACCCAGTAGTAAACATATACCGACAAAAAAAACATCCACGAATCAAATAAAAAATATTACACAAACTACACTTACAGTCATACAAACACTACACTATGTTTATTTTTCATATTTAATAATTTTTCAGCAAAATACAAAGGATTAAAGTTGCGAGATCTCGGGTGTTTGAAAAAAAACAACACAAATCCATTTTCCCATTGACACACGGGAAAAGACCCTCAAATACCTAAATCTAACTAATAACATTATCACAAACATACACTCATCGATGCATACAAACAATATACACCACATGACATACACAAAATATTTATTTATTACAAAAAGAACACGATTTAGTTACTTTTTCACACAAGCTCATGACGTCACTCACTTTACGATGAAAACCAGTCTTAGAAAAAAAAAAAGACCAATTTTCAGAGCCTCCATTGACTTCTATTGGGAAGACGTGCTCGTGCACGCGAAACCCTCATTTCCCTAACGCACGCAAATAGCGTAGACAGAAAAACTCCAAATACCAGCGCTAGAAAATACATGATTTCATGCGTTAGACCCAGCTATGATAAATAGATCAAGAAATGACTATTTCCCTATGGTGGATTTATGGATTTTACTGTTTGAATATTCACAACACCATTACATTCTTTCAGACTTTTATATTACATCAACTACAATTCAACATCACTAGTAACAAAATTTTAGTTTTAAAAATATTACATTTAAACGGACACAAAAATAATGTCAACTTTTCAGGATTCACAAACACTACACAATGGGAAACAATTCTCATTTACCTTTATTATTGCATTTCAGTTATTCAACTCATATGCTTGCAGCAACAGCATATCTACATAGGCTTAACACATGATCACTCATGGATGCACATACATTACTTTTAACATTCACTCATACATGTGCATTCAAATGATGGGGGACAAACACATTACATTCTCTAGAGGAATCACAAAACACAACATATGGATTTTACTGTACTTTTAACATCATGATTCCATCACCAGAAACCATTAGGAATTACGTACAACAAGAACATCAGTACACCAGATTACAGATGTCACTTTATGGGAAGGAACAACAATGCCAGACCGCTATATAGAAGTCAGCATATGTGGGACACAATCACAATATATACGTACATGTACATAACACGCATCACCCATCACGCAACCACAAAGCACACATTTAGATTTTATTCAGCACACAATAACAATGTAGTCAAATACAACAAAACAATGAGGATTTATGAACTACATAGGCAGGGTAATAATATCATGACGTCATTAGAAGATTCAACCATACACATCACAGATTCACCACTGTACCGCCCCTTTCGGAACTTTAACACTCAATACTACAATACAACATATACGTAAACAACAGTTTGGAACAGCATTATTAAGGCGATTTCAATGGGACAATTAATAAATATTGTCAGATCGCAAATCACTTATATATAATACTACAGATGACAGCCGGAAGTTCTTCAGTATTAGTGCCATTTTAATGGGACGCATACAATATTGACAGCTCGGCAATCACTTATATATACAATACTACAGATGACAGCCGGAAGTTATTCAGCATTAGTGCGATTTGAAAGGGACGCATACAATATTGACATCTCGGCAATCACTTATATATACACAATACTACAGATGACAGCCGGAAGTTATTCAGTATTAGTGCGATTTGAAAGGGACGCATACAATATTGACATCTCGGCAATCACTTATATATACAATACTACAGATGGCAGCCGGAAGTTATTCAGTATTAATGCGATTTTAAAGGGACGCATACAATATTGACAGCTCGGCAATCACTTATATATACAATACTACAGATGGCAGCCGGAAGTTATTCAGTATTAATGCGATTTGAAAGGGACGCATACAATATTGACAGCTCGGCAATCACTTATATATACAATACTACAGATGGCAGACGGGAAGTTCGGAATTATTATTGCGATTTTAAAGGGACGCATACAATATTGACAGCTCGGCAATCACTTATATATACAATATTACAGATGGCAGCTGTTACTTTATCGTTTACAAACAATATTGCAGCAACATTGATCGATCACATTCGATGCACATTATACACAACTATGCACTTTCATTCATGTTAGCCTGGACGTGTGCTTGTTACTATAAGATCGCGTTTAAGAAATATTGATTACGCATATGAACAAACATTACAAACATGCACTGTATGTGTGATATTTGACACTTTCACATTGAGAATCATTGTTTGAAACTAACATTTCAGCAAACAACAAATAAATGCCCACTGTGAAAGCATTTGCGCCGCTCACATACAAACAAGTGAATACAATTAGCAATCATTACAAACTCACTACCATTGGACTAATTGTACTATAAATCCCCCAAACAACATGGCCAATGCATCACTTGTGATCCACATCAGATCAAGTGCTTACCTTGTTACGCTGTTTTGAAAGATGGATGACGATGACATGGTAGACGCTGCTGGTGCTGCTATTGGCGAACTAGCTGTTGGTCGAATCAGGCAGCCTCGGCGGCTCAGACTGAGACGAAGGGGTCATCTGGTTCGAGGTCCTCGTGTCTACAGGGTGAGACCCACCTTGGAAAACATGAGTGACTTTGAGGTTTTTGATAAGTATTGGCTCGATCGCGAACAGCTCATTGGCCTTTACGATCTTCTTAAACCTCATTTGGAGCCACGTATAAGAATAAGGACTGCTGTTCCCGCCATGAGTAGGATGCTAAGCTGTCTATACATCCTGGCCTCCGGGAGTTTTCAATCCGTACAACTGTACATGCATGGCCTGGCTCAAGGTACATTCTCTGTGGTGTTTGATAACTTTCTGGACGCCATGGTATGTATCAGTAAGCAATACATAGGATTCCCACAGAATGATGGTGATTGGAGGCGCCTGAAGCGGGAATTCTTTGATATTGCTCAAATGCCCAATGTCTTGGGAGCCATAGATTGTACCCACATTGCGCTGCGTGCTCCAATTGATGACTCGCCCTTCAGAAATCGCAAACATTTTCATAGACTTAACGTGCAGTATGTTTGTGACGCACAGATGAGGATTATGCATGTGTGTGCGAATTTTGGAGGGGCTTGTCATGATGCCTGCATCCTCTCTCTGTCGTCCCTGTGGAGACAGTTTGAGGAAAGACAAATGCCCCCTGGTTATCTCGTTGGTGAGTATTTGTGCACAACATGGTTAATTATTGTGACAATTGCCACTGTAGTTTTAAAATGTTAGCGTAATGTTCAGCTATAGGATGCAATTTAACCATATATTTTCCCCCGCTAATGTCTACTTTTAGTTCAATGCAGATATGTAGCATGTCTTACCTTAAATGCTCAGAGAATGTAATGTAACCATGTAGTTATCATTTTACACAAGGCTTGATTTAGGAGAAATACGCATATGTAGCATGTCTTAGCTGAAATGGGAAGATATTAGCTAATGCAATTTAACCATGTCATTGTCTCTTTCCGCAAATGTATTTTAGTTCAATGCAGATATGTAGCATGTCTTACCTTAAATGCTCAGATAGAGAATGTAATGTAACCATGTAGTTAGCATTTTACACAAGGCTTTATTTAGGAGAAATACGCATATGTAGCATGTCTTAGCTGAAATGGGAAGATATTAGCTAATGCAATTTAACCATGTCATTGTCTCTTTCCGCAGATGTCTTTTAGTTCAATGCAGATATGTAGCATGTCTTACCTTAAATGCTCAGAGAATGTAATGTAACCATGTAGTTAGCATTTTACACAAGGCTTGATTTAGGAGAAATACGCATATGTAGCATGTCTTAGCTGAAATGGGAAGATATTAGCTAATGCAATTTAACCATGTCATTGTCTCTTTCCGCAAATGTCTTTTAGTTCAATGCAGATATGTAGCATGTCTTACCTTAAATGCTCAGAGAATGTAATGTAACCATGTAGTTAGCATTTTACACAAGGCTTGATTTAGGAGAAATACGCATATGTAGCATGTCTTAGCTGAAATGGGAAGATATTAGCTAATGCAATTTAACCATGTCATTGTCTCTTTCCGCAAATGTCTTTTAGTTCAATGCAGATATGTAGCATGTCTTACCTTAAATGCTCAGAGAATGTAATGTAACCATGTAGTTAGCATTTTACACAAGGCTTGATTTAGGAGAAATACGCATATGTAGCATGTCTTAGCTGAAATGGGAAGATATTAGCTAATGCAATTTAACCATGTCATTGTCTCTTTCCGCAAACGTCTTTTAGTTCAATGCAGATATGTAGCATGTCTTACCTTAAATGCTCAGATAGAGAATGTAATGTAACCATGTAGTTAGCATTTTACACAAGGCTTGATTTAGGAGAAATACGCATATGTAGCATGTCTTAGCTGAAATGGGAAGATAGAGAATAATATTGAACTAGATATTTTTAAGTTAAAATAAACATTTGTTAATGGATTATCGTGTACCAAACTTTTTATTGTACTACAAATACTATTTTGAGGATTCGGTTGGAATTATGTTCTGTTCATAATTTATAGGTGATTCTGGGTACATGAGCCGGCCTTGGCTCATTACCCCCTTGCGTAGCCCGACTGATGTGTCTGAGGAGCGCTACAATAGGGCTCATAAGATAACCAGGGCGGTGGTTGAACGGATGTTCGGGCTCCTGAAGATGAGGTTCAGGTGCCTGGACAGGTCGGGAGGAGCCCTCCAGTACAACCCAAAGAAGGTGGCTAAGATCGTTGTAGCCTGTAGCGTCCTGCATAATATTGCACAGCGGGCTGGGATGCTGCAGGCCGTCCGGCCGGACAGAAACCTCCTCAGAGATGAGGAGGATGATCCTGTTCTAGAGGGGCCATTCCGGGACGAGGGCCTCAATGTCAGAGCAGACATCATCAACCGCAACTTTAGACGGTAAAGAATAGAAGTTAGACTGGAGTATTAACAATAGATGTGAACTGTAGGGAAATGACAAGTAGAGAATTGTGCAAACATGTTAGGATTGTTCATCAAATGCTAAAAATGTGTTTCATTTATTAATATAGGTGATGCTCTGGCCATTGGGTCCTGTAGCGAGTCTTTGCCACCTGGTTTTTAAAGAGGACATCAGCTGGTAAGTATAAATGTCTGGACTGTTGCTGGCATGAATTGTACACAAATACATCATATGGCATACATTTTCTAAACTAGTATTTAGTTTACACATTACTTAAAATGTAAATACTCAGAAAGGGATCCTCTAGCATAACTATCCTCTATCATGACTATGGTTCAATATCACACATTAGAGGTTTGTTCTGCTCAATATGACTCATCTTCACACTTCATAGAACATAACACAAGATGCTACACAGTAAGCTAGTGACAGAAATTTCTTATGAAATGGGGGGTGGGAGAGGGCTAGAGAAATGATTCACACACTTGTAGTAATTTTGAATAAACCTTTTATGCCATTAGGGAGCTGACTTAATCTAAAGACTGAAAGGGAAGAATTAGAAGCCTGACAGTGAAGATTGCCCAGACTGACAGTGGAAAAAGCCAAGATTGAAATTGAAGTATACCAATGGGATCATGTCTGGCATTATCTTTCAAATCTGCTGACCTTGAAAAGCATACAAAGACATGTTCACATGGTAAGTGCCAACTATTTAATAGAATAAGGCTGTTGAGGCATCCTATTGGAGACACTTAGATGATTTTCTAATTTTTAGATGGTATTTCTGTTATGGCTCTTAATGATAAACAGACCAGGTTAAGTTGAAGATGGTTCTCAACTGGTGATTTGCACTACAAATAGTTTGTATGTTACACAACCTCACTATCAAGTACTATGATGAAGTATTTGATTACTGGAGGTTCTGTCTAATTGATTTAGTTTAAATTTTAACTCCCCAGAATAATAGGGTAAGAGGAAGTTTGTTCAAGGAAAACAAATGAGAAAAGTTATTTAGAGGACAGTTGAGGTACTGCAGTTAAATACGGCTTCTGTTCTTAAACTTTCAATGCAAGATTGTATCACAAAATGTCCCAAGCATTTGGTAATGAATATAAACACAATCCCTTTGAAATATGCTTTCAGAAACAAAGTTATCCAGTAACAGAAGTTAATCTTATCCCTCTCAGTTACAAGGAAGTTGTTATATAACCCTTGAATGTACCTTAGTAAGGTCTTAGCCTCTGGGAGCGTGACACAGAGAAGCTGGTCCTGTTCGGCAATTCAGAGGAGTTGTGTGAGTCACAGAAGGAGGTGATGTACCTTAGTAAGGTCTTAGCTTCTGGAAGCGTGACACAGAGCAGCCGGTCCTAATCGGCAATTCAGAGGAGTTGCGTAAGTCACGGAAGGAGGTGATTCCGTTGAGACGTAGGGTGAGTGACAGGTGGAACAGCGTGACGTCACGGATCTCTGTACTCTTCGGGAAATTAACCGCTATGGAAAACAGTAAGTTTACTTTAAAGTCCCAAAGAGAAACAATGTTTCCAAAATGTACCTTACTCGTGGCCACAGCAGTTAGTCAGATTGAAGTTAACAGATGACAGCCGAAAAGGTAGAAGTTGTAATCCTTTTCCTTGCAGCGGTATTAAAGCAGGAACAGAATCTGAGGGATAAGAGCTGAGAGTTTGATTAGTTATTTAGCAATCCTCATAGGAGATACAAAGTTCTTTTGCAAAACAGGAAATCCTCTTAGGTAAAGGAAATATCGTTAGAAAGGCTTAATAGCTTAGGGAGATAGCTTGCTGCTTGATTGCAGAAAACAAAATACTAAGCACTGAGCTTAGCAGGCGGGAAGTATTTAAAGGGAAAGTTAGTAAGTGATTGGTTATCTACTTAAAGCTACAGACATCAATGAGGTAAGATCCTGACAGGACCCCCTCCTCAAGCAAGCTGATCCTCAGCTTGAGGGCGTGGACGATCCGGATTCTGGCGGTGGAACCTAGCAACAAGTTTAGGAGCGTTGAGATTCGAGGCAGGTTCCCAGCTATCCTCCTCAATGGAGAAGTTTTTCCAACGAACTAAGTATTGAAGCTCGTGCTTGCAAAGCCGTGAATCCAGTATAGAGTGCACTTCATAAACCTCCGAATCCAATTCCGTAACTGCAGGGGGTAAAACCGAGATTCCCGATCTGGTTGGATTGTATGGTTTAAGAAGCGAAACGTGAAAGGTAGGGTGGACCTTCATGGAGGGAGGTAGAGTGAGTGTAACTGCGTTGGCATTGACAACCTTAGCTATAGGAAATGGACCAATGAACCGAGGGGAGAGCTTTTTGCTTGGTACATGTAATTTGAGATTTTTGGTTGATAACCAGACTTGATCTCCAACTAACTAGGCAGGTGGTATCCTTCTCCTTAAATCGAAGAAGCGTTTCTGGGTGGCCTGAGCTTTTGTGATGTTTTCTTTTAGGAATTTAAATGTTTCCAACATCGAATTAGTAAGTTCGTCTACTAAAGAGGAGCTTGATGCGGTTGAAGGTTGAGAATCAAAGCTGGGATGGAACCCATAGTTAGCATAGAAGGGTGATATTTTAGTCGTTGAGCTGGTTAAATTGTTATAAGCATATTCAGCTAATGGTAGGTATTTAAGCCAATTGTTTTGTTGAAAAGAACAGAAACATCTTAAATATTCATCTAACCACTGGTTGAGTCTTTCCGTTTGTCCGTTGGTCTGTGGGTGAAATGCGGTACTATACCGGTGGTTAAATTTTAAGGATTCACTAAGGTTTTTCCAAAAGTGTGAAGTGAATTGTGATCCACGATCCGATATGATCACTGATGGTACTCCATGGTATTTGACCACATTATCAATGAATAAAGAGGCAGTTTCACTTGATGAGGGTACCTTGTGATAAGGTATGAAATGTGCCATTTTAGTCAAGGTATCGATGACTACGAAAATGGTTGTTTGGTTTTTAGATGGGGGTAAATCGACTATAAAGTCCATACCTACTTGTTGCCAAGGCCTGTCTGGGATTGGTAAGGACATCAATAACCCATAGGGTGTCTTTTTCTCATTCTTTGAGGTTTGGCATACAACACAGGTTTTTATGTATTCATTGATAGTCGATCTCATGTTAGGCCAATAGTATCTCCGTTTTATGAGGTCTTCCGTTCGTTTGGTTCCTGGATGTCCAGCCATAGGTGAATCATGATATTGTTCTAGTATTTTAACTCTTTGGATCTGGGGAAGAAAAACCCTGTTGGATGTTAGTGGATTAGTTGTCAGTGTTGAAAGAACATTGATGTTCTTAGGATTTTGGATGAACCTCTCTGCTGGAATCATAGAAGATGGAGATGTTTTTTCTGTGGAGGACCTGACGTATCTCGATAGGGCATCTGCCTTTCCATTCTTTATAGCTGGTCTGTAAATAATATGGAAGTCAAATCTTGAAAAGTAGAGAGACCATCGTACCTGTCTTGCGGACAAGGTTTTGTTATTCTGGAGGAATTGGAGGTTCTTATGATCCGTATAGATGGTGATAGGATGTTTAGCTCCTTCAAGTAAGTGTCTCCAGAATTCGAGTGCTTTACGTATAGCCAGTAGTTCTTTGTCCCCAATCGTGTAGTTTAACTCAGCGGATGACATCGCCTTAGAATAATATGATATAGGATATAAAGGTTCATTTAGAGCTTTTGTTGAGAAAGGATCGCTCCTATGGCGAAATCTGAAGAATCGACTTCGAGTACGTAATGTTGATTAACATCAGGATATTGTAGTATGGGGGCTGTAGTAAAACTTTTCTTAAGGGCGTTGAAGGCATTGGTAGCATTGGAATCCCAAGTAAAAGTTTTGGAGATACTGGTGAGTTGTGTAAGTGGTTTTACTATGGCAGAGAAATTTCTGATAAACTTTCTGTAGTAGTTCGAGAACCCCAAAAATCGTTGTACTTCCTTTTTGTTTTTTGGGGTAGGCCAGTTTTTTACAGCATCAACCTTTTCAGATTGCATTTGTATTCCTTCAGGTGATATCGTATACCCCAGAAAGGATATAGTCGTTTTATGAAATGAACACTTCTCTGGCTTTGCGTACAATTTGTGAACCCTTAAACGAGACAAAACCCACCTCACATGTTTAATGTGGTCTTCCATTGTTTCAGAATATATGAGAATATCGTCAAGGTAAATAACCACGCACACATCCAGCAAATCTCTGAAGATGTCATTGATGAAATTCTGGAATGTGGCGGGCGCGTTAGTCAACCCGAATGGCATTACCAGGTACTCAAATAACCCGTACCGGGTCCTGAAGGCAGTGAGCCATTCATGTCTTTCTTTGATTCGGATGAGGTTATAAGCCCCCCTTAAGTCCAATTTGGTGAAAATTGTAGCAGAGGATAATCTTTCAATCATCTCCGGGATCAATGGGAGGGGGTACCTATTTTTTACGGTTTGTTTGTTTAGTTCTCTGTAATCTATTATCGGTCGAAGTGTGGAATCCTTATTAGTGACGAAGAACATTCCCGCACCTGCGGGGGATGTAGACGGTCTAATGAACCCTTTTTTGAGATTTTCTTGTAAGTATGTTTTTAAGTGATTTAATTCGGGCTGACTCATTGGATATAAATGTCCAACGGGTATGGACGCCCCTGGTATAAGCTGGATTGGACAATCGTATATCCGATGAGGTGGTAAATTGTCAGCCTCAGATTTACTGAATACACTCTCAAAATCCTTGTAGTGAGAAGGAATAGATTCATTCTGTGGAGAGGAGTGAAGAATAAAACGGTTAGGGAAACAGGTAGTGGTGCAATAACTCGAATTGAACTGTATTTGTAGAGACCTCCAGTTTACGGTAGGATTATGTAACTGTAACCAGTTTACCCCCAGGATAATGGGGAAGTGAGGAGAGGGTATCACGTCAAAAGATATGTGTTCTGTATGCCCATTACTTGCAACTACTAGTAGAGGAATTGTGTGGTGTGTAATGGGACCAAACTTTATAGTGGACCCATCAATAACTTGAACAGAGACAGGATTTGGTTTTGAAATAGTTGGAATTTTATTTAAGTGAACAATACTGATATCCATAAAGTTTCCCACGGCTCCTGAATCCAGGATTGCACTGGTCTCCAATCTCCTATGGTCCCACTGTAAAACAAGAGATAATTTGCAGTAAGGTTGAGATTCATCTGGAATACGTGAAGTGTTAACAAAAACAGACTTACTCTTTTTGTTTCTTTGAAGGATAGGACATTCTTGAACGATATGTTTGGAACTGGCACAATACATGCAGAGATGGTTATTTTTTCTTCGGATCCTTTCTTCTGTCTTAAATCTTGATTGGAACTCAGGATTAACCCGTTCAGCTTTCCTTTCACGGAGACGTCTATCGATCCGTGTGGATAGTCTCATTAAAGCGTCTAGGGTGTTAGGTAGTTCCACTCTTGATAATTCGTCTTTAATGTTTTCCGCTAAACCAAGGCGGAATTGATTTCTTAAGGATATTGCACTCCATGAGGAATCCGAAGAATATAACTTGAATTCAGTTATATAATCTTCTACGGGTTTTTTCCCTTGTTTCAGATTCCTCATTTTGTACTCAGCTGTAAGTTGTATGTCTGAATCCTGATATAATTCATCCATAGCCTCAAAGAAATTATTTAGAGATCCTAGAAGGGGATCCTCTGTCTCACACAAATGATCGGCCCAGATTCTAGGTTCTGATCTCAAGAAGGATATCGTAGTCAACACTTTAACCCTTTCTGTAGGATAAGTTAAGGGTTTCAAGGAGTACAGTAAGTGACAAGCATTCTTAAAATGTCTATATGTCTTCCTATCTCCTGAAAATGGTTCTGGTAGCGACACCTGGGGTTCTGGTGTTTGATCTGATTTACTTTTTATTGAATCTTTTATAATATCCTTTAATGCTCTATTTTCAATTTGCAGATCTCTTATTGCTTGTCCCATTAGATCAACTTTTTGGGACAGATTATAAACTATTTGAGGCAAATCACCTGGCTCCATTTTGTAAGGGCTTAGTATTATGTTATGGCTCTTAATGTTAAACAGACCAGGTTAAGTTGAAGATGGTTCTCAACTGGTGATTTGCACTACAAATAGTTTGTATGTTACACAACCTCACTATCAAGTACTATGATGAAGTATTTGATTACTGGAGGTTCTGTCTAATTGATTTAGTTTAAATTTTAACTCCCCAGAATAATAGGGTAAGAGGAAGTTTGTTCAAGGAAAACAAATGAGAAAAGTTATTTAGAGGACAGTTGAGGTACTGCAGTTAAATACGGCTTCTGTTCTTAAACTTTCAATGCAAGATTGTATCACAAAATGTCCCAAGCATTTGGTAATGAATATAAACACAATCCCTTTGAAATATGCTTTCAGAAACAAAGTTATCCAGTAACAGAAGTTAATCTTATCCCTCTCAGTTACAAGGAAGTTGTTATATAACCCTTGAATGTACCTTAGTAAGGTCTTAGCCTCTGGGAGCGTGACACAGAGAAGCTGGTCCTGTTCGGCAATTCAGAGGAGTTGTGTGAGTCACAGAAGGAGGTGATGTACCTTAGTAAGGTCTTAGCTTCTGGAAGCGTGACACAGAGCAGCCGGTCCTAATCGGCAATTCAGAGGAGTTGCGTAAGTCACGGAAGGAGGTGATTCCGTTGAGACGTAGGGTGAGTGACAGGTGGAACAGCGTGACGTCACGGATCTCTGTACTCTTCGGGAAATTAACCGCTATGGAAAACAGTAAGTTTACTTTAAAGTCCCAAAGAGAAACAATGTTTCCAAAATGTACCTTACTCGTGGCCACAGCAGTTAGTCAGATTGTAGTTAACAGATGACAGCCGAAAGGTAGAAGTTGTAATCCTTTTCCTTGCAGCGGTATTAAAGCAGGAACAGAATCTGAGGGATAAGAGCTGAGAGTTTGATTAGTTATTTAGCAATCCTCATAGGAGATACAAAGTTCTTTTGCAAAACAGGAAATCCTCTTAGGTAAAGGAAATATCGTTAGAAAGGCTTAATAGCTTAGGGAGATAGCTTGCTGCTTGATTGCAGAAAACAAAATACTAAGCACTGAGCTTAGCAGGCGGGAAGTATTTAAAGGGAAAGTTAGTAAGTGATTGGTTATCTACTTAAAGCTACAGACATCAATGAGGTAAGATCCTGACAATTTCACAGTCCTCTATTTTTGAAATGATGAATAAGACACCTATTGAAGATCAACTGTTTAGCCCTGAATTGACTTTCAAAGACCATGCATTATCCAGGTTGGTGTACCAATGCATGCTAGTTAAGAATCACAGGAAGAATGTTGAATATTAGTAGCTTACATACATTAGTCATATTTAGTTCTTAATTAGATATTTAGGGATCACAATCAGACACTTAGATGAATTTCTAATTTTTAGATGGGATTTCAGTCCTCTATTTTTGAAATGATGAATAAGACACCTATTGAAGATCAACTGTTTAGCCCTGAATTGACTTTCAAAGACCATGCATTATCTAGGTTGGTGTACCAATGCATGCTAGTTAATAATCACAGGAAGAATGTTGATTATTGGTAGCTTACATAAATTAGTCATACATATTTCATCATTAGATATTTAAGGATCACAATCATAAAAAGGAATACATATTATAGTTGATATAGAGGTATTTGAATGGACATGAAATATTACATTTATGTTCAACATATATATTATAGAAATTTGATATACATTTTTATGTATAATTCGAAAATCATATATATTTTTTTAAAATATAATTAATAAATATCTTTAAAAATGTTGAACAAAGTTAGAGCATACGACACAAGATGATTGTAAATGTATTTTATGATTCTTTGACTACGTGTGTATTAACTTTTGTCAAAAAAATTTTTACATTTCAGATTGGCATCTGATGACTTCCAGGAATATATTTTTATTTTTGGTTCAGAAACTATTAAATTTTAAAATGGTAATAATATAAAGTTTAGTATTAAATACACTATTTGGAACAGATTATAATAAATATCCATATAATCTGTCAATAAAAATCAATTTGACTCCCATGACTGGTAGTTGTCTATTTGACAAGCACATGCATAAGATCAAATAATGCTTTAATTGTTGAAAATCCACTGATTCAGAGAATATTACATTAAACTATCTTTTTTAACATTCATTGGGGAGTGAGATCCATCGATGCTTTTCTTTTGAAATTATTAGATGTTAAAATAATTTCGGATATGTAGTCAATTTCACAAAAATTATTTTTTTTCACTTTTAAGAAGGGGAAGTGGTTCAATTACATTAAAGTGACAGTGTTGTTGAATGTAAAATTAATTTTATAAGATCTTGTATCTTCCTTAGGTATCTCAAAATATTATTTGCAAAATTTATTAATTTTACATTTATAAATGGTAGGTCATTTAACTTTATATTTTTCACATGCTAGTTATTGGATGGCAGGTTAATCGATTTGATTTTCTAGTGGAGTCATTTAACTATAGTTAATAATATTATGTAGTTTTTAAAATCTTACCTCTTGGGTTAGACATCACATATCTATATATAATTTTCATTCCCCTTTAGTTTATTTTGACAATGTTAAATCAACATTACAAATGTTTTGGTCCTTAAAGGGACATTCACAAAGTATATTGTGTATTGATTTTTAAATTATTCATAAAATAATTTAAACATATTTAGAAAGTACTATAGAATTACATTCAGTCTTTAAATATACTTTTTTTAAAAAAATCAATGCACATATCTTAGTCAATTACATAAGGTATCTATGTGCAACCAACAATCAGCATCAAAATAGCCTATGTAGATATGTATTTAATACAACAAAATATATAATTACAATCTAATGATTGAATACCAAAACATATTAAGTTGTTCAAATATTATAATCTTATCCAAAATGCATACATAACATATAGCTTAATGTCCCTCTAAGCTGAAGACTCCGAAATACCTCCTTTACATATATATTTCAGTCAGTGTGTAAAACAATCCAGAAGTTAATCTAAATTTTATTGACTCATATGTTATACTAATTTATCAAAAGGAAAGGTGCCTAGGTTTCTGATATTTCAAGCATTATTGTGAAATGTTTAATTTAAAGGGACATGAACTCAAAATATACTTAAAGGGAGACAAGTTAAAAAATTTATGATTTATACATTCTGAATGAGTATTCTATTTTAAGCAAATTTAAAAATTGTCTCATATTATGAATGCTCCTTGTGATGTTGCTATCATTAATTTAAAAATAAGGCATTAAATAGATAATTATTAGCTTCAGTACTCTGGACTGAACTTGTTTTTTTGTGGTGGATTAATTTATCCAACAATCATCAAGGACAACCCAGGTTTTTGAAAAAATTGTCTGTATCTCAAATATCATTATTGATTTGCAAAGAAAGATAACAAGATAATTGTTAACATTGAGAATCGGATTAAATTATAACGTTGATTAACATTTCATGCTCAATCTGAATCACAACGCTAAATTTGTTTGGACAGTGTCCCTTTAAGAGATTTAAAGAGTGTATTTACTTCTCTTCCTATCTTGACATACTTTGCTTGAAAAGCATATCGAGATAGGCTCAGTAGATGAAGATTGGTGGATGCACAGAGATGCCTTATGTGATTGTCTCAACCATGTGCATTTAAATTTCTTCTGTTTGAGGCTAATCTAAATACTAAGATACATTGATTTACATTTTAAAGTCTAAACAATCTTCTATCTCTACAGATCATTTGATACAATTGTTTGTTTGTAATGTCTACTATAAAAATAAAGACGCCATTGCACAATAACATATATGAGCACTCTCAGACAAATACAAGCTCGAGGGTTTAGTTTACTAATAACAAACAAACCTGTAGTTACATTACTGTTGTTTTTAATGTTAAAGATATCTAATTAATAAATATGCGCTATTGTGTTAGAATAAAGTAATCAATATGCATTTAGCTTTATCATATGCTAAATATATGATGCCGACTTCTTCTAAATGTAATTTCGTTGTAAATTTTATTAAAGGTTTTTTTATTTTGTCTCTAGTTAGATAGTCCATTGTTTAACAAATACACGTTTCATTTTGCTTCTGTTCAAAGAAAATGTAATTAATTATCAGACTCCTCGCCAAGCCTCTAAGTTTCATGTGAGTACCATTTCCAGCTTTCTCCTATTTGTGTAAAGGGTCTTTTCATATGTTAATGATGGGGTATTGTCTTGTTTTACGGTTGTAATGGGGGTTCATCTATATTTTCAATAGAGATAACCCGATTTTCTTTGAAAGTGTTTGAAGCTTTGTAATATTGATATCAGTATATGTTAATCTTGTTGTTTGTAGTAGTGTCTATTACATACAGTTCTGTTAAAAATATAGTATACTGTCCCTTTAATGCAAATGTTGATTTTTGTATCATGTATGAGTTCCACTTTGTTTAATCTTCAAATATATTATTATTAGCATATTTTCACCCCCCACTCCTAAAAGGACTTTAAACCATATTCATTGTTCAAACAAATGTCTTTCTTAAAAAAACTAACACAATAATGTCTCTTTAAGAAAATACTTATTTAACACGTCCAATAAAAATCTGATTTCAATATTTAATTTTGACCAAGGTACATGTAGATATACCAACAAGCTTCAAATATGTGTTAGCATATGTAATTTTGTTAAAGGGGTGACAGTTTAGAAAACAAATATGTTTTGCATTATTATAAAAGTCCAATTTTGTATATCAATGTTATCAAAAGGTTTCTCACCAATTAATCATTTGTCTTTGTTTATTTAAATTTGCTAGCTAAACCTATGAGGTTCGTGTGCTCATTTCTTCGAGCTTGAAGAGTGCATGTAATCATTATACAATTCGACCACTAGAGGGCATTTGGATAGAATTTGTATATGTAAAACCTTGTGCTCATACAGCATATTATTTACCATGTATTAATCATTGATATCTAAAAGGTTGTTATGTCAGAACAACAAATAAGTGGTCATTTTTCCTAGGCATAGATACAAGGTTAAGCACATAAGTCACACATATTTCTCCATGTTTTGTTGTTTCCAACTTGATAATGCGTAATACAGTGTTTTCTTTGTAATCAATAATTTTCTGACTGTCCCTTTAAGCTGTGTTATTGGCATTCAAACAGTAATATGCCATCATGGATAATTGTAATGGTAATTTTGTTTGTGATTCAGGAAACAGTTTGGACATCACATCACAGAAACCAATCAATATCATGAACAAGGATAGGTATGTGATGATGTGGTTTTCACACACTTATAACCCACACTCTGCAAACAATCTGCCTCCATGGACCCGGTCCCATAGAAGTAGATTATATACAGAGTGTGGTCCAAAAGTGTATGAAAACCACATCATCACATACCTATTCATTACACATTAAATTTAAAAAAAATTAAAGCTGAAAATAAATACTTACTTCCTCTTCCTTCCCCTCTTCCCACGGGGCTGAGGCTCTGGGAGGGGCAACTGCCGACTCCGAAGAGTTCTCCTTGGAGAGGTTGTGGGAAGAGTGGAAGGAAGAGTACTGGGACGACCAAGGTGAGGAGGAGAAGATGGCTGAGGAGGAGAAGATGGCTGAGGAGGAGATGCTGGCTGAAGAGGAGATGCTGGCTGAAGAGGAGGAGATGGCTGAAGAGGATGAGATGGCTGAAGAGTAGTAGATGGCCCGGCAGTAGTAGATGGCCCGGCAGGAGTAGATGGCCCGGCAGGAGTAGATGGCCCGGCAGGAGTAGATGGCCCGGCAGGAGGAAATGGGCCGGCAGGAGGCCCAGCAGCAGGAGGCCCAGCAGCAAGAGGCCCAGCAGCAGGAGGCCCAGCAGCAGGAGGCCCAGCAGCAGGAGGCGGACCAGGAGGTAGACCAGCATGCGCCTCCCGGAAAAAATTGAACATCTCTTGGTGCAGATGAAAGATTCTGTTTTGGCCTTGTTCGATTCTATTGAGTATGTTTATTATTTGGTTTTGTCCTTCAATTATTTGATTTTGTCCATCAAGAATTCGAGTGCGGCCTTCGATATTTTGTATCCGGGAGTTACGCATCTGGTCTATGTAGTCCAGTAGAACCCGCACCTCCGCTATTTCCTCTTGTTGTGCTTGGCGGGGTACGCGTGCACGGCGGGGTACCCGTGCACGGTGGGGTGCGGGTCCTTGAGGGTCCTCTGGTTCCGCATGCTCCTCCTCTGCTTCCGGGGCCTCTTCATCAGCTTCCGTGCGCTCTTCGTCACGGGGGGGCCTCTTCCCTCCGAAGTGGAAATTCCTCCCCACCACTCTCATCCCGGGGAGATAGATGAGGCTGTGTTTCTTGTGCTGCCTCCTCCCCAGACTCTGTATATTAAAAAAAAAAAAAATGTATATATTAGCATATTTGCAAATCAAGCTTTAAATGACTTAGCTTACGATACAATTACAAATGCAGAATCATTCATCCACTTTGAAATCTAACAAACAATCAATACGATTTCCGCTTTTTCTAAACCGTGTTTGTGATATCTCTGGTCAATCTGAATGTTTTCGCGTTTGTTTTCAGTCTGTTTAAATGCACACCTAACCTATAGCCTAGATACTGATGTAACCGCAAAGTAATTGAATGCGTGTAAACAACGTTATAGCATTAATCTGATCCTTAAAGGGACATGAAACCCAATGTTTTATCTTTCATGATTTAGAAGCATACATTTATTATAAACTTTCTAATGTACTTTTCGTATCTAATTAGCTTCATTCTCTGGATATTCTTTGCTGAAAAGCATATCTAAATATGCTTATAAGATGCTGATTGTTAGCTGAATATAGCTGCCTCCTGTGATTGTTTCACCGTGTGCATGGCTATTTCTTAATTAAAATATATCTCAAGAATGATTCAAATTAGGTAATATAAGTACATTTGAATGTTTTGTCAAATTGTATTCGCTACCTCAATCATGAAAGTAAACGTTTGCGTATAGTGTCCCTTGAAATACATTCGTATGTGAAATTATTGTTCAATGAGCTTACCGTCAGATGAGAGTGGCAGGTTCCCGGTATCAATTCCTCCGATACCGACTATTTCCACCTCGGAGATGCTGGGCCGCAACATTTCCTCCCATCGGCAGTACTCTATTTCCAGGGCAGGTCCGCCACCGGTTCCTGCGGGATGTCGGGCCTCCAGACTTAACTTTTTCTTGAGATCCATCTTACAGTCCCGGTAGCGATGTTTTATCGAATCAAGATCTCTGTTCCGGCCACCCACTGCATTGAGTGCATTTCTTATCTCATTCCAGAGCCTCCTCTGGTCAGTCGGGGTAGTCTTCTGGTGCTGCAGCCTCCTATACCTGGCCATATAGGCCTCTATGAGGGCCTCCTTCTCCTCCATCGAAAAGCTCGCCTCCCTAGTCGCCTTGGCCTTCCCCTGTGACGATGCCCTCTGTTTCCCGGACTGTGAAGCCCTACTCTGTCCGCCACTGGGCCCAGCCACTTGTTCATCTTGAACCAAGTGGCTGGGTCCATCCACCGCTTCCACCCCCGCTTCCTGCCCCCCTTCCTGTCCCCCTTCCTGCCCTGTTCCTCTCCTCCTCCCTCTCCTCCCCCCTCTACCTCTCCCCTGCCTGGCCTCCATCTGTTCCCTAAACTAAACCCCAAATAATCAAACAAAAAGTGAGTGTGATGAAATGAAAGGGGGTCAAAATAAAGAACTAAAAAGACAAAAAAGTGCTGAAAGTGTGAGAGGGATGTAAAAAAACAAAGAGGGTAAGGAGTATTTAAATAAACCAAAAGAAGAAGAAGACTAAAAGGAGGATATGTAAACTAAATGTAACTAGGGGATGGGTATGGGATGGGTATGGGGTATGGGATAAGAGTAAATGGGATGAAAGGGAATGGGACTACAGGGAATGGGGTATGGAGTGTAGTATGAGGGGGTATGGGGTATGGAGTGTATGTAGTGTTATTGATAAGTGTATGTATGTATTGAATGTGTTTGCGTGTAAATGTGTTAAGTGTACAGAAAAATCACTCGCTCGCTAACTCACACTACTACTAATTCTCACTAACACACTACTACTAATTCTCACTAACAAACACTCCCACTAACTCTCACTAACTACCACTAACTTACGCTCCCACTAACAACTCTCACTAACAACTCCCACTAACTCACTCACGCTCCCACTAACAGACTCTCTCCCACTCCCACTAACTCCCACTAACTCACTCACGATAACACTAACAACTGACTCTCTCACGCTAACACTAACTCACTCACAATAATGCACCAACTCTCTAATATTAAACCTCCAATCTCCAAAGACCCAACAGCAACACAGTCAAAGAAGCCCTGCTTGTGTGGTGCTTATATACCCTGTGTAAATGTTTAATGATGTGCCAATTTCCGTTGTAATTAGTGTTCAGGTGTGCTTTATTAGCAATTAATATTAGTGCAATGTGTATTAGGTGTGTGAATTTGCGCATGCTCATTTTGAGTTAGTATTTGTGGAATGTGTAGAATGCGATGATGTCATAGTGGTCGTTTTCTCTAACATTGTCCAATAGTATTCTTTTTAAATGTGAATTTGCGATGGTGTGTTCTTAGTGAAGTGTTGTATATGTATGTTTGTCCTAATATATAGTTATATTGAATGCGATTATTTTTCTAGTGTATGTATATATTTTTTATTCCTTGTTGTTATTTTGCGATTTTCCGCATCTTAAAGTATATGCGTATTCCCCGTATTAAATTTTATTTCAAATCCCCCGTTTGTGAATGTGTAATGCTTGTGTGCTTTGTTGATTGATTGTTGTTGTGACATTTGCGGCGTGTTATTGTTGTGCATGATGTGGTATGCGTCATATGACCGAGCTGTGCGTATTCTCGCGAGATCGAGTGTTAGGTGAAAAAAGCTATTTTTTTGCTTTCCCATTGATCTCTATGGGAGACTGTCTTACGCGGGCAGTATTACGCTTGTGACATACACGCATTAGGAGCATCGTTAGATGGTCTTTTTTGAACTCTAAATACCGGAGTCAAACAATGCCGTGCGTTAGACATAAAACACGCGTGGCGTTAGCAACCCATCTACCGCCGAACTCCAAATCTAGGCCTATGAGATCAAGAGAGGCAGAGCTGCACTTCTAATGTTAATGTTTTGGATACGATAACATTATTGTGATTTGCTATCACATTGATCACATGACTGCCTGGGCTGTGTCTGACCCCCAACACACTGCTTCAGTTGCAAGGCATGTTCTGGGGCTAAGAGCGGGTGGGAGAAACTGGTGAACCTTTTTCCATACAGAACAAAATGGTACATCCGAAAATCCCAAAGGGGTTAGATATATTGTTATTTCCAATTAAAGAGATAACCAATATTCTTTATTGTGGCACCTGAATTACTGGACTAACACCATTACTCTAATTAGCATCATAATAATTATTATTGATACAGACATCTCACTGTACTAATAGTGCAAAAAAGTGTATTATCTGATCATGTTGTACATAACTGTATTATTAGATATGTCTAGTAATTACTATGAATAAATAAGTATATATTTTTATTTTATTTTTTTACCATATTTTGTTACATCAACAATTTCTTTAAATGAACATTCTGATGTAACTATCTCATACTAGTAAAGAGCCTTTAGCCTTCATTTTACCAAAGGTTTTTATATTTCCTTCTACTTTTTTGCAGATAAATGGGGAAAAAAATCATCAGGTATAAAGCACAATCAAACCTCCATTTTCATTTAATTCTCTGCAACTTGTAGTTTTTAAACGAAAATTATGTTTACTTTAAGGGATAAAATACAGGGCAGAGTCCCTTTTAATCTGTATATATTTTTTTGAATATAGATCAATCTGACCAAAAAAGAAATAAACAAACAAATTAATAAATAAATAAATAAATAAATTCAACATTCGACACAGCTTCAGATAAAACTAATACTATCATATTTTTTTTAAATAACACTGCCTAATATACCAGCTATATATAGCAATGAATAACTGTCTTGAAAAATCAATTAATTCCTAACTCATCATAAAATAGGAAAGAAAGAGCATGGTTTAGCAAAAATGATTTAATAATAAAGTGTTACGCATTATTTAAATTGAATTTACACCTTCCTCCTGCAGGGCGATATGCAGATAAGGACTTTCTTTACTCTAGTTCATGTTTCAAGACCTTCAGCACAATTCTTTCCCATTCCCTCTGGAGTCAATAGATTTCATTACTTACAGAAAGTTTACTTTGATATCTGTCATGGGAAACTGCGAGTACATTTTAGGTCCTTGTCACTAGCATATGGCATGCTATAAACAATTTGGTAATCACTGATTAAATTATTTTTAAAAATGTCAAGCTTAGAAAATAACTTTGTTTAAAGAGAAGAGATAGATTAACATTTCATTGCAGCAAAAATATTTCAGCTTTAAGTGCCATAAAACATTTTTAGCTATGTACATATTATAAAAGGATCAACTGAGGTAAAACAGTGGGTGAAAAATAAATGTGTAATAATACTTATAAGTATTTTAATAAATTTACTTACACTTAAGTGTTGCCAAATGTAGTCTGCTACACCCCCCTTATCAGTGTCCTACACCAAATATTGTGATATCATATAACAAAGTGTACATTTGAGGATAATTACTTATGCAAGCAAGGGAAGTTGAGGAGAGACAGCAGGTACTGTTATTGTTTGTGGCCAAGAGGCTTGCTTGTTTCCATGGGGATAATGTCACATGCTTTGTGAAAGCTTCAGCATTATACTATGCACTGCTTTAGTCAGGCGTCATATAACATTGCCCCCTACTGTATACATGCACAAGTGCATTCTGCAGAAGCTATGGCCTTTATAGCACCTACCATATATGAAAATGCCAAAAGGGGAGTTTGCTGCATACAAAACTATACCTGTATTAAAGGGGTTAATAGGGGTTAAAACAGAAACAATTTTGCAAGCTTTGGCTGCAGTATATATTTAGAAATGTATGTTAGTTCATACTGTTTTATGTCTCTTTAATGCTATATTTTAAAATATTGTGGGAAAGACTAATGGTATTTGCAAGCTTATGACTTTCTTTGGGGAAAACCATATATTTATGTATCATTATTTGTCCTTGTGATTTTATCAAAATGCCAAGATTCTGCTAAGATTCTTGCTGATAGTTTGTATTAGCCATATAATTATTGTTCAAAGTCCAAGGGCAACTATATCTTAGGAATCTTACCATAATATTAATATGTTAGCAGGTTATTTTTTAATGAAATTTACATATTTTCTAATGTATAATATTCATATCTGTGTCCTTTGTCTGCAGAGAAGCCACTCTATCTAATTATCTAATTTCTAAAACAGATGCCTTGCCAAAAAAGAGACACTTTTGTACTCAAATGTTTTTTTGTCAGCCATATAAAAGAGTAGCAATTAGACAAGTACAATTTTTTTTTTACCTGAAAGAATAATTTAAATTTAAATTAACAGACAATATAACTGTTGTGGACTTCTGACTAATGCTAATTGGCTTATAGGTTTTTCCTACTAATGCTCACTGACCATTAGCAGTAAGTGACTATAAACTGATGAGTATCAGTAAAAAGGGACTGCCAACCAATGAGTATTATTAACAAGGGACTATCGGTTGCAATTGCAGCTCCATTTTACTGTGTTGTTTGTTTTATTTTTTACTATAAATCTTAATGTATCTAATGGTTAATTGCTTTACCTTAGGGAGTTATATGTTTCATTTATGTTGATTTGAAGATTGTAATTGAAAAGGTTATGATAAAAAAAATGTGTAAACATTGCATATGTGCCTTTAAAATGACAAACAATGGGGCGGAGCCTGGCTGAGTTCTAGTATGGAGGTTTAGGGAAAGAGCTCCATGCAGTTAGGAGCTAGCATAAGGCATAACTAAGCCATATAATGTGAAAGACCGGACACATTAGAGGGGAAAGGATCCCTTATTGCAGGACTAAGTCTCTTTGGTCTGGATTGCATCTGTGGGCGCAGAAACAGGCTGACTAAGGAGCGGGTGATTAAGGCCTGCGACAAAGATACAAGCTGCAAAGAGCCCAAAAATACCGGAGCTGAAGGGGCCCTTCTCTGATTGCATCCGGACACACAAGCATAGTAACTGCCAGGTGCAATAGAGGTTCGGAAGGAAATAACTGTCAGCGTGATGCAGGGAGATGGATGCCGTGACATCGATCCGCCATTAACACGTGGGTAACAGATACTGCAACAGGTCCCTAAGCAGGAGATCAAACTATGACATCAATAACCTCCTCATCACCACGTAAGGGGCATGACAAGCAGATGAATGCTGGTGAGAATTAAAAAAAAGCTTTATTAACAATAAATGGGGGCTGTGCAGTGGCGGCTAATGGCGCAGTTGAAATAAAGGCGCACAATAAATACTGAGGTATGGCAGTCTAACGGAGGTCTCCTAGCAAGTGTGTATCGCAAGTTGAAAGTGAACTACTCCTTAAATCTTAAGTTAGGGCAAGTTAAGGGGGTCATTTTTGCAACATATACAGGCCATATAAATATATTTCCTAACTTATTTATTCAACATATACCTAGCAGGTGAAAGGGACACAGGGAAATGAGGTGCAATCAATAACGACTGGTAGTATTTTGCTGCAGAAGGAATATTTGTAGATAGAGGAACATACTCACTGACTGAAAATTAATAGAATCAGCCTCTTTCTGCAATCTGTGGGCCTCAAGAGATATATAGTACATAGAACTATCATGTCTACCAGAAAGGCACATAAACCAGACAAACCTCCCAAAACTACATCTATGGACTCTTTCTTTAAAACCTCAAAAGCAAACAAACTACCTGAAAACACAGAGTCAGAGGCTGAGGAAGAGATAGATATGGAGCCTTCTGGGATAACCTTAGCAGACCAAATCCCTGCCACAAAGGCAGATTTACAATTACTAGTCTCCAAAAAAGATATAGATTCAAACTTTGAAAAGCTCTGGAACAAAATAGATAATCTCCATTCCACAATGACTGCAAGTCTAAAAGAAATAAAGAACAACATCACAGAGATTGGCAATAGAGTAGACACCCTGGAAACTAACCAGGAAGAGATATCTGAAGATGTCTCCACGCTATCGCACTCTATCTGCTCGCAACAACAAGAGATTCAGGAGCTCCAGGAAAAATTGGAGGACCTGGAAAACAGGTCACGGAGGTGTAATTTGCGACTTAAGGGGGTCCCAGAAGCTGTCTCAAATAAGGACTTGCACTCATATCTACTCCAATTGTTTTGTGCAATCACAGGAGATGGCACAGAGGACTCCTTTCAAATAGAGAGAGCCCACAGGGCCCTTAGAGCCAAACCTAAGGATTACTTACCACCCAGAGATGTCATTGTTAAGCTCTTGCGCTTCCCTGAGAAAGAAAAACTTCTACAGGCTGCACGTCAAAATCCCACTTTTAAATTCCAGGGAAATGTGATACAGTTTTATCAAGACCTATGTATACGCACTTTACAGTGCCACAACACACTAAGACCACTCACAGCCCTCCTCAGAAAACACCAAATACCATACCGCTGGAGCTTTCCATTTGCTCTCATAGTGGCGAAAGATGGCAAATCAATAATCATCAGATCCCTTGAGGAGATGCCACCGGCATGCAAAAGTCTGGGTTTGGATCTGCCAGACTTCCCAAATACTACGATAACTACGAAACCTGCGGACCCCACAGGACCCAGGGGCTCCTCTCCTAAAGGCAAGTGGACAAAGATCACCAGAGGGAGCAAGAAACCCAAAAAATGAAGTCACAACTTTTAACGGTAGATGTACCTTTAATCTGTTAGTTATCGGACTATACTGAACCTGAATGGAGGACTCCTCTAGATGATTCAGAGCGTCCTAGCATATCCTCGAGTGAAGAACATGTGCACAGGGTTGGCACATAGGTTATTTCTGTCTATATCCTTTTCTGGTTTTTTATTACCCCTTACTTATTCATGAGGGTATAATTTTCATGAAAATTAATGTTTAGTATTGCACATTTTGTCGAACAACTGATTGTTCATACTAAATGCCTTTACCTGAAGAATGTCTGTCATCCAATTCTCCTGACTGCAAGCTCTACTTTTCTTACTTTACCCTAAAATCTTTTTACTTTTCTATATTCCTCTCAGGAGAGGTTGGGTGTGAGGTGGATGAGAGATTTTGTGTACAGAATTTTGTATATGTTTAAGTTTATGTTTAAAGTTGGTAAGTTTACAATAGGTGGCTGCAATCACTTCAAATCATGTCCACTCACATATCAGGCATATGTCCTTGGGTAATTTTCCCCCATTGGAAAGACTTAGCTATTTCTCACAGTGGAGGTGGTGTAATTAACAAGTTGACTGGATCTCCTGTTGCCCCCCCCCCCCAAGGTCCCCCTGCGACTGCGGGTGGGTTTGGCTCTCACTCCCTGACGAAGTATAGGCCCCTACCATCTTGCCCCAAGATGACCCTTCCCAATATTAACTTGCTCTCACACAACATGAGGGGTCTACATTTTGATATCAAGAGACGCACAGCTCTTACTCAATATAAAAATCTACATGCCAATATTGTGTTCCTCCAGGAAATGCATTTTCTTAGTTCCTCAATTCCCAAGTACTGGTCAAGAGAATTCACGCATAACTATCATGCCACATCAAACACAAAGAAACGTGGAGTGTCTATCTTAATACATCAATCTCTGTCATTTGTACATGGGCAAACAATAGCAGACAAAGAGGGCAGATATATACTAGTACAGGGCCAGATTCAGGGAGTGGAGGTAGTACTATGTATGTGTATGCTCCGAATGAAAAACAAAATGCCTTTTTCAACAAAATCTCACACTTGCTAACTAATTGGTCTAGAATGCGAGTAATACTGGCAGGAGATTTTAACATTGACATCCAAAATCTTATACACACATATTCTAACATAACATCTAAAAAACACAGGAGACTCAGGTCCATGGCCAAATCCATTATAGAATCTCTGAACCCTCATTCCCTAATCGACACATGGAGAACACTGCATGGTCTGACTACAGACAAAACATTCTATTCAGCAGCCCATAAAACATACACTAAGTTGGACTACATCTTTACTAGTCAGATTTTACAGCCGGTTCTCAGGTCTGCGGGTATTCATACATGTGTGTGGTCGGACCATGCTATAACCCAAGTTCAATTGGGTGATATAAGAGATCCAAATAGGGCGCAGTCTTGGACATATGACCCCTCCTGCTTAAAAAATCCCCAAACTAAGAGAGAATTAATGAAAGCATTAAAGGAATACTGGAACATTAACCTAGACTCGACCAATAATCCCATAACAGTTTGGGCAGCACATAAGTCAGTGATCAGGGGGTTCCTCATTAAAGAAAAAAACATCTTAAAGGGTAAAGTTAAGACACATATCTCACAATTGTATTCTGAGATAGAGAAATTAGAACGCTCTCACAAACTGACTTACTCAGCCTCTACACTCCATTCACTACAACTTAAAAAACAGTCCCTAGCAAAATACTTAAATGAGCACTCCATAAGGGCAGCTCATAGGCTAAAAACAAATTACAAACAAGCCGGACAAATATTTAGCTAAAAAGATTAGGGACACTCATCAGGCATCATCAATCCCAATCCTGCAGAACACAACAGGTCAGTTAACATCCCATACACAGGAGATTGTGGAAACATTCACAAGCTACTACGGGGGTCTTTATGACGGTAAGAAAGTAAACTATAAAAATAATATCCAGCAATTACAGCAGAGCTTTTTAGACTCTGCGAATTTGAATGTCATATCAGAAAAAGATTGTGAGCTACTCAATGCCAAAGTTTTGCAGGGAGAAATCCTGGCTGTCCTTAAAGATCTTAAACCAGGGAAAGCGTGAGTACTGCAAATTATTTAAATCCGTCTTAATACCTCATTTAGTTAAGTTTGCAAACAATGTTATGGCGGGCCATGAGATCCCGTCTGAACTGCTCCAAGCTAAAATTATAGTGTTGCCAAAACCAGAGAAAAACCCAAAATATTGTAATAATTATAGGCCGATCTCGATGATAAATCAGGACATAAAAATAGTGAAAAAAGTGATGGCAAATAGACTCAAACAAATACTCCCAACGATGATACACCCTGACCAAGTAGGCTTTGTGGTGGGGAGGGAAGCCCCTGACAATGCTAGGAGAATGACGGTGGTGGCGGACTATCTGACTGACAACAAGGTGCCTTCTCTGCTCCTTTCCCTGGATGCAAAGAAGGCATTCGACAGAGTGGACTAGCAATATATGTGGACAGTAATGGAAAAAAGGGGGATACATGGACCCTTTCTCACAGCACTGTGGAATGTCTATTCTCACCCCTCAGCAAGAGTTAGGGCAATTGGACATCAATCCACAATTATCCAAATTCGAAATGGCACCAGACAGGGCTGCCCCTTCTCTCCACTTTTATTTTCCCTGTGTATAGAGCCCCTTGCCGCCTCAGTTAGAAATAACCCAGACATAGCGAGACTGCAGATTGGGAGGTCCACCCATAAGATTACCCTGTTTGCGGATGATATTTTGCTGACTATAATGAAGCCACTCCTGATGTTGCCCATCCTGTACAACACTATCCAAGAGTTTTCCTCTATCTCGGGATATAAAATTAATCTGGATAAATGCGAGGCCCTTCCCATTAATCTCCCAAAACACACAATGAAAACTATTGAAGCCAATTTTGAATTTAGATGGTCCAAAAATAGTATTAAATACTTGGGTATAAACCTGACGCCACACTCTTCCAACCTGTACAAGCAAAATTACCTCCCATTGTTCAAGACCATCCGATCAGATCTTAACAGATGGCAGACATATAACTTCTCATGGTATGGGAGACTGACAGCTATCAAAATGAATATCCTGCCAAGGGTTTTGTACCTATTTAGAGTGCTACCAATAAAGGTTAATACACAGGACCTAGACACAATCCAATCGGCTCTCCACAACTTCCTTAGAAATAAGAAACAGGCTAGGATATCATCTCAGATTCTCACCAGACATAGACAATTGGGGGGGGGTTGGGTTGCCAAATTTGCAAGATTATTACAAGGCGTCTAGGCTGGCACAGATCTCCTTATGTGGTAGGGGATATAGCAACATTCTATGGCCAGCTCTGGAATCTGAGTTGGGGAATCTTAACTCTCCTGAAGATATCATATGGGAATTGGGGGTGAGGAGGGAGGGGATGACACAACTCTCTTCAGCTACCAAATTGTCAATAAAGGAATGGAACTCAGTTAGAGGGCCCAACAACATCTTTCCAGTAAACTCATTGAAAATGCACCTGAAATATTTATTAAGTCTAGACCACAGGCCATTAGTGGGAAAATGAGTGAACAAGGGACTTTATAGAGTGGCAGACCTGGTGAGTAACAGGACGCCTATATCCTATTCCCAACTGAGTCAAAACATAGAACCGTTGCCACTTCAGTGGTTCTTATACTTACAAATCACATCAGCAATACGCACATATATCTCCAAAAGTACCTCTAAGGGTATTACAAATCTAGAGAGACTATGCAGCTCCCCTAGTAGACCTAAACATGCAATATCACTTATTTACCTTGACCTGCAGACAGCTAGAATTAAATCTAAGACCCTGTTATTATGCAAGTGGGAGGCAGACCTGGGGGTGGAGAAAGAACAGGAAGACTGGGATAAAATATGTTATAACTCTGGTAAATCCTTATTAAGTGCAGACCTTAGAGAAAACATTGTAAAGACCTCATTTAGGTGGTACTTGACCCCGACCCGGACGGCGCATTTGGGCAGAGGCGGTTCTAGACTTTGCTACAGGGGGTGTGACGAGGTGGGAACCTACCTCCATATGTGGTGGGAATGCCCTAGGGTTAATTCTATATGTTTATACTTTGCAGTTCAACATAGTCCTTGTGCAGGGGATGAAGCTAATGTATGTGTAGAGGGTGGATTGGGATGAAGTGAAGATAATTAAGTTGCTATCAATATGATATTACCTATTGTGTGTTTTTATTGTGTTATTCATTTAATTGTAAAAGTTTATGATATGTTAAGTCGATCTGGCTTATACAAAGAGTCAAAAGCCCAGTAAGATATGGAGTCCTCTTAGGGGGACCTTAGCGGAAGTTAGCTATCACATGGACATACACATTATTTATGTCCTCTGGGGGGCCTAGAGATGGAGTCTACCGTGATATGGAGTCCCAGAGACCAAGACTAATTTGTAACAAATGGCATGTCTTATAAGGAACCAATGAACATTCGATAAGGGACTACATGGACTTTTCTTGCTTGTGTAATGGGGCTAAATAATTTATCTATTATTATATATTGACTGACTTGTTTTTGTATTGCATACTTAAATGTTGAATAAAAAAGATTTAACCATAAAATGACAAACAATTTAATTGGTGCATTTTGCTGCAAATATGTTTATGGCAGTTTGTGCATGAGTTTTGAAGGGACAGATTACAAGTGGAGCAGTATTTACTGCTCCCGCTCTAACTCCGCTAGTAGTAAGATTTTTTTGCACGTTCGGCAGTGCTCTTATTACAAGTTGAATGTAAAAAGTTTTCACTCTTGCGCTAACCCAATGTGAGCAAAATACTAAATTTAGAATATCATGATAATCTTAACGTATTCCCCCATAGAAGTAAAAGGAACAAAAAAAGGTGGTGGGGGGAATCTAACTACTACTAGCACACAAACCCGATCACATATACTCAAGTGCACTAACCAGACATGACAAGTTTAATATTTTGCATTCCAATGTTTATCACATTGCAGAATATGTTCTATTTATTCATGAATACACATTTTTACAGATATCTGATGGTATTTTGGTACTATATATATATATCTATACATATGTGCTTCTTAGAAGGTTACACCTTCTTTTTCTATGGTGTTCATATAATAAATCTTAAATTAGTTGAATCTACTTCTAGATACGATTGAGTATGCACAATTCTGATACAATTATGGAGTAATCGAGTTACAGTGAATGTTGATCGCTGTAAAGGAAATTAAATCTATTTGGACAATTTTTTTAAAAAAATTGGACAATTTTTAAAAAAAAATTAACATATATTTGAGTAGTTTATTTGGGGTGTAATTTTCAACCCATAATGTGGTATATATATGTTGTGCAGTACTTTGCGTTTTGAACTGCAAATATGTCTGAGCTGCAGAAAGCTTCAGCAGTCTTGGCTGTTAAAGTGCCATAAAACATGTTGAGATCTGTACATATCCTAAAATGGCTAATTAAGTTAAAACAGTTTCCTTAAAAATTGTTTAAAAATGCTGGCAAGTATTTTAAAATAATTTACAAAAATATGCAAAATTAGTTACATAGCTATGCTGTCTGAAGTCTAATCTACCTCCTCTTATCAGTGTTTAGCATCAGAAACACAGGCATTGTATTTGAGTTCACATCAGCTTATTTGCTTCTAGGCATGCTCCAGCAGATAATGACTGTTAAAGTCTTGTATTCTACCAAAGCAAAGGTGGAGATTGATACAGCCATATAAGGAATTGTGTGGGGAGAGTTATAGCTGTACTTCAGAAACTTAAAAGAAAGGGTTGATAGCACTGCAGTATACATTTGCAGGTAAAGTAATTAAAGTGAATATTTTATTACATTTTTCACTAGACACTTTGTTTCAGTTTAGGCTGTTTTGGCCTACGCACCAGTTTATAATTGCCTTGTTTATCTTACAGGGGATGAATTGTGTCTATGTAGCGAATTTTCTGTACCAATAAATTGATACTCTGTTTATTATAGAGCTGTGTATCCTTTCGTAAAAGAGTGCTTAATTCCCTGTCTTTTTGGAGCAAAATATCTTTTTTGCTTCTCTCTTACTCATATATGTTCTTGATATATTATTTTAAAGGGTCTGCACCACAAGCTTCCCATTGGCAATAGCTAGGGGCGCATATATAAATATTACTAATTTCTTTACCCCTATCTTTTCTGTACAGCTCTAGTCTAGCAATTGCTTCCCACTCTGTTTAGTGCTCGATACAATAATTAAAGTACATATTATTATATTTGATCTCTATCCCAACTTGTTTTATGTCCCTTTAAGTTACACCTGAGAGCTGGAGTTCCTGAGCTCATCACATGATCAGTGCTCTGTTTCCATATAAAGGCAGAAGCCAGATTGTTTAAGTAATGATCATCTGCTGGTGCTGGTGGGAGATGTGGGAGGAATTCTGTGAGATGTGGGTGATCCAGCAGCAGAAGTGGGAGGGAGGGGAAGGGAGTGGGGTGGCCCTCCGCTACAGAGAAAAAATAAAGGGACAGGGAGGGATGCGGTATGTAAATAATTTCACTGAGAAACACAGAATTTGTGAAAAAGTTAAACAAAAAAAATATTTGATTGCATTTGGCAGGGAAATGGTGGCATGAAATATACAAAAATGGGCCTAGATCAATACTTTTGGTTGTGTACTAAAAACAAAATTTGTTTTGACAGGAAAAAAAAGAAGATTCTATTTCTGTTTAAATAGAGTGATAGCAAAAATTTGGAAAAATTCTCCTGTATTTTGGGCAAGTTCTTCTTCGAAAGTGGGGTTAATTTTAGAGAGTTTTTATTTGAAGCTTTGATACATGGAGCACACTCTCTTTTTAATATGTTGCTTATTTATATTAATAATCTTTTAATAAACCTATGTCTGACTATAAATCCAGTGTTCTATTAAAGGGACACTAAACCCAAATATTTTCTTTCATGATTCAGATTGAGAATACAATTTTAAACAAAATTCCAATTTATTTCTATTATCTAATTTGCTTCATTCGTTAGATATCTTTTGTTGAATACACATGATATCAATACACATGGATGAGCCAATCACGTGAGGACTCTATGTGCAGCTACCAATCAACAGCTACTGAGTTTATCTAGATATGCTGTTTAGGAAAGGATATCATAAAAATGGAGCAAATTTGTTAATAGAAGTAAATTAGAAAGCTGTTTTAAACTGCATTCTCTTTCTAAAGCATTAAAGAAAATATGTGAGTTTCGTGTCCCTATAATTTGTATGTTAGAGGTGAAAGTTTTCAGGTTTTATATGTCCTTCTCTCTTTAAAAAATATAAATCCAGTGAGGTTTTTTACATTGCATGTATTATATTGCTATGTAACCACTGTTTCATGTATTACTTTGTATTAATATATTTACTGAAGGCAATGACATAAATGTTTAGTTGATAAACTATCATAAGGTGAATTTTGAAAAGTATGTAATTTCTTCAATTTGTGGTATATTAATAAGGCTGAACCTACATTATTATATGGCACATTTGGGTTCTATGGCTATATTTACGACTCAGGACTACCTACTAAAGGGTTTTTTCTCAGATTATTGGAAATAATTAACTTTGTAACCTTTTAACATAACAAATTAAATATGTCAGAAATGTGTATTATTTTCAGTATTATTCATACTATATTCCTCTATGTTAAAAATCTTATTGATTTTCTGTTTTAACCTTCAAACTCTTTACCTAACTAAATCAATGTACTGGATATGCATGGATGTGCAGCTTTACATAACATCAATATGACCAAGACAGTTGTTTTTAAACTTTTGTTTAGAGAGTGAAATGAGACAAAATTTGAGGGATCCAGACTGAAGAGAAATAGGGTAAGTGACCAGAATCACAAATCTTTAGGGATTTGTCAACAGAAAATGAAATAATTAGATGATACACTGGATAAGTAAATAAAGTTAATTAGCAGATTAGTGATGATCACTTAGCTTTATAAAAGTAATAAGTGGATTTCAATAAATCAGCATTATTCAGGTGAACTGGGGAACTTGATTATTTTCCTTTGTATTGCAAAATGGCAGTACCCAATGAGACCCTAGCAAAACATCTTCTAGACCGCAGCAATTACACTCATATATTAACAGAAATATATATATACTGATGAGAGAATCTACAATTTTTAAATCATGAGATTAACACATGGTTTATATATTTGCACAGCCAATAGGATTTCAGTAACTCGTATCCTATTGGCTAATTTGAAAATTTCAGCCAATAGGAATGTAAGGTACCCCAATATAAAAGGTGTACCTTGCATTCAATCTTCAGTGTGCAGCAGACGATAGCATGAAGAAGACCTCCACATTGCCTACGACTGCCGCTGCCAGAATACTGTTCCGCGCCTCAGAAGACCACTCTGTACCTCCGGGAAGAATATAAAAAATGGCCCCGAGATGGATGAAGATGGATTTGCCTGGATGAAGACTTTGCACCACCTGGAAGAAGATGGATTCCGGACTTCAGGAACAGTGAGTACTTTTTATTTTTTAATGGACAGCAAAAGAGCTGATTGCCCTTTAAAAGGCAATGACCACACGAATGCCCCTTTAGGGTCAATGGGTATATTAGTTTTTTTAGTTAAGTCTTTATGCTCACTGCAAAGTTTTGTAATTCCAGTTTAACAATGTCAATTACCACTAGCTTTAATTCCAATGTAGACCAGAGAACAACCTTCCACTTAATGACCTCTAAGGTGCTTTCAATGAAGCCCAAAAAACTATCAGCCTGTGCTATGCCTTTCAATACTTCCCTCACACTGCCACAGCCTGAATAGGCTCAGGATGTAACAGCAGCACTGGCAGGAGGCTATCTTGATCATTATATAATTGAAGGGGGAGTCTAAACTATACTCTCACAGCAAGTAGTTATTGCAAAGCATCCACCAAGCCAAATGTACACTGACAAATTCAGGATCCAAAGCACAGTGCGGGTCACTGCCACCCCCCCCCCTTCCCCCGGAGCTTCTTCTAGGCTGTCATGGATCCTTTTGTGCATGCCTTATAAGGCATGAAAGTCCTGACCAACAATATTTTTCACGTACAATTATAATATATGAACATGGCCACCTTACTGAAACATTTGAAATACTTAAGCTACTACACATAATAAATTATATTTGTATCATAATAATCAGAATGCAGTGTAGAGGACACATTTGAGATACATTCAGATAGAAGGGGAGCACTTAATATATACAAGAGAAATATTAGATACTATGGATTTTATTATTCAAATACACAAGAGCAATACTAGATACTATGAATTTTCATAATTCCTTTCACCATATTTTACCCCAAAAATCAAGCAAAGTCTAGTTTCTCATTAAGACTATAGGGAATAAGGATATGAAGTCATTATATTCACCTAGACTTATTTCTTAGGAGATATAAATTCTGATCTCCATTATGAATATTTGTGATTCCTTTATCAATCCCTATAAAGCTATGTGACCTTGTATTGGCTTCATAAGCTTCCAAAACATGGCTAGTAACACTACTGTCCAAAAAAAAACAGTAATGTCATCTCTAACCCTACATTTAAACCCTTTCTTCATCTTACCTACATGAAATGTTGGACATGAGAAATATAGAGATATATTACTCATGTTCTCTTTCAAAACAATTGAAAAATGTTACACTCTTTTAATCCATTTGTTAGAAAAAAATCTTAGTACTTGTCATGAATTCACATGTTAAACAATTCCTACATGGGAAACTTTCCTATATAATGATCCAGATAACCAATTGTTTGGTTTTGCCTCATAACCATTGTGGACCTGCTTAAAATATAGGTTATGAGCCCCATGGGCTGTCAAAAGGAGAGCCTGCTCCACCTCACTAGCAACCTCCTCATCTGCCAACAAAATTTATTTTTATTCTTTAGAATCCCTCTAATATAGCTCCAATGGCAATAATATATTGTCAAGTGCAACTTGGCAGCAGAGTTCTTTTTTTGGGGGAGTAAATAAGCTTATCCCTCTTTGTATTTCTTGGTCTCTTATAGGCTCTTTTTACAGATCTTTTTGAACAGTCACTCACTATAAATCTAGATTTCATATCTACAGCATGTACTTCCATGGAAGAATAATGCACCCTAACATGCAAGGATCCCCTAATAAGGACTTCTGGATGGTGACTAGATGACTCTAGTAAACTATCAGTAGCTATAGTTTTCCTATCATTCTCAGTCATTATGTGTTCCAGTTGTTTTTTTCATTTTAATATACAAAAAGAAGAGCTCATAAGAATCATATTCACTTGTTAGATAATAGTTGTATTCATTAATGTTTAAGCTCTGGACAGATTCCAGCAAGGTTTTGATGGGTCCATCCCATATCGCCAAAATGTCATACTCATATCTTAGCCATAACTGGATAAAATTATCTGTATAGATGCTCAAAATGCCAAACACATGTTTCATCTCCCATACACCTAAGTATAATCAAGCATTAATGGCCCCCATAGCTGTGTCTTTTAGTTGTCTGCATATTTTATTATCAAATAAAAAAAGAAGTTATTTTCTAAAATAAATCTTGCAAGGAGTACATCCATGGAGACTACTATTGTATCATTGGATGTAGTTACCCCATCTACATCTGACAAAGAAAAATATGTCACTAAAATTACAACAGTATGCTTAAATAAAAATATAAAATAATAATATTATTGTATTAAAACAACTTTCAATACTAAAGAGAGTAATACATTATCATATATAAATGTGCAACATATAACTCAATTTTTGCTAAATAAGGTGTTTTTTGCTGCAATATATTTAATCATAGAACTGTGTGCTGCAATTCATATATCATTACTCATTATTTGTTTTTTTATTTACAGATTATTTTTTTTTTTTAATATTGTATTTACCATGATTATGTATTAATTATTTCAATAAGTATCTGTTAAATAATTTAGTTTGTTTAAGTTTTTATGATTTTACTAATATACCACTTTCTACATTTCTGGGAGCACATTATTTTATTTATTTTTATATTTTATTACAGTTTTTTGGTTTGACCGAATCTTTCATTCCGAATATTCAAAATACATTGTATTTTAAATATACCCCCCCCCCTTTGCTATCCGTTATTCGCCTAGTTTAAAACTAAATTACAGGGAGTGCAGAATTATTAGGCAAGTTGTATTTTTGAAGATTAATTTTATTATTCAACAACAACCATGTCCTCAATGAACCCAAAAAACTAATTAATATCAAAGCTGAATAGTTTTGGAAGTAGTTTTTAGTTTGTTTTTAGTTATAGCTATTTTAGGGGGATATCTGTGTGTGCAGGTGACTATTACCGTGCATAATTATTAGCCAACTTAACAAAAAACAAATATATACCCATTTCAATTATTTATTTTTACCAGTGAAACCAATATAACATCTCAACATTCACAAATATACATTTCTGACATTCAAAAACAAAACAAAAACAAATCAGTGACCAATATAGCCACCTTTCTTTGCAAGGACACTCAAAAGCCTGCCATCCATGGATTCTGTCAGTGTTTTGATCTGTTCACCATCAACATTGCGTGCAGCAGTAACCACAGCCTCCCAGACACTGTTCAGAGAGGTGTACTGTTTTCCCTCCTTGTAAATCTCACATTTGATGATGGACCACAGGTTCTCAATGGGGTTCAGATCAGGTGAACAAGGAGGCCATGTCATTAGATTTTCTTCTTTTATACCCTTTCTTGCCAGCCACTCTGTGGAGTACTTGGATGCGTGTGATGGAGCATTGTCCTGCATGAAAATCATGTTTTTCTTGAAGGATGCAGACTTCTTCCTGTACCACTGCTTGAAGAAGGTGTCTTCCAGAAACTGGCAGTAGGACTGGGAGTTGAGCTTGACTCCATCCTCAACCGGAAAAGGCCCCACAAGCTCATCTTTGATGATACCAGCCCAAACCAGTACTCCACCTCCACCTTGCTGGCGTCTGAGTCGGACTGGAGCTCTCTGCCCTTTACCAATCCAGCCACGGGCCCATCCATCTGGCCCATCAAGACTCACTCTCATTTCATCAGTCCATAAAACCTTAGAAAAATCAGTCTTGAGAAATTTCTTGGCCCAGTCTTGACGTTTCAGCTTGTGTGTCTTGTTCAGTGGTGGTCGTCTTTCAGCCTTTCTTACCTTGGCCATGTCTCTGAGTATTGCACACCATGTGCTTTTGGGCACTCCAGTGATGTTGCAGCTCTGAAATATGGCTAAACTGGTGGCAAGTGGCATCTTGGCAGCTGCACGCTTGACTTTTCTCAGTTCATGGGCAGTTATTTTGCGCCTTGGTTTTTCCACACGCTTCTTGCGACCCTGTTGACTATTTTGAATGAAACGCTTGATTGTTCGATGATCACACTTCAGAAGCTTTGCAATTTTAAGAGTGCTGCATCCCTCTGCAAGATATCTCACTATTTTTGACTTTTCTGAGCCTGTGAAGTCCTTCTTTTGACCCATTTTGCCAAAGGAAAGGAAGTTGCCTAATAATTATGCACACCTGATATAGGGTGTTGATGTCATTAGACCACACCCCTTCTCATTACAGAGATGCACATCACCTAATATGCTTAATTGGTAGTAGGCTTTCGAGCCTATACAGCTTGGAGTAAGACAACATGCAAAGAGGATGATGTGGTCAAAATACTCATTTGCCTAATAATTCTGCACTCCCTGTAATTCCTACCATTCATAAAACTTTTACATCCGTTTTCATTAAATCAATGTAAATTTTCCAAAGCTACAGGTTAAAACGTTCCCCTGTAGTTTCATACTTACCTTTATAGCACTGGAGAGCCATGCTAACCCACTTCTTTTCACTGCACTAACTAGTCTTCTCTTTTAGCTTAAAATGGCTAGAGCTTGGCGAAGAAGAGGCTCAGGTTAGTGTTGCTGTCCAATGGGATACTATTTTATTTATTTAAGGGAAAGAAATTGATACTGATTTGAACAGCCAATAGGCTTTCAGTAGCTATCATCCTATTGGCTGATTTGAATTAAAGAATCAAATCAGCCAATAGGAATGCAAGGGATGCCATATTTAACCCCTTAATGACCACAGAACTTTTCCATTTTCTGTCTGTTTGGGACCAAGGCTATTTTTACATTTTTGCGGTGTTTGTGTTTAGCTGTAATTTTCCTCTTACTCATTTACTGTACCCACACATATTATATACCGTTTTTCTCGCCATTAAATGGACTTTCTAAAGATACCATTATTTTCATCATATCTTATAATGTACTATAAAAAAAATTATAAAATATGAGGAAAAAAATGAAAAAAACACACTTTTTCTAACTTTGACCCCCAAAATCTGTTACACATCTACATCCACCAAAAAACTCTCATCCTAAATAGTTTCTAAATTTTGTCCTGAGTTTAGAAATACTCAATGTTTAAATGTTCTTTGCTTTTTTTGTAAGTTATAGGGCCATAAATACAAGTAGCACTTTGCTATTTCCAAACCATTAAAAACCATTAAAAAATTTTTTTATTTTTTTTTAGTAGACATCCCAAAGTATTCATCTAGGCCCATTTTGGTATATTTCATGCCACCATTTCATCACCAAATGCGATTAAATACAAAAAATCGTTCACTTTTTTACTCATTTTTTCACAAACTTTTGGTTTCTCACTGAAATTATTTACAAACTGCTTGTGCAATTATGGCTTAAATGGTTGTAAATTCTTCTCTGGGATCCCCTTTGTTCAGAAATAGCAGACATATATGGCTTTGGCATTGCTAAAATAAAAGCTATATTTGGGCTTTTTGTGTGTGTTTTTTTAGCATATTTACATATGCTGCTGTTTAGGATCCCCCCTTAGCCCCCAACCTCACTGATCCCCCACCAAACAGCTCTCTAACCCTCCCCCTCTGCCTTAATGGGCGCCATTTTGGGTACTGGCAGCTGTCTGCCAGTACCCAGTTTAGTGAAAAATTTGCTTTTTTTTTTAAAAAAAATGCCCTTTTCTGTAGTGTAGCTCCCCCCCCCCAAGACCAACCCCTTCCAGATCCCTTAGCTGTTTATTTACAGCTTTCAAAACTTTTTTTTTTTCTTTTTACAGCTTTATTTTTCTGCAGTGTAGCGGTTCCCTCCCGCTCCCGCCCCGTGCACGCGCCCGCCCGCCGCCCCCCATGCACGCGCGTGCTCCCGTGCGCGCTCCCATCTGTTCCGCCCCTGATCCCGTCCCCCTCCACTCCACTTGGCACATCGATGGCCGCCCACCCGCCTCCCAGACTTGCTCCCACCCACCAACGATACCGGCCACCGATGTCCGGTGTAGAGAGGGCCTCAGAGTGGCTCTCTCTGCATCGGATGGCCAAGGGGGGTTATTGCAGGATGCCTCGATATCGAGGCATCACTGCAATAACCAGAAAGCAGCTTGAAGCGAGCAGGATCGCTTCCAGCTGCTTTCCAGACCAAGGACATACGCCATACGTCCTCGGTCATTAACTGTATTTTTTTTGAGGACGTGTGGCATACGTCCTTGGTCATTAAGGGGTTAAATGCGGACCTTGAATTCACTATTCATTGTACGGCGGCGATCATACGTAGAGAATCTTCCACGCTCCATGGCTCTGCGGTCACCGGTCCTGCTCCGCGCTCATCTCCGCTCTGAGCCGGCTTGGTCCTGGATGAAGAAGGAAGTGGTCCCCACTTGGAAGAAAATGTCGGCCGCTTTGAAGAAGACTTCACCGCTGCCAGGAACAGGACCTTCTCCGCCAGACTTCAGGAACCCTGAGTACCTATTTGGGGGTTCGATTTAGGATTTTTTTTATTTTTTGGGGGTTTGTTTTTTTTAGATTAGGGATTTATTGGTCAATCTTAAAAGAGCTGAATGACTTTTTAAGGGCAGTAAAAGAGCTGAATGTCCTTTTAAGGGCAATGCCCATACAAATGCACCTTTAGGGGCAATGGGTAGTTTAGGATTTTTTAGTGTTAGTTTTTTTATTTTGGATTGTTTGGTGGGTGGGAGGTTTTACTGTTAGAGGGGGGACTTCCTATTTTTTAAGGTAAAATAACCGCTATTGGTAGTTTAGAATTAGATAAGGGGGTGTTTTTATTTTGGGGGGGCTTTTTTATTTTCATAGGGATTTGGTTTATTTTTTTTATTTTTGATAATTTGGTTTATTATTTTATGTAATGTTAGACTTTTTGTAATCTTAGATTAGTTTAATCTTATTTTTTTTTTTTTTTTTAAGTTATTTTAGTTTTTTTATTTTAATTGTAACTTAGTATTTTTTACTTGGGGTTAATTTAGGGGGTGTTAGGTTAAGGGGCTTAGTAATTTAATTAGTTATTTGCGTTTTGGGGGTTTGGCGGATTAGGGGTTAATACATTTATTAGGATTATTGCATTGTGTGGGTTTGGCGGATTATGGGTTCATAGTTTTATTAGGTTTATTGCATTGTGGGTTAATGGGGGATTATGGGTTAATAGTTTTATTAGGTTTATTGCATTGTGGGTTAATGGCGGATTAGGGGTTAATAGTTTTATTAGGTTTATTGCATTGTGGGTTAATGGCGGATTAGGGGTTAATAGTTTTATTAGGTTTATTGCGTTGTGGGCTAATGGCAGATTAGGGTTTAATACATTTATTAGGTTTAGAGCAATGTTGGTTAAAGGCTGATTAGGGGTTAATATACTTTATTAGTTATTGTGGTGGGGGATTGCGGATGACAGTTAGATAGATATTGCACATGCGTTAGGTGTTAGTTTATATTTTTCAGGCAGTTATGGTGTTCACATTTTCCGCACAAGGCTTGCTGAGCCTGCCTATAGGTGGCGAGGTGAAAATGGATTAAAATGTCTCCATTGTCGCCGCGTAAGTCCTTGCGCTGAATATGTGATACCGATTTGAGACGCGGTTCTATGTTAGTTCTTGGGAGTAAAAATTGCGGGTGATGGGTGAAATATACGCGCCACATTTGTATGCGGCACCGTATATGTGATACAAAAACCGCATAAAAAACTGCATTGACAGCTTTTGTGGGCAACACCGCAAGACTAAAGAGTCTTTTTGAGAAAAAAAAAAAAAACAGTGGCTCTCCTAGATAATCCCACATAAGTAATTTATCTATAGGAATCATATGTGTTTGCAATAAGAGGGTTCCTTTAAGTTGTGACCCCAATCAGTCCTTTTTTTGTAAATTGCACCATGGTATAATGAACATATATTCTCATATCTCATTGGCATATGTAGGCATGCATCAAATCAATGGTAATAATGAATTATATATCCAATGACATCACTAATTAAAATTATATTAACGATTTGCTGTTGTGTAGTTGTTTTTTCAACTGCACACCATTTCTGTCCCTTGAATTATCTGTAGGTACATCTATCTATCTATCTATCTATCGATCGATCGATCGATCTATCGATCTATCTTTCTGTCTGTCTGTCTATCTATCTACCAGCTTGGCCAGCTAATCTATTCATTTAACTATTTATAGACTCAGAAACTATAATCTGAAGAGAATAACTGTCAACTTTAATTAATATCTTTAAATGTTATGAGAAATTATGAAAACAATGCATAACAGCTGTGGCACTCAAAACAAATGTGTAGCATAGTATGGTTTGTAGGTTATTTTCACTTAAAGCATATGGAAAACAGAAAATAAATGGTACAGTTCATCTTTTTTTCATAGAGTTCCGTAAGGCAAATTAAGCATCTGTGATGCCTTGATCAGTAACAAACTGAACTCTTTTCTAAATGCCATTTTTGTCTGACCTCCTCAGTTGAATGCAGTAAAATGTCTTTCTTGCTTTAGGTTATATCTGTTGCTTTTTTATTATTTTATTTATTTTTAATAAAATGTAATTGTAAATGCTCTTAATGCATCAAACTCATAGCTATAATAATGTTATTGTTACAAATGCAATGTTATTAAAAATGGAATTAGACACTTCATCTAATGGGTTTTATGACAATATTTACTGCCTTTAACTCATTTTCTGTCTGATTTTAGACTGACTAGCCATGCTCAAAACAAGCATCACAAAAATCATTAGTCATTGAAGCAATCATGAAGAAAAAATATGCTGAAACAGCACTGAACTTTGTTTCTACATCAATGAACACAATATCTAGCTGAACACAGCTTAAAATAGTATGTACAGAACAGTTGTGTGTGTGTGTGTGTGTGTGTGTGTGTGTGTGTGTGTCTGTGTGTGTGTGTGGTACAAAATATAATGTGGGTGCATGGAAAATAGGAATATATTTTTTTTTATATTTGAGGTTAATGGTAATAATTAAGAGTCTATCCAGTATCAACAGTTATTATTTTATTCTATGTTGTCTATACACTAGCAATGTTTATAATGTAAGGTCAGAGTGCACAGCATGATCTATCTGTAACATGGCAAGGAGAGCTACTGGCTCAGAGAATTGATCCTACTGATTCTCATAGTCACCTGAGTAAATTCCGCTGTGAGACTTACTATCTCAGACACACAAAACTTTATTAATGGGTATATAAAACAACACCAATATGAAAATAAAATTAACTCTATATGTTCTTACAGTAACAGACATGTTTCAGAAAGCTAAGAGCATTGCCAAAGAAACTTAAAGGGATCATTGATATAGACCATACATTTTTAAACAACTTTCTAATTAACTTATATTAACAATGTTGATTCATAGGGCTCTATTTAACAAGCTCCGTATGGAGTTTGATGGCCCCTTCAGACTCGCCAGAAACAGCAGTTATGAAGCAGGGGTCACAAAGACCGCTGCTCCTTAACCTGTCAGCCTGCTCTGAGCAGGCAGACACACATCGCCACAATACAACCCGATCGAGTACGATCGGGTTGATTGACACCCCCCTGCTGGCGGCCGATTGGCCGCAAATATACAGGGGGTGGCGTTGCACCAGCAGCTCTTGTGAGCTGCTGGTGCAATGCTAAATATGGCGAGCGTATTGCTCGCCATATTCAGCGAGGTCTGGCGGACCTGATCCGCAGTGTCGGATCAGGTCCGCCAGACCTTGATAAATATGCCCCATTCTCTTGGTATCCTTTATTAAAGGAGCAGCAATACATTAGTGGGAGCTAGCTAAACTCTTCAGTACGCCAATGGCAAGAGGCAAATATGTGCAGCCACCAATCAACAGCTAGCTCAAAGCTCCTGAGCCTACCTACATATAATTTTTAATACCAAGAGAACTAAGCAAATTAGACAAAAAAGTTCATTGAAAAGTTGCTTAAAATTATATGTTCTATCTGAATCATGAAAGAAACTTTTTGGGTTTTATGTCTTTTTGACCATTTACTTACTCAGTGCAGAAGGCATCCCCTTGGTTCCTATATATTTTCCCTGACTTGCTGATAATAAAATCACTCTTCTCTGAGGAAACCATACAAATTACAAAATACCCATAACATAAAAGATAGATTATATTTGTTTGTTACCTGTTTGCAATCACCTGTTTGCTAAGTGACCTTTCTTTTAAAGCAAGTGACAGACTTTTCAAATTGTTTGACTGAATGCTCACCATGGCATTAGTTATCACCTGAGAGGCCCAAAAACAAATTAAAAATAGGTGTCTCAACAATAGATAGAGGCACATAAATATCTTTATTTGAAACCAGCAATATCTCTTTTTTTAATGAGTGGTCATTGTTTCTATTTTGGGAGACTAGTGACTCAAAAAACATTATTGTCAACTTCATGGCCATATAATAGTGAAGTGTTCCTCATTTCAAATATTGGATTTCATGTCCTTACAGCTGTCAAAAATATTGTCATCAAATACAAATGATCAGATATTCAATTATGGGCCCGAATACAAGTGGTGTGGTATTTAGCGCTCATCCTTAAGTGCTGGAAGCAAACTTTTAATGGACGTGGGATAGCACATCTATTACAAGTTGAAAGTAAAGAGTTAGCACAAGAGCGAAGCTCGACGTGTGCTAATTGTAGACTTTAGATATTGTCACCGTGTGAACTTCTTCTCCAAACTTCTTTAAAGAAGAGTGAAACTTCACTTAATGTTTGCGCCCTAACCCGATACTGCATTAGAGCTACAGCGTTAACCAGAAGTGAGTAATAAATATCTTACATTCCTATAATCATAATAAATGTTCTTTTTATTTATAAATATGTATTTTTATATGTGAGAATATAGATTAGGGTAAGGAGATAGTAATGATAATGAAACTATGCTCAATTTGGATTGAGCAGAGGTGTGTGTTTAACTTTAAGAATACTTAGATACACTAAGTTGAAAGATACAAATTAAAGTAAGTTTACACATAAATTAAATTCCAATTGTGTTATTAGTATATACAATGTGCATTACAATGTAACTTCTATTAAACTAGTATACATAAAATAGTGAGATGCAATCAGCATTGACATTCAAAGTGGATTAAAAAACACATTAAGTCAGTCTGGTCAAATTAATGATAGTAGTATGCAATTCGATATTCACACGTATATAGACCTTCCCAGTAGTTAGAAAGGGCTTAAAAGTATATATGTATGTATATACATGTATATAGCCATTTCAATTTGAACACCTTGTCATATACCATATACTTTTAACCCTTTTAACCATTTTTTATTAATATTTCTATGAATGTTTTTTAGTAGTCTTCAGTCATGCAAACCTGCTAAGCAAAAATTTAGTTTGGAGGGGGGACTTCCGGGCAGCGGTCATAATAGGTTGCAATATTGAGTTCTCCTCCAGCTTTCCAGACTTATCTTCATAATATCACAAGCTGTCATTTTACCCTGAGATAGATATAATTTAAATCAGATGACATTGTTCTTCTATCTTATACCACGATTTCCGTGATTGCTGCTAGCCCAATATTCTGGAACTTACTTAGAGGTTGGGGCCTCTTCCAAACCCCCCAACTGAGCACCTGCGGGTCTCAGTCGTTACACAGTGCCATTTTTGCGCTGATGCTATTTTTGCCAATATTACAGCCCAGCATGCTATACTATCATCCTGAAAGCCACCAAAGCAGAGAATTTTGAACTAAACAGTATGCACCTGTCATGGATCCTCCACTCCAACACTTCAGGTTACTTACTATTGTGCACTTTTCCTTTAAGATGTGTCCACCCATCTTCATATCCCCTATAAACTCCACTCTCATTCAGCTTCCTGCTTGGTATTGCAGTTACCTTCCCACTGCAGATTCTCCTAGCCTTATGTATAGAGGAATACATCACAGAGTTCAAAAAATACATCACAGAGTTCATAAAATGGGCTAGGGATTCCCAATGGAACAACCTATCCTTAAGGAATCAGTTCCGATTGGTCCTGTCTGAGGCTATAAAAGATGAGCTCTCATGTATCGATTTATCATCTACTCTTGAGGAACCCATCAATCTGAATATAACCATAGATAGGCGGCTTAGTGAGAGGCAGCACAAAAAATCCTATCATGACACTACACCTAAAAAGTACCCTCACACTAGCAGCACATCTGCTTCACCTCATACAAATACAATTACTGAACCAATGGAAATTGGCTTCCTAAGAGGGCCACTTACACCTCAAGAAAAGCTAAGAAGACAAAATTACAATATCTGCATGTATTGCGCATCAGAAGAACACGGAGTTAAAGAATGTCCAATTCTGCAACGTCAGAATAAGGGTAAGACAGTCTTATTTAATCATTGTAATGAAGATCATGCTGTTTTTACAAAATACTGTAAACTTCCACTTCTTTTACAGTGGGATCAGCTTCGGGTCAACGCCAGTGGGATAATTGACTCAGGGGCCACAGCCATCTACATTGATATTCAATTCACTAAAGTTAATAAAATTCCATTAATCAAGAAACATTCTCCTGTTTATTTTAGCATTATCGATGGTAATGTCATATCCTCAGGCCCAGTTGTTTACCAGACTATACCTCTATTAGTGTCTACCAATAACCACCACTGAGAATACTTAAGTTTTGATGTCATAACATCACCTATATATCCCCTAATCCTTGGTTTAAAATGGTTGACTACCCATAACCCCCACATTTCATGGTTATCTTTGACTGTAGATTTTAACTCTGACTACTGTAAATCTACTTGTTTACCTACACAAATCTTACAAACCACTGAAACAGAAAGTCCTATACCTCTAGAGTACATGGATTTCTTTGACGTTTTCAGCAAAAAGGAGTCAGAGAAATTACCACCCCACAGGAAATATGATTGCCCAATTGAACTTCTTCGTGGAGCAGATATTCCCTGTGGGCATATTTTTCCCCTGTCAATGCCAGAGCTTCTTCATTAGAAGACTTATCTGGAAGACAACCTAAGAAAAGGCTTTATTCGCCCTTCTACTTCACATACAGTTGTGGGTATATTCTTTATCAAGAATAAGGATGGGACCTTAAGGCCAATCATGGATTATAGGCAGTTAAACTGGATCACAATTAAAAACTGATACCCTGTCCCTTTGATCCCTGAACTAATTGAAAGATTGGAAGGGGCTAGATATTTTACAAAACTGGACCTCAGGGGAGCCTATAACCTAATTTGTATATGTACTGGAGATGAATGGTTGACAGCATTTCGTACCGGTTACGGGTTATACGAATATATGGTCATGCCCTTTGGGCTATGCAATGCCCCTGCAACATTTCAACACCTTATCAAGGATATTTTCAAGGATATTCTTGATGTTTATCTTGTGATATACTTAGATGACATCCTCATTTATTCCAAAATCTTGACAGAACATATCAAGCATGTTAGGCAAGTGCTCTCCAGGTTGAGAAATAACTCACTGTACACAAAACCGGAGAAATGCATCTTTGAGTCTTTGAGTCTCAATCCATTACATTTCTTGGATACCAGATTACAGCCTCTGGAATACGCATGGAGGACACTAAGATTCAAACGATTAAGAACTGGCCAATTCCAAGAAATAAAAAAGATGTCCAAAGGTTTATGGGGTTTGCCAAGTTCTACCATAAGTTTATTAAAAACTTTGCAGCACTTGCTAAAGATCTTCCGAACCTCACTAAATCTACAATTCCATTTAGATATATGAATAAAACACAAAAAGTCTTTAACCTCTTCAAGGATAAGTTCACCTCAGCTTCAATTTTCAGTTTCCCTAATTCTGAACTGCAGTTCGTACTAGAGGTGGACGCGTCAGACTACACAATTGGTGCTGTTCTATCCCAACAACAGAATCTAAAACATCCTTTATATCCAGTGGCATTTTACTCTAGAACTATGACACCCCCTGAGTTAAACTACCCTATTGGAGATAAGGAATTATTAGCCATAAATGACTCCTTTGAACACTGGAGACATCTCCTGGAAGGTACATCACTCCCAATCATCATTTTTACTGACCACAGAAAGCTACAATTCCTCAAAAATACTAGAATCTTAACCACCAGACAGGTCAGGTGGAACCTGTTCTTTTCCCGGTTTAACTACCTCATCATGTATAGACCAGCTTCAAAGAATGGGAAGGCAGATGCCTTATCTCATCTCCCCAAAAAAACAAAAACCCAATTAACCAAACAGACCATCATACCCGAAGAAAATATAATATCTTTCTCAATTGACAGCTCCAGTTACATAAAAGATCAACAACAACAGGATCCTACCATACCCTTAATCAAACTACAACAAAAACCGAATGGGTTATATTATCATGGTGATAAGCTATACATACCACCATCAGTTAGGACTTTGCTACTACATTCCGTCCATGAATCTCTTCTGGCTGGACACCAAGGTATAAAAAAAAAAGGAATTAGTCAACAGATCCTATTGGTGGCCAAACATGTCAGCAGACATTTCTGAACATGTACTCACCTGCGAGACCTGCTGCACATACAAAATCAGTAAGCTACGACCATATGGGTTATTGATGCCTCTCACAACCCCAAACAGACCATGGATGGACATCGCTCTCGACTTTATATTTGATCTAGCGCGATTGTCTAACAATACCACTATTCTAGTCGTAGTTGACTGTTTCAGTAAAATGGTGCATTTCATTCCATACAAAAAATTACCCAGTGCTGCCGAGACAGTACAATTACTAATCTCACAGATTTTCACACTTCATGGCTTACCCAAATCTGTGTTATCTGATCGAGGCTCCCAATTTACAAGTAGATTCTAGACAGAATTCTGTACAGCACTCTCGATCAACAAGAGATTGACCTCTGCATATTATCCTCAATCTAACGGGCAGACGGAAAGGTGCAACCAATGGTTGGAACAATTTCTCAGTAGCTTTTGTAGCCATAAACAACACCTCTGGTCGGAACATATACCTTATACAGAATTCTGTTACAGCAATACAGTCCATGCCACTACTAAACAAATTCCATTTTATATCAACTATGGATAGCATCCTACCTTCCACCAACTTCCGGATAACGAATCTCCTGCTCTATCGTTAATGATTTAACAGACACCATATCATCTAACTCATTTATACAAGGCTCCATTGATCATGCAAAACTTACAAGTACTACTATGACAAGAAGAGAACCCCACCTCCACAGTACTCCGTGGGTGACCTAGTTTGGCTCTCACAAAGAATTTGTGTTTGCATACTCCTTCAAAAAAGCTTTCCTCACTTTTCATTGGACCTTATCCTATTCTTCGTATCATAAATGTCAATGCTGTCCGTCTGCGGCTTCCTGATACTTTAAAGATCCATTCGACTTTCCACATATTACTTATGAAGCCATACCGAGATGTTAGGACCTCTTTGTAATAAACTAGTTTCCTTGTGGATCTCAACTGCGGAATATGGTGGAATGTATGCCTTTAACAAAGATACAATGAGTGTGTTACAATGTATCTGTTGGTCTTGGCGAATTAGTTACTATTGAATTTGTGTAACCTGAACAGTATTTCTGATACAGGTTAGGATATGGAGTTTGGTAAGAACTGAAGATCCTAGTAATCAAGAGCTGATTGAGGATAACGTGTAGCAAGAAATCCTTATAAACAAATCAGGTTAATACCTTTTGAATTACTAGTATGGTTAACGTAGAGGAACTTGAGGGATTGGTATTATGTAATCCAGTAACTTAAATGAATTCACTGTAATACTCTGCCAGCAATTCTGTAACAGAGGTTAAAGATCCGTAGACTGACAAGCTGAAAAACCTCTCTGTAGCTGGGTGTTGCAGAGCAGTGAGAGCTGACAGGCTGCAGCGTCTGAGTAATATTGTGCTGTGGAGCGGCTGTGCTGACAGGCAGCTGGCAGAAGAAACTCGCTCTCTGTTGGGGCGTGTACACGCTGGAGCTGAGAGCGGAATCGTGCTGCAGGTAAGGAAAGTTCTTTGCAGTGTTAAGTTTCGAATCCGGTTTTGATTATGAGGTCTCGTTTGAAAGGGAATACTGTTGGCAGCAGAGATGACCGCAAATGCGGTTACAGAGCTATTGCAGGTGGCAGTAGATGGCTCAGGGTAACGCCAGAGCAATGGCGGATGGTGGTAGTCCAGTGAAACAAAGTCTCTAATAACTTGAGAGGTGATAAGGAATTACCCTTCAAATGAGAGGTAACAAAGGCTTCTTGTTATTGAACAAGAGAATCTTAGAACAGGTAGTATTCTTCAGAGAAAGGAGAATCCCTGTGGCTGCACTGTATGGCTGCTAGTGCCTGACTGAACAACAATACTGAAGCAAGAGAGAGGGCGTGTCCAGGGTTTAAATAACCTTACAAGGTGAGAGTGAAGGTAAAATTAAAGGGGCAGGAAGGAATTGGAATAAATCCGTGACATATCCCCCTCCTCAAGGTAGCTGCCCCGCAGCTACAAACCTCGGACGGTCCGGATTCCTCCTGTGGAAGATGGAGACCAATCTGGGTGCATGCACATTCGAGGATGGTTCCCATGAATCTTCTTCATCATTAAAACCCTTCCAATGGATCAGATATTGTAGAACTCCATTGTAGATACGAGAGTCCTGTATAGATTCAACTTCGTATTCTTCATCAGTTTCAAGTAAAGTCTCCGGGGAAGATGGGATGCTGACTTGTCTTGTTTCCTGATAAGGCTTCAACAGGGACACATGGAATGTGGGATGTAGCCTGGAGTTGGATGGTAATTGCAAGGTTACAGCATTTCGGTTCACTATTTTCGTGATTGGATAGGGACCAATGAAAGCTGCACTAAATTTCTTACTTGGAGTTTTAAGTTTGATGTTCTTGGTGGACAACCATACTAGGTCACCTACGTTGTAGGACGGTGGTTGGCGTCGACGCAGATTATAATAATGACATTGATGGGTTTGAGCTTCTTATATCTGGGTTTTGAGTCTGGAAAATAGATCTTGTAGGTTCTTGGTGAGGTCATCGAGCTTCGGACAATTTGAATCCATTCTAGGATGCAGTTGAAAAGTAGGATGATATGCATAGTTTGCAAAGAATGCTGTTTTGAGAGTAGTAGAACTTGTGGAGTTGTTGTAGGCATATTCTGCCATAGCAAGGGTGGAAGCCCATTGATCTTGTTGGTTGGAACAATAGGAGCGTATATACTGCTCGAGCCATTGGTTTATTCTCTCCGTTTGGCCGTTAGATTGTGGGTGGAAGGAGGAGGAAAACCGAAGTTCTACTTGCATGTTGTCACATAAGTGTTTCCAAAAACGAGATGTGAATTGACTACCTCTGTCAGTTACAATGGAATCTGGAAGACCGTGTAATTTTACAGTATTGTTTAAGAATAAGACTGCAAGTTCAGACGATGTGGGTAGCTTGTGATATGGCAAGAAATGAGCCATCTTGGTTAGATGGTCGTCTACCACAAGTATGGTCTTGTAACCGTTTGACAACGGAAGTTCTACTATAAAATCCATTCCTATGGTTTGCCAGGGATGGTCAGGAATTTGTAGGGTTAATAACAGCCCGAAGGGAGGTTTCTTTTCAGTCTTGGAAATAGTGCAAACGTGACAGCTTTGAACGTATCTTTTCACTGATGATCTGATAGCAGGCCACCAGTAAGTACGAGTGAGAAGATCAAAGGTCTTATTGATACCAAGATGTCCCGCCATAGGAGAGTCATGATGTTCTTTTAATAAGTTGTCACGTAGTGAAGGAGGAACATAGAGTCGTCCGTGCTGGTAATAGAGGCCATCATGTCCTAAAGTGAGATCCTGTCTGGAAATGGAAGTATCTTCTTTCTGGAGAATTTTGAGAATATCAGGATAATTTGGCGACAAGGCAATTATTTGATCAACTAGAATGATCGTACTGGGAGTATTGTAAGACAGAGGTTTGGAATCCTTCCTGGAAAGAGCATCCGCCTTCCCGTTCTTGCTACCAGGTCTGTAGGTTATATGGAAATCAAACCGAGAGAGGAATAAGCTCCATCTTAATTGTCGGGAGGATAAGGTGCGGTTTGTCAGAAGGTATTCTAGATTTTTGTGGTCCGTGTATATCAGGATCGGATGTTTAGTGCCCTCCAAGTTATGTCTCCAGTGTTCTAAGGATACCTTGATGACTAACAACTCCTTTTCGCCTACAGGATAATTGAATTCGGCTGGTGTCATTACTCTGGAGAAGTAGGCTACAGGGTGGAGTGGTTCCTCTGGAGTTTTCTGTTGTGACAGAATGGAACCAAGGGCATAGTTGGAAGCGTCAACTTCGAGTACATAATAAGAATCTGGATCTGGGAATTTTAGAATTGGTGCTTTAGTGAAAGCGTTCTTAAGATGGTTGAAAACGGAATGGGTTTTTTCTGTCCAGACAAATGGGTTTTTGACGCTGGTGAGAGTCGTTAGAGGTTTGGTTAGAGCTGAGTAGTTCCTAATGAACTTCCTACAATAATTGGAAAAACCCAAGAATTTTTGGAGGTCCTTTTTACAAGTAGGGATAGGCCAGTTCTTAATAGGTTCTACCTTGGAGTCATCCATCTGAATTCCCGAGGGTGTAATGGTGTAACCCAGAAATGTGATAGCAGAGGTATGAAATGTGCATTTTTCTAACTTGGCAAAGAGCCGGTGCTGTCAAAGGCGAGAGAGTACCCAACGGACGTGTTTCTTGTGTTCAGTGATGTTGTTGGAGTATATCAGGATATCATCTAAGTATACAACGAAACAGATGTCAAGAAGATTACGGAATACATCGTTGATAAGATACTGGAACGTTGCTGGGGCGTTGCAAAGCCCGAATGGCATCACCTTATATTCGTAGAGCCCATATCTTGTTCTGAAGGCGGTGAGCCATTCATCCCCCTTTCGGATCCTAACGAGATTATACGCTCCACGGAGATCTAATTTAGTGTATATGGTTTCTTGGCTGAGACGTTCGATGAGTTAGGAAATCAGTGGTAACGGGTAACGGTTCTTCACGGTACGCTTGTTAAGCTCTCTATAATCGATTATGGGACGAAGTGAGTGATCCTTGTTCCTCACAAAGAAGATACCTGCACCAGCGGGGGAGGTAGAAGGTTGTATGAACACTTTCCTTAAATTTTCTGATAGATAGTGTTTTAGGTGGTCTAATTTGGGTTGAGAAAGTGGATAAATATGACCGTAGGGAATCGAGGCTCCTGGTAGCAGTTCGATAGGACAGTCGTATGGACGGTGTGGTGGGAGAGTTTCCGCTTCTTTTTCGCTGAAAACATCTTGGAATTCATGATAGTCTTCTGGAAGGGCTTTCGGAATGAGACTGCAAATCATCGAGTGAACGAAGCAGGTGGTTTTACCGAAATCAGAGGAATTCTACTTCAAGACGGTCCCAGTGAATTGTGGGTTGGTGTGTCTGCAACCATTGTAACCCAAGTACCAGTGGAAACATAGGGGAATAAATTACATTGAAGGTGGTATATTCGGTGTGTCCTGTAGAAGTAAACACTTTGATAGGAACAGTTTGGTGAGTAATAGGACCAGAACTAATGGTATTACCATCAATGACTCTAATAAACACGGGTCTTGCTTTCAATACAGTGGGTATTTTATTTACAGTGACAAAAACAGAATCTATATATGATGACTGTGCCCCAGAATCGATGATAGCCTCACTGGGTAGCTGGTGTTGATCCCACTGTAAAATAAGAGATAAGGAACAGTAAGCTACATGTTTTATGTTAGTAGTTAAACATGTTGTTTCTCTGATGCACTTACGTCTTTTTTGCCTTAGGAGTATAGGGCAATCCTTCACAGAGTGTGCATTGGAAGCACAATACATGCATAAGTTGTTGACGCATCTGCGGTTCCTTTCCTCAGGCTGTAGTGGTCCTTTTGTGAAACCCAGGTCCATAGGTTCAGAAGTTTGGTTGACATTGGTTTTATGATAGGAGGGAGAAGGTCTACTAGCGGTATCCAATCCTTGTCTTTCTGTTTTGCGTTCTCTCAACCTTCTATCTATCTGAATACTGAGTGTGATAAGACCTTCCAAGGTCTTAGGAAGCTCTGTGCGAGCGAGTTCATCTTTTAGTGCATCGTTTAGCCCCAGGCGATACTGGTTCCTTAGTGCAATTTCACTCCACTCAGTATCCTTGCTGTATTGTTTGAACTCACTTAAGTACTCTTCGACATGTTTTTTTCCTTGTTTAAGGGACCTCATTTTTGTTTCAGCTGTGAGCTGAGTATTGATGTCTTGGTACAGGATTGCCATTTGCTTGAAGAAATCATCCAGTGAAGTGAGTATGGGATGATCTTGTTCAAAGAAAGAATCTTGTGCGGTTCCCCTCTGAGGAAGGAAATAACAGTTAGAACCTTAACACGCTCAGTTGCGTATGTTTTAGGTTTTAAACTGAAAAGCAAGTTGCAGGAATTCCTAAATTGCGAGAACAAAGCCCTGTCTCCATGGAATTTTTCGGGCATTGAAACTTGAGGTTCTGGGGGGGTCTCAGTTGTAGGTGGCTTGCTGATGGAATATTTTATTATATTACTGAGAGTCACATTCCTTACCTGTAGTTCCCTGAGACCTTGACTGAGTTGATCAACCCTCTGGGAAAGTGCGTAGACAAACTGGGGTAACTGCGCTGGATCCATGTTTGGGCTTCAGTATTCTGTAATAAACTAGTTTCCTTGTGGATCTCAACTGCGGAATATGGTGGAATGTATGCCTTTAACAAAGATACAATGAGTGTGTTACAATGTATCTGTTGGTCTTGGCGAATTAGTAACTATTGAATTTGTGTAACCTGAACAGTATTTCTGATACAGGTTAGGATATGGAGTTTGGTAAGAACTGAAGATCCTAGTAATCAAGAGCTGATTGAGGATAACGTGTAGCAAGAAATCCTTATAAACAAATCAGGTTAATACCTTTTGAATTACTAGTATGGTTAACGTAGAGGAACTTGAGGGATTGGTATTATGTAATCCAGTAACTTAAATGAATTCACTGTAATACTCTGCCAGCAATTATGTAACAGAGGTTAAAGATCCGTAGACTGACAAGCTGAAAAACCTCTCTGTAGCTGGGTGTTGCAGAGCAGTGAGAGCTGACAGGATGCAGCGTCTGAGTAATATTGTGCTGTGGAGCGGCTGTGCTGACAGGCAGCTGGCAGAAGAAACTCGCTCTCTGTTGGGGCATGTACACGCTGGAGCTGAGAGCGGAATCGTGCTGCAGGTAAGGAAAGTTCTTTGCGGTGTTAAGTTTCGAATCCGGTTTTGATTATGAGGTCCCGTTTGAAAGGGAATACTGTTGGCAGCAGAGATGACCGCAAATGCGGTTACAGAGCTATTGCAGGTGGCAGTAGATGGCTCATGGTAATGCCAGAGCAATGGCGGATGGTGGTAGTCCAGTGAAACAAAGTCTCTAATAACTTGAGAGGTGATAAGGAATTACCCTTCGAATGAGAGGTAGCAAAGGCTTCTTGCTATTGAACAAGAGAATCTTAGAACAGGTAGTATTCTTCAGAGAAAGGAGAATCCCTGTGGCTGCACTGTATGGCTGCTAGTGCCTGACTGAACAACAATATTGAAGCAAGAGAGAGGGCGTGTCCAGGGTTTAAATAACCTTACAAGGTGAGAGTGAAGGTAAAATTAAAGGGGCAGGAAGGAATTGGAATAAATCTGTGACATATCCCCCTCCTCAAGGTAGCTGCCCCGCAGCTACAAACCTCGGACGGTCCGGATTCCTCCTGTGGAAGATGGAGACCAATCTGGGTGCATGCACATTCGAGGATGGTTCCCATGAATCTTCTTCATCATTAAAACCCTTCCAATGGATCAGATATTGTAGAACTCCATTGTAGATACGAGAGTCCTGTATAGATTCAACTTCGTATTCTTCATCAGTTTCAAGTAAAGTCTCCGGGGAAGATGGGATGCTGACTTGTCTTGTTTCCTGATAAGGCTTCAACAGGGACACATGGAATGTGGGATGTAGCCTGGAGTTGGATGGTAATTGCAAGGTTACAGCATTTCGGTTCACTATTTTCGTGATTGGATAGGGACCAATGAAAGCTTCACTAAATTTCTTACTTGGAGTTTTAAGTTTGATGTTCTTGGTGGACAACCATACTAGGTCACCTACGTTGTAGGACGGTGGTTGGCGTCGACGCAGATTATAATAATGACATTGATGGGTTTGAGCTTCTTGTATCTGGGTTTTGAGTCCGGAAAATAGATCTTGTAGGTTCTTGGTGAGGTCATCGAGCTTCGGACAATTTGAATCCATTCTAGGATGTAGTTGAAAAGTAGGATGATATGCATAGTTTGCAAAGAATGCTGTTTTGAGAGTAGTAGAACTTGTGGAGTTGTTGTAGGCATATTCTGCCATAGCAAGGGTGGAAGCCCATTGATCTTGTTGGTTGGAACAATAGGAGCGTATATACTGCTCGAGCCATTGGTTTATTCTCTCCGTTTGGCCGTTAGATTGTGGGTGGAAGGAGGAGGAAAACCGAAGTTCTACTTGCATGTTGTCACATAAGTGTTTCCAAAAACGAGATGTGAATTGACTACCTCTGTCAGTTACAATGGAATCTGGAAGACCGTGTAATTTTACAATATTGTTTAAGAATAAGACTGCAAGTTCAGACGATGTGGGTAGCTTGTGATATGGCAAGAAATTAGCCATCTTGGTTAGATGGCCGACTACCACAAGTATGGTCTTGTAACCATTTGACAACGGAAGTTCTACTATAAAATCCATTCCTATGGTTTGCCAGGGATGGTCAGGAATTTGTAGGGGTAATAACAGCCCGAAGGGAGGTTTCTTTTCAGTCTTGGAAATAGTGCAAACGTGACAGCTTTGAACGTATCTTTTCACTGATGATCTGATAGCAGGCCACCAGTAAGTACGAGTGAGAAGATCAAAGGTCTTATTGATACCAAGATGTCCCGCCATAGGAGAGTCATGATGTTCTTTTAATAAGTTGTCACGTAGTGAAGGAGGAACATAGAGTCGTCCGTGGTGGTAATAGAGGCCATCATGTCCTAAAGTGAGATCCTGTCTGGAAATGGAAGTATCTTCTTTCTGGAGAATTTTGAGAATATCAGGATAATTTGGCGACAAGGCAATTATTTGATCAACTAGAATGATCGTACTGGGAGTATTGTAAGACGGAGGTTTGGAATCCTTCCTGGAAAGAGCATCCGCCTTCCCGTTCTTGCTACCAGGTCTGTAGGTTATATGGAAATCAAACCGAGAGAGGAATAAGCTCCATCTTAATTGTCGGGAGGATAAGGTGCGGTTTGTCAGAAGGTATTCTAGATTTTTGTGGTCCGTGTATATCAGGATCGGATGTTTAGTGCCCTCCAAGATATGTCTCCAGTGTTCTAAGGATACCTTGATGACTAACAACTCCTTTTCGCCTACAGGATAATTGAATTCGGCTGGTGTCATTACTCTGGAGAAGTAGGCTACAGGGTGGAGTGGTTCCTCTGGAGTTTTCTGTTGTGACAGAATGGAACCAAGGGCATAGTTGGAAGCGTCAACTTTGAGTACATAATAAGAATCTGGATCTGGGAATTTTAGAATTGGTGCTTTAGTGAAAGCGTTCTTAAGATGGTTGAAAACGGAATGGGTTTTTTCTGTCCAGACAAATGGGTTTTTGACGCTGGTGAGAGTCGTTAGAGGTTTGGTTAGAGCTGAGTAGTTCCTAATGAACTTCCTACAATAATTGGAAAAACCCAAGAATTTTTGGAGGTCCTTTTTACAAGTAGGGATAGGCCAGTTCTTAATAGTTTCTACCTTGGAGTCATCCATCTGAATTCCCGAGGGTGTAATGGTGTAACCCAGAAATGTGATAGCAGAGGTATGAAATATGCATTTTTCTAACTTGGCAAAGAGCCGGTGCTGTCAAAGGCGAGAGAGTACCCAACGGACGTGTTTCTTGTGTTCAGTGATGTTGTTGGAGTATATCAGGATATCATCTAAGTATACAACGAAACAGATGTCAAGAAGATTACGGAATACATCGTTGATAAGATACTGGAACGTTGCTGGGGCGTTGCAAAGCCCGAATGGCATCACCTTATATTCGTAGAGCCCATATCTTGTTCTGAAGGCGGTGAGCCATTCATCCCCCTTTCGGATCCTAACGAGATTATACGCTCCACGGAGATCTAATTTAGTGTATATGGTTTCTTGGCTGAGACGTTCGATGAGTTAGGAAATCAGTGGTAACGGGTAACGGTTCTTCACGGTACGCTTGTTAAGCTCTCTATAATCGATTATGGGACGAAGTGAGTGATCCTTGTTCCTCACAAAGAAGATACCTGCACCAGCGGGGGAGGTAGAAGGTTGTATGAACACTTTCCTTAAATTTTCTGATAGATAGTGTTTTAGGTGGTCTAATTTGGGTTGAGAAAGTGGATAAATATGACCGTAGGGAATCGAGGCTCCTGGTAGCAGTTCGATAGGACAGTCGTATGGACGGTGTGGTGGGAGAGTTTCCGCTTCTTTTTCGCTGAAAACATCTTGGAATTCATGATAGTCTTCTGGAAGGGCTTTCGGAATGAGACTGCAAATCATCGAGTGAACGAAGCAGGTGGTTTTACCGAAATCAGAGGAATTCTACTTCAAGACGGTCCCAGTGAATTGTGGGTTGGTGTGTCTGCAACCATTGTAACCCAAGTACCAGTGGAAACATAGGGGAATAAATTACATTGAAGGTGGTATATTCGGTGTGTCCTGTAGAAGTAAACACTTTGATAGGAACAGTTTGGTGAGTAATAGGACCAGAACTAATGGTATTACCATCAATGACTCTAATAAACACGGGTCTTGCTTTCAATACAGTGGGTATTTTATTTACATTGACAAAAACAGAATCTATATATGATGACTGTGCCCCAGAATCGATGATAGCCTCACTGGGTAGCTGGTGTTGATCCCACTGTAAAATAAGAGATAAGGAACAGTAAGCTACATGTTTTATGTTAGTAGTTAAACATGTTGTTTCTCTGATGCACTTACGTCTTTTTTGCCTTAGGAGTATAGGGCAATCCTTCACAGAGTGTGCATTGGAAGCACAATACATGCATAAGTTGTTGACGCATCTGCGGTTCCTTTCCTCAGGCTGTAGTGGTCCTTTTGTGAAACCCAGGTCCATAGGTTCAGAAGTTTGGTTGACATTGGTTTTATGATAGGAGGGAGAAGGTCTACTAGCGGTATCCAATCCTTGTCTTTCTGTTTTGCGTTCTCTCAACCTTCTATCTATCTGAATACTGAGTGTGATAAGACCTTCCAAGGTCTTAGGAAGCTCTGTGCGAGCGAGTTCATCTTTTAGTGCATCGTTTAGCCCCAGGCGATACTGGTTCCTTAGTGCAATTTCACTCCACTCAGTATCCACGTTGTATTGTTTGAACTCACTTAAGTACTCTTCGACATGTTTTTTTCCTTGTTTAAGGGACCTCATTTTTGTTTCAGCTGTGAGCTGAGTATTGATGTCTTGGTACAGGATTGCCATTTGCTTGAAGAAATCATCCAGTGAAGTGAGTATGGGATGATCTTGTTCAAAGAAAGAATCTTGTGCGGTTCCCCTCTGAGGAAGGAAATAACAGTTAGAACCTTAACACGCTCAGTTGCGTATGTTTTAGGTTTTAAACTGAAAAGCAAGTTGCAGGAATTCCTAAATTGCGAGAACAAAGCCCCGTCTCCATGGAATTTTTCGGGCATTGAAACTTGAGGTTCTGGGGGGGTCTCAGTTGTAGGTGGCTTGCTGATGGAATATTTTATTATATTACTGAGAGTCACATTCCTTACCTGTAGTTCCCTGAGACCTTGACTGAGTTGATCAACCCTCTGGGAAAGTGCGTAGACAAAATGGGGTAACTGCGCTGGATCCATGTTTGGGCTTCAGTATTCTGTAATAAACTAGTTTCCTTGTGGATCTCAACTGCGGAATATGGTGGAATGTATGCCTTTAACAAAGATACAATGAGTGTGTTACAATGTATCTGTTGGTCTTGGCAAATTAGTAACTATTGAATTTGTGTAACCTGAACAGTATTTCTGATACAGGTTAGGATATGGAGTTTGGTAAGAACTGAAGATCCTAGTAATCAAGAGCTGATTGAGGATAACGTGTAGCAAGAAATCCTTATAAACAAATCAGGTTAATACCTTTTGAATTACTAGTATGGTTAACGTAGAGGAACTTGAGGGATTGGTATTATGTAATCCAGTAACTTAAATGAATTCACTGTAATACTCTGCCAGCAATTATGTAACAGAGGTTAAAGATCCGTAGACTGACAAGCTGAAAAACCTCTCTGTAGCTGGGTGTTGCAGAGCAGTGAGAGCTGACAGGATGCAGCGTCTGAGTAATATTGTGCTGTGGAGCGGCTGTGCTGACAGGCAGCTGGCAGAAGAAACTCGCTCTCTGTTGGGGCATGTACACGCTGGAGCTGAGAGCGGAATCGTGCTGCAGGTAAGGAAAGTTCTTTGTGGTGTTAAGTTTCGAATCCGGTTTTGATTATGAGGTCCCGTTTGAAAGGGAATACTGTTGGCAGCAGAGATGACCGCAAATGCGGTTACAGAACTATTGCAGGTGGCAGTAGATGGCTCATAACTTGAGAGGTGATAAGGAATTACCCTTCGAATGAGAGGTAGCAAAGGCTTCTTGTTATTGAACAAGAGAATCTTAGAACAGGTAGTATTCTTCAGAGAAAGGAGAATCCCTGTGGCTGCACTGTATGGCTGCTAGTGCCTGACTGAACAACAATATTGAAGCAAGAGAGAGGGCGTGTCCAGGGTTTAAATAACCTTACAAGGTGAGAGTGAAGGTAAAATTAAAGGGGCAGGAAGGAATTGGAATAAATCTGTGACACTCTTCTACCACGTCTTCAACCCCTGTAGTCTCCATTGATCCTGAGACTGAATATGAGGCTCAGTCCATTCTTGACTCCAGGCATAGACAAGGTAATTTGGAGTACCTCATTCATTGGAAGGGTTACTCCCGAGATGATGACTCCTGGGAACCAGCTGCGAACATCTCCGCACCTAGACTCATCTCCCAATTCCATCATCGGAATCCCGATCATCCTCATCCCTGAGATGCGGAGCGGCTCATTGAAGGGGGAGTCTTGTCATGGATCCTCCACTCCAACACGTAGTATAAGGTTACTTACTATTGTGTATTTCTCCTTTAAGATGTGTCCACCCATCTTCATATCCGCTATATAAACTCCACTCTCATTCAGCTTCCTGCTTCGTATTGCAGTTACCTTCCTACTGCAAATTCTCCTAGCCTTATCAATGTATCAGAACTAACTCTTGTCTAATTTCCTATATCCAGTCTCATCAGGATCTTCCCTCTAGCCGTTCTCTAAGCTGCTCGTTTACCAGAGAACTGTGTTCAGTTTTGCCAGATGTTATTTCCGGATCTTCATTTGCGGTGACGTTATACGCCGTCAGGAAACAAGCGAGGACTGCAGCCTGCCGTTGCAACTTCCAAATTATCTCTGGGAGGTAAAGCTACAAACAACTTATTACGTTACTTAATCACTTCTTAAACTTTTATGCTTTCCTGATGTTAACTGAACAAATTGTTAACTTCCACACTGCCTTGACAAGTTGATACTTTGTTACATTCTACTAATTATTGTTATCCGCTTCATAGTGAATACACCTGCTACATAAAGGTTACTTAAGTTAATAGCGCTGCTGCATTTTCAGTATTTAATACATGTGGCAGCAATAGCTCTATTTAATCTTAAACGTAACCTTCTAATAAGTGCTTCCTGATTACTGGGAATTTTTACACTACTCATTTTGGGTTGTTGATGTTAAATTTCAGGAATCTACTTGCTACAACCTAACTATTTATTTGAGTTAATTTATTTCAGCAGTTGAGGTTCATGACAAGATTATACTTATTTTTACAGACGGACAACGTAGTGACGATGCTCCCTGAGGAATTACTTGAGGCACTACAGGCCCTGCTGAAAGACTTTTAGAGACAGCTAGACAAGATATTTGACAACCTCTGAGCCCTTATACAACCAGTTTCTAAGAAACAAGCTACCCCACCACTGCCAACGGTTGAGATCTCGAGTGAGGGCTTGCTGATTATTGAGGAAAACCTAATCTCTCCTGCCTTAACCCAAGCAGAATTGGTAGACCATGTGAGCAGTATGGAAAAAAGGAGACAGGTTTCTACCTCCTTGACGCTCCGGTATTCCAAGGTCCAGATCTGACCCCATTAAAGATGAACCCAGCCTTTAGTATTTCTGGAGATACAGTACATATTCATACTTATCCAATTGAGGCCATGCAGTAGCCTGGTCTATTTTTTCCCCCTAGCCTATTTACCCTCCAAGTTAGTTTATTATTCGAAAGGCCCAAAAACAGTTAAGTCAGTTAAATCGAGGAAGGACTAGTGCCACTCCCTCATCTTAGTGTAATTTTTGGTTTATTTTTTATTATATAATATGTTATAAGTCCTGCATATTTGACTGTAGTCTCATAGTCTAATTAATATAACATGTTTCTTTTTGCTTTTTTTTTTATATCAGTTTCTAGTAATCAGTAAACTCTTATGTTATTATCATTGTCTCAAAGGGGAAATAAAGTATTTATAAGGATCAGAGAGAGACCTGTTAATAAACAAAACATAATCACCTCAGCTACTAGTTCAATTGTATTTACATAATAATTAAACAATCTACTACAATTTTTTTAAGGTCCAAGAGCGACCATTGCGTTACAATAGAATCCCCCCCCCTTAGGGCATATAAGAATTTAGGGGCCCAAAAGTGACTCATTCAGTGCTTGGGGGACCTCATTCATTTATCTGTTTATTACTTAAAAATTAAGTTTCATTTAAACATGTTCATCTCTACAGGGAGTGCAGAATTATTAGACAAGTTGTATTTTTGAGGAATAATTTTATTATTGAACAACAACCATGTTCTCAATGAACCCAAAAAACTCATTAATATCAAAGCTGAATAGTTTTGGAAGTAGTTTTTAGTTTGTTTTTAGTTTTAGCTATTTTAGGGGGATATCTGTGTGTGCAGGTGACTATTACTGTGCATAATTATTAGGCAACTTAACAAAAAACAAATATATACCCATTTCAATTATTTATTTTTACCAGTGAAACCAATATAACATCTCAACATTCACAAATATACATTTCTGACATTCAAAAACAAAACAAAAACAAATCAGTGACCAATATAGCCACCTTTCTTTGCAAGGACACTCAAAAGCCTGCCATCCATGGATTCTGTCAGTGTTTTGATCTGTTCACCATCAACATTGCGTGCAGCAGCAACTACAGCCTCCCAGACACTGTTCAGAGAGGTGTACTGTTTTCCCTCCTTGTAAATCTCACATTTGATGATGGACCACAGATTCTCAATGGGGTTCAGATCAGGTGAACAAGGAGGCCATGTCATTAGATTTTCTTCTTTTATACCCTTTCTTGCCAGCCACACTGTGGAGTACTTGGACGCGTGTGATGGAGCATTGTCCTGCATGAAAATCATGTTTTTCTTGAAGGATGCAGACTTCTTCCTGTACCACTGCTTGAAGAAGGTGTCTTCCAGAAACTGGCAGTAGGACTGGGAGTTGAGCTTGACTCCATCCTCAACCCGAAAAGGCCCCACAAGCTCATCTTTGATGATACCAGCCCAAACCAGTACTCTACCTCCACCTTGCTGGCGTCTGAGTCGGACTGGAGCTCTCTGCCCTTTACCAATCCAGCCACGGGCCCATCCATCTGGCCCATCAAGACTCACTCTCATTTCATCAGGCCATGTCTCTGAGTATTGCACACCTTGTGCTTTTGGGCACTCCAGTGATGTTGCAGCTCTGAAATATGGCCAAACTGGTGGCAAGTGGCATCTTGGCAGCTGCACGCTTGACTTTTCTCAGTTCATGAGCAGTTATTTTGCGCCTTGGTTTTTCCACACGCTTCTTGCGACCCTGTTGACTATTTTGAATGAAACGCTTGATTGTTCGATGATCACGCTTCAGAAGCTTTGCAATTTTAAGAGTGCTGCATCCCTCTGCAAGATATCTCACTATTTTTGACTTTTCTGAACCTGTCAAGTCCTTCTTTTGACCCATTATGCCAAAGGAAAGGAAGTTGCCTAATAATTATGCACACCTGATATAGGGTGTTGATGTCATTAGACCACACCCCTTCTCATTACAGAGATGAACATCACCTAATATGCTTAATTGGTAGTAGGCTTTCGAGCCTATACAGCTTGGAGTCAGACAACATGCATAAAGAGGATGATGTGGTAAAAAAACTCATTTGCCTAATAATTCTGCACTCCCTGTATATGTATATTTTTTACACTATGTATAATAATTTGTAATCATTTTTATTAATATTTTTTAATATTTAATATTTTGGGCTAGATTACAAGTGGAGTGCTAAATTATCGCGCTCCCGCAAATGAACCAGCCATTACTAGTGACTGGTTGTTGCTACCGCGAGCTTGCAGTAGCAATTACCGCACATACAATTAACCAGAATTCAGATCTCTGGTTAATTTTATAAATCTGCCCCAAATACCACCAAAATAGTGTCTAGTGAATTTTATTAAAAAAATAAAAATTGCAGCATCTTTATTTTTTAATAAAATTACTGCACTAGGCAGAATTTTGGGGTTAAAGTTGGTAGTAGTGGGTGTTAGAAAAAAATATATATATGTGCTAGTATGTGTATATACACATATTAAAACAAACATATATATGTGTATATCAGCATATATATATATATATATATATATATATATATATATACTGTGTGTATATATATATATATATATATATATATATATATATATATTTTATATTTGCTGCCATATCTGCGCGACTTACCTGCTTCACTGGCGCTGAATTTCGGCATCAGAACGAGGCCTATGGAAGCACGCTCTCATGACCTAAATCACAAACCCCCCAATGCACAAAACACATATTTTACATTTCTATGTTTCTCGCTTAGTAAATTTATTATTAAATATATATTTCTATATATATCTGCTTCTGTTATTATAGAAAAGATATCTATACCTATATATCTATTGGAATATATATGTATATATATATATATATATATATATATATATATATACACAAAGTACATTGTTCTGTAAGTGAAGAACATTGCAATGTAAAGTATTCATAACTCCGTTCAGGTGAGCAAGAGTGGTAGTTTTTTCTTCTGTGCACTTCATTGACTTCTATGGGGAGAAGAAGTTAATGTGGTCACAATATTTGGTTAGCCTCATTGTAGCTTGCTCACACATAAACATTTTACTTTCAACTTGTAGTATGCATGCTACCTGACACACAAACAGCCTCCATCTAGAGAAGGTTAAGCTTGAGTGGGAACGCTAAATAGCGCTTCAATCGTAATCTATCCTTATATCACCCATGAATTGTTGCTTATATAGATAAATCTTTGGTCTTTTTTTTATGACATCTTTACTCATTTTGAAAAGAAGTATTTGTCCATATATGACAGTGTTCAATTTTAATGCAAAATTTTATTTCATTATAGCTTGTTAAACTTCCAACATTAAAACATGTTTTAATGTTGTTGTAAAAGAAAAGGAAATATCACTTCCTAAAACCATAAAATTTTCCTAACTATATTGCTCTTGATGTTAAAATATACAGCTATTTTAATGATACTATTAAAATATGTCTTAAATATCTTTAATAAAAGTTATATTCTTTGTTACCACGTGTGAGAACAAAAATCTATACATATTACTCAATTTTGTTACAGTACAATTAAATAAATATTTATTTTTTACATATACTGTATTTAGACATTTTTATGTCCATTCATTTTCACTGATTATTAATAAAATATTGTAATTTTAAAAGTTGTATTCTAGTAAATTGCAAAAAGCAGTGGTCATATTTTGAGATTTGTAGAAAAAATTGTAGCTTTTCATTTAATTGCAAAACGATATTTTTTCAATAAATTGGATTTTACACAAAGATGTTTTATTATTTCAAATATATGTAACATTTTTAGTCTTTTTTAACTTTAGTCAGTCAAAATCATGTAAAACAATAACATTAAGCTCTCACTCAAATGCAGCTGCTAAAATATTTAAATATATTTATATACTTTTACAGTATTTCTTAATGTCTTTACAACATAAAAATGGGAATGTACACCATATAATAAAAATATTCAATATATTTTTAATTAAGGCTGGACATCTATAGAAACACAAACATATTAAATATTAAACATTTCCAGTCGTTTATTTCTGTACATTTGATATATATATATATATATATATATATATATATATATATATATATATATATATATATATATATATATATATTTATATATACAGTAAGAATTCAACAATGACATTTTAATCCATACCCTCAAACACTTTTGAAGCATATTTTAGCAATATTTTTAGACTGTTTCAATTCAACAGCCTTGAACTCTTGGAAGCATACTTTGAACTGTTCCTCATAGCAAAACGTACCTGCATAAATGACTTCTGTTGATATCAAAGCATTTATACCTGCTATGATTACATAGGAATAAGCTGATTCTTTCCTGATATAATAACAAAAAAAAAAAACATTTATTAAATCAATCTTTTAAACTATCAAACTTGAACTCACCTTAAAAATGATGATCAGAATGTTCCATCATGAATGCGAATAAACATTTTTACATTAAAACCTGTAAATGATAAATGTACTTGGAATTATATTAACTTAATTATTAATCATTCATTGATATCAATGATTATTTGAAAAATCTGGCATTCAGACTCATTTATCATCAATATTGTATAAATTAGTCCGATCAGCCAATAGAATGCGAGCTCAATCTGATTGGCTGATTGGATCAGCCAATCGGATTGAACTTGATTCTGATTGGCTGATTCCATCAGCCAATCATAATATTCCTACCTTAATTCCGATTGGCTGATAGAATCCTATCAGCCAATTGGAATTCGAGGGACGCCATCTTGGATGACGTCCCTTAAAGGAACCGTCATTCGGCTAGTAGGCGTCGGGAGAAGAGGATGTTCCGCGTCGGAGGTCTACAAGATGGATCCGGAAGAAAGAAGATTGAAGATGCAGTTGATAGAAGACTTCATCCGGATCATGGACCTCTTCAGCTACTGCTTGGATGAAGACTTCATCCGGATCATGGACCTCTTCAGCCCCCCGCTTGGGCTTGGATCAGGACATCGGAGGAGCTCTTCAGGACGGATCGGTGAACCTGGCAGGGTGAAGATAAGGTAGGAAGATCTTCAGGGGCTTAGTGTTAGGTTTATTTAAGGGGGGTTTGGGTTAGATTAGGGGTATGTGGGTGGTGGGTTGTAATGTTGGGGGGGGGGTATTGTATGTTTTTTTTTACAGGCAAAAGAGCTGAACTTCTTGGGGCATGCCCCGCAAAGGGCCCTGTTCAGGGCTGGTAAGGTTAAAGAGCTTTGAACTTTAGTAATTTAGAATAGGGTAGGGCATTTTTTTATTTTGGGGGGCTTTGTTATTTTATTAGGGGGCTTAGAGTAGGTGTAATTAGTTTAAAATTGTTGTAATATTTTTCTTATGATTGTAAATATTTTTTTATTTTTTGTAACTTAGTTCTTTTTTATTTTTTGTACTTTAGCTAGCTTATTTAATTGTATTTATTTGTAGGAATTGTATTTAATTAATTTATTGATAGTGTAGTGTTAGGTTAATTGTAGGTAATTGTAGGTAGTTTATTTAATTAATTTATTGATAGTGTAGTGTTAGGTTTAATTGTAACTTAGGTTAGGATTTATTTTACAGGTAATTTTGTAATTATTTTAACTATTTTAGCTATTAAATAGTTCTTAACTATTTAATAGCTATTGTACCTGGTTAAAATAAATACAAAGTTACCTGTAAAATAAATATAAATCCTAAAATAGCTATAATATAATTATAATTTATATTGTAGCTATATTAGGATTTATTTTACAGGTAAGTATTTAGTTTTAAATAGGAATAATTTATTTAATAAGAGTTAATTAATTTCGTTAGATGTAAATTATATTTAACTTAGGGGGGTTTTAGTGTTAGGGTTAGACTTAGCTTTAGGGGTTAATACATTTATTAGAGTAGCGGTGAGCTCCAGTCGGCAGATTAGTGGTTAATAATTGAAGTTAGGTGTCGGCGATGTTAGGGAGGGCAGATTAGGGGTTAATACTATTTATTATAGGGTTAGTGAGGCGGATTATGGGTTAATAACTTTATTATAGTAGCGCTCAGGTCCGCTCGGCAGATTAGGGGTTAATAAATGTAGGCAGGTGGAGGTGACGTTGTGGGGGGCAGATTAGGGGTTAATAAATATAATATAGGGGTCGGCGATGTTAGGGAAGCAGATTAGGGGTACATAGGGATAATGTAAGTAGCGGCGTTTTACAGAGCGGCAGATTAGGGGTTAATAATAATATGCAGGGGTCAGCGATAGCGGGGGCGGCAGATTAGGGGTTAATAAGTGTAAGGTTAGGGGTGTTTAGACTCGGGGTACATGTTAGAGTGTTAAGTGCAGACGTAGGAAGGGTTACCGCATAGCAAACAATGGGGCTGCGTTAGGAGCTGAACGCGGCTTTTTTGCAGGTGTTTGTTTTTTTTTCAGCTCAAACAGCCCCATTGTTTTCTATGGGGGAATCGTGCACGAGCACGTTTTTGAGGCTGGCCGCTTGCGTAAGCAACTCTGGTATCGAGAGTTGAAGCTGCGTTAAATATGCTCTACGCTCCTTTTTTGGAGCCTAACGCAGCCATTCTGTGGACTCTCAATACCAGAGTTATTTTTATGGTGCGGCCAGAAAAAAGCCGGCGTTAGTTTTTCGTGTCGTTACCGACAAAACTCCAAATCTAGCGGTGTGTTAGCATTAGACATTCAGTCAAAAAATGTTCTGTTAAGCCAACATTTTTATACTGAATAATCAGGGAAATTCGTTGACCCAAATATTCAGTGGCTGCACTATTTGGTATTCTCTAGTTAGTGTGGGCTGGGCTCTGGCATGAAGAGGAGCGGGTTAGCGCACCCTCTGGCACATGTAGGTAAGTATAATAGCCATTTTTATTAGAGAAGAAGGAATAAAGCTGAATTCAGCATTATGCCTTTATTTTTGTTAAATTCCCCCATGCATTCTTTTGGATATTTGTTTCTTAAAAAAATATATATATATTTTTTTTTTCCGTAATGTATATTTTATTCAGAATGAATGTACAACTCTAAGATAACTAAAGAAAATAAACTTAGCTAACATTACCAACAATGGGCTAGGTTAGAAGTGGAGCAGTAGTTTGTATGCTCGCTCACACGTTATCTGTGCTAGAAGTAAGCTTTTTGCATGTGTCGGACAGCCATACTTCGAATATAAGAACTGCGTTAACCTATTCCTTCAAAGACTTTAATGAAGTGCAAAAAGTGGGGACAAAAACTAACACACAACAAGTCATGAAAACCCAACATTGTTTAATGTGCTAACCCAACATAAAATATTAAGATTTCACATAGCAGAATATGTTATATTTATTCATAAATACATACTTCTAATCATATATATATAATTATGTATAGGAGTAAATATATACAGATACATATAGGAATATCTATTTAAAAATATTTCCCTATGTGAAGAACATTGGAATGTAAAAAATATTTAGAGAATGTGCAAACTATAACACTTTAACAAATGTTATATAATATGTGCGTTTTTATTGTTTTCAGCTACTTGACTTCAAAGGACTCCAATGCACTATATTTTATTCTAACACCTGAGACCTCATATCTTTGGGCCCTTTTTTTTAATAATTTCTATTAGATAGTGTTATTATGAGTGTAACTGTACTTTTAAATGTATTTTTGATATGTTTTGTGCAACTTTTAAGTCAAGCATGACAGTAAACCAGAGCTCTGAAGATGAGCTAACCCAACTCACATTAAATTCAGTTGCACTTTATCAAATGCATTGATTTTCAACCTGTAACACGCTTGCTAGCCATGAGCCTTGGTAAACCCTTTTCGTTCCTAAGATATGGAGAGTCCACAATGTCATTCCAATTACTAATTGGAATATCAATCCTGTCCAGCAGGAGGAGGCAAAGAGCACCACAGCAAAGCTGTAAAGTGTCACTCCCCTACCCATAATCCCCACTCATTCTCTTTGCCTCTGTCAACGGAGGAGGTGAAGTTTGGTGTCTGAAGAAATTAATTCCTTTTTTAGGTAATTTTCCCTGCAAGCAAGGATTGGGGTTTAGCTGAGTCCACATCAATCTCTTCAGTAGAGTAGTGGTAGCTTTAAAGCAGTTAGGACGTTGTGAGTTGGTCCTTACTTTTGGCTAGATTATGTGTTTTGCAGTATGAGTGAAAAACAGCATTAAGGCTCATAACGCTGCTTTTTCACTACCGCTGGTATTACGAGTCTTGCAGGTTTAGGGGCGCCGCACACTTTTTGGGCCTTAACGCAAATTAACTCACGCAATTTGCATAAAATCTTTTTTCAATGGGACTTCCATAGCGCCAGTATTACAAGTCTGCCTGGGAGGCCAAAAAGTGAGCGGTACACCCTAAAACTTCAAGATCAATACCGTAAACTGAAAGTCAGTAGTTATGAGTTTTGTGCTACAAAGCTGTAGCATAAAACTCATAACTAAAGTGCTAAAAAGTACACTAACACCCATAAACTACCTATTAACCCCTAAACCAAGGCCCTCCCTCATTGGAAACACTAAAATAAAATTATTAACCCCTAATCTGCCGCTCTGGACATTGCTGCCACTATAATAAACATATTAACCCCTAAACCGCCTCACTCCCGCCTCGCAAACACTAGTTAAATATTATTAACCCCTAATCTGCTGTCCATAACATCGCCGCAACCTACATTACAGTTATTAACCCCTAATCTGCTGCCCCCAATGTCGTCGCCACTATACTAAAGTTAGTAACCCCTAAACCTAAGTCTAACCCTAACACCCTCTAACTTAAATCTAATTAAAATAAATCTAAATAAAACCTACTATCATTGCCTAAATAATTCCTATTTAAAACTAAATACTTACCTGTAAAATAAACCCTAAGCTAGCTACAATATACAGTGGGGCAAAAAAGTATTTAGTCAGCCACCAATTGTGCAAGTTCTCCCACTTAAGAAGATGGGAGAGGCCGGTAATTTGCATCATAGGTATACCTCAACTATGAGAGACAAAATGTGGAAACAAATGAACTTTTGATATTGACCAAATACTTATTTTCCACCATAATTTGAAAATAAATTATTTCCAAATCAGACAATGTGATTGTCTGGATTTGTTTCCACATTTTGTCTCTCATAGTTGAGGTATACCTGATGATGAAAATTACAGGCCTCTCTCATCTTCTTTAGTGGGAGAACTTGCACAATTGGTGGCTGACTAAATACTTTTTTGCCCCACTGTAACTAATAGTTACATTGTATCTAGCTTAGGGTTTATTTTTATTTTACAGGCAAGTCTGTATTTATTTTAACTAGTTAGAATAGTTACTAAATAGTTATTAATTATTTACTAACTACCTAGATAAAATAAATACAAATTTACTTGTAAAATAAAACCTAACCTGTCTTACAATAAAACCTAACCTTACACTACAATTAAATACATTACCTAAATTAAATACAATTACCTAAATTACAAAAACCCCCCACAAAATTACACAAAATAAAAAAATAAATTACCAGATATTTAAACGAAATACAACTAATCTAATAGCCCTATCAATATAAAAAAGCCCCCCAAAATAAAAAAAAACCCTAGCCTAAACTAAACTACCAATAGCCCTTAAAAGGGCCTTTTGCCGGGCATTGCCCCAAAGAAATCAGCTCTTTTACCTGTAAAAAAAAAAAAATACAAACAACCCCCCAACAGGGTGGGGGGTTTTACTTTTTGGGGTTTGTTTGTATTTTTTTTACAGGCAAAATAGATGATTTATTTGGGGCAATGCCCTGCAAAAGGCCCTTTTAAGGGTTATTGGTAGTTTAGTTTAGGCTAGGGTTTATTTCATTTTGGGGGGCTTTTTTATTTTGATAGGGCTATTAGATTAGGTATAATTAGTTTAAATATCTGATCATTTATTTTTTTATTTTGTGTTATTTAGTGGGGTTTTTTTTGTAATTTAGGTAATTATATTTAATTTAGGTAATGTATTTAATTTGTAGTGTAAGGTTAGGTTTTATTGTAAGACAGGTTAGGTTTTATTTTACAGGTAAATTTGTATTTATTTTAGCTAGGTAGTTAGTAAATAGTTAATAACTATTTAGTAACTATTCTACCTAGTTAAAATAAATACAAACTTGACTGTAAAATAAAATAAGTCCTAAGCTAGATACAATGTAACTATTAGTTTTATTGTAGATAGCTTAGGGTTTATTTTATAGGTAAGTATTTAGTTTTAAATAGGAATTATTTAGGTAATGATAGTAGGTTTTATTTAGATTTATTTTAATTAGATTTAAGTTAGGGGGTGTTAGGGTTAGGGTTAGACTTAGGTTTAGGGGTTAATAAATTTAGTATAGTGGCAGCGACGTTGGGGGCGGCAGATTAGGCGTTAATAAATGTAGGTAGGTGGCAGCGATGTTAGGGGTGCAGATTAGGGGTTAATAATATGTAACTAGTGTTTGCGAGGCGGGAGTGTGGCAGTTTAGAGGTTAATATGTTTATTATAGTGGCGGCGATATCCGAAGCGGCAGATTAGGGGTTAATAAGTATAATGTAGGTGTCGGCAATGTCAGGGGCAGCAGATTAGGGGTTAATAAGCATAAGATTAGGGGTGTTTAGACTCGGGTTTATAATAGGGTGTTAGGTGTAAACATAAATTTTGTTCCCCCATAGGAATCAATGGAGTTGCGTTACTGAGCTTTACGCTGCTTTTTTGCAGGTGTTAGGCTTTTTTTAAGCCGGCTCTCCCCATTGATGTCTATGGGGAAATCATGCACAAGCACGTAAAACCAGCTCACCGTGGCTTTCAGCAGCGCTGGTATTGGAGTGGGGTATGGAGCTTAATATTGCTCTACACTCACTTCTTGCCTGATAACGCCGGGTTTTTAAAAAACTGTAATACCAGCGCTGTAGGGAAGTGAGCGGTGACAATAACTTGCAAGTTAGCACCGCACCCCTCAGTCATACCGCAAAACTTGTAATCTAGCCGTTTGTTTCCTAACATATTGCTGCCTTAGTCATAGAAAGTCAGAGTTGTTTACTCTGTTCTTTCTTTTTCCACAGGTCTCTGTAAGGAGTATGTGTCCGTTTATACCTTGTGAGCTGTCTTCCTGACGTACAGCTAGATTGCATGTAAGTGCTTTTTGTCTTCTAGGTACTGAAGACTTGCACTTCAGAAGATTATTACAGCTGCATTTTAAAAAGAATCCATTATACTGGATTTAATTGAGCAGGGTGCAGGGTCTGATATTTAGAGACTAGGGGTTAATTTTCTATGTAAGTATGGGATATTTTTCCTCTGTGGCTTGTTATGTTTAATGTGTTAAAAACACCATAAAACTTTTATTGGGTCTCCATGAGCTTATCCGGGATTTTTTTTTACACTAACGTGTGTCAGTTTATCAGTTAGACGGTTTGTAATAGACTCCGGTTTTCTGACAGAGTTAGGGAACGCATGCTTTTAGTATTGCACAATTTCCCTTCTTGGATGGTCATGTGACTTCCTGCTCTCTGTGAAAATATCGCTATGGCCTCACTTCTCAGATTCTCTGGTGTTGGATCGATCAATGTAGTAGGTTCTTGGCTAGCTATCATTAGTTTATTAGGGTAGGAGCACCTCAGGGAGGTGTAAAGGTTTTTGCCTTATTTTTAACAGCCTTATTTAGCATTTTAACGCTCTGTGGGATAAAAAGTGACAGTAGTAATTTTATTAATTATAGTCATTCCATTTATTTGGGGAGTTTTTAATTCTGTTAAGACATGGAACAGGAAGCTATTACAATTGACAGATGCTTACTATGTCTGGAGGCACACATTATTTTGCCTATGCAATTCTGTGCTACTTGTTTAGCTAGAACTATAAAGTGTAAAGATAGGATTTTGCCCGCTGAGCCAAATGTCTCTCGGGCAATGCCACAGCTTTTTCCTTTAATATCCCAATCCTCAATTGTGTCACATACAGTGCCCTGCAGCTCCTCTTAGCCTCCTGGAGTTTTTGTCATCAGATTTTGCTGCTCAAGTATCCTCTGCAGTATCAGCGGCATCATCTGCTTTTCCCATGTTGGGGAAGTGCAAGAGGAAATCTAAATATTTGTAAGATTGTAAGGTGTCTGTTCCATCTGCGACTATGCAGGTTGCACTCTCTCATAAGTCTGATGAGGAGGATACCTCAGTAGCCTCTGAGGGGGAAATTTCTGATTCGAATAGTATAATTCTTTTGTCTAATTCTAAAGAAGTAAGCTTCAGATTTAAGCTTGAACACCTTCATGTACTACTAAAGGAGGTATTAGCTACTTTGGATGACTCCGATTCTCCTATCCTTGTCAACCCTAAGAAATCTAGTAAACTTAATAAATACTATGATGTTCCTTCCTCTGTGGAAGTGTATCCTGTTCCAGACTGTGTGATTGAGTCTTTAAAAGGATGTTTCCTGTTGCTGATTCCTTTAAAGATTCATGACACACAGTGCCTAAAGGAGAAAGGGCTATTTCTACTCTGGCTAAGAGAACTATGATCCCTATAGAGGATAGCTGCTTCTTTAATGATATCATGGCTAAGAAGCTGGAGGCTTATTTAAAAAAGATGTATGTTCATCAGGGTCTTTAATGGCAACCTGCAGTTTGTATTGCCATAGTAGCAAGTCCTGCATCTTATTGGTGCAATGCCTTGTCTGAATCAATTTTAGCAGAGATTCTGTTTGAGGAGATCCAAGATAGGATTAAGGCTCTAAAACTAGCAAATTCCTTTATTTCTGATGCTAACATAAAAATTATTAGACTGGTAGCCAAGATGTTTCGCTTCACTGTCTTAGCCCGTAGGACTTTGTGGCTAAAATCTTGGTCAGCTGATGTGACCTTTAAGTCCAAACTTCTGGTGCTTTCTTACAAGAGTAAAATCTTGTTTGGATCTGTTCTAGCAGAAATAATTTCTGATATTACAGGAGGAAAAAATGTCTTTTCTACCACAAGAAGAACAGACCTAAAAGACGTTAAAGTAATTTTTGTTCCTTTCGTAACTTCAAAGGAAAGTCTTTCTCTACTTCTTCTAAGCAGGAACAGTCCAAGTCTTCTTGGAAACAGAATCAGTCTTGGAAACACAATCAGTCTTGGAAACACAATCAGTCTTGGAACAAGGGGAATCAATCAAAGAAACATGCAGCTGAATCTAAGTCAGCATGAAGGATTGGTCCTGGTCCTGGATCGTATCAAGTGGGGGGGCAGACTTTCCCTGTTTTGTCAAGCAGGATACGAGATGTCCCAGATCCTTAGGCTGTGGACATAGTATCTCAAGGTTACAAAATAGTTTTAAAAAAAATTTCCTCCCAGGGGCAGATTCCACCTCTCAAGGTTATCTGCAGACCAAGTAAAAAGAGAGGCATTCTTAAACTGCGTTCAGGACCTTTCCTCCCTGGGACTGATTGTTCCAGTTCTAGTAATGGAACAGGGTCTAGGATTTTATTCAAATCTGTTTGTGATTCCTAAAAAAGATGGAACTTTTCAACCCATTTTAGATCTAAAGTGTCTCAACAAGTTTCTCAGGGTACCGTCCTTCAAATTTGGATACCATTTGTTCCATTCTTCCTTTGGTCCAAGACGGTCAGTTCATGATGACCATAGACCTAAAGGATGCGTATCTTCATGTTCCCATCTACAGGGATCATCATCACAAACTCCTAAGATTTGCCTTTCTAGACAAACACTTTCAGTTTGTGACTCTTCTCTTTGCCCTTGCCACATCGCTCAGAATTTTCTCAAAAGTTCTGGGGGCTCTTATGGCAGTGATCAGGTCTCAGGGAATTGCAGTGGCGCCCTACCTGGATGACATATTGGTTCAGCCACCATCTTTTCAACAAGCAAGTGTTCATACAGAGACCTCGTTGTCTTTTCTACGTTCCCATGGATGGAAAGTGAATCTGGAAAAGAGTTCCCTTGTTCCAGCTACAAGGGTGGTTTTCTTAGGGACCATAATAGATTCCCTATCTATGAAGATTTTTCTGACAGAGGTCAGAAAATCCACAATTCTCTCATCTGGCCTCTCTCTACAGTCTACTGTTTGGCCATCAGTGGCTCAGTATATGGAGGTAATTGGTCTGATGGTCACTTCCATAAACATTATTCCCTTTTCTCAATTCCATTTGAAAGCTCTGCAGTTATGAATGCTCAAACAATGGAACAGAGACCATTCTGATCTGTCTCAGAGGATAGATCTAGACCAGTTGTCTAAGAGACTCTCTCCTGTGGTGGCTTACTCAGGAGCGTCTGTCTAAGGGCACATGCTTCCAGAGACCTTCTTTAGTGATAGTGACCACAGATGCCAGCCTGCTAGGCTGGGGAGCAGTCTGGGACTTGTTAAAGGCTCAGGGACTATGGACTCGGGAGGAGTCTGCTCTCCCAATAAACATCTTGGAGTTGAGAGCGATTTACAATTCTCTGATGGCTTCACCGCAATTGTCCTTAGCTCGGTTTATCAGGTTCTAATCAGACAACATCTCCTCAGTGGCTTACATCAACAACCATAGAGGAACTCAGAGTTCCTTAGCCATGAACGAGGTGTCTCGGATTTTTCAGTAGGCGGAAGTTCGCAATTGTTGTCTATCTGCCATCCACATTCCAGGTGTGGACAACTGGGAGGAGGATTTCCTAATCAGAAAGACATTTCAACCTGGGGAGTGGGCTCTCCATCCGGAGGTGTTCTACAGGTTAACTCTCAAGTGGGGGTTGCCGGAGTTGGATCTGATGGCCTCTTGGTAGAACACCAAGCTTCCAAGATATGGTTCAAGGTCAAGAGATCCACAGGTTGCCTTGATAGATGCTCTGACGGTTCCTTGGGACTTCGGTCTAGCATATTTTTTTTCTCCATTTGTGCTCCTTCCACAAGTCATTGCTCGTATCAAACAGGAGGGAGTGAAGTTAATTCTAATAGCTCCTGCATGGCCTCACAGGATCTGGTATGCAGACCTAGTGAAGATGTATTCTCTGTCACCTTGAAGGTTGCCTCTGTGGAAGGACCTTCAAACTCAGGGTCCTTTCCTCCATCCAAATCTTTTTTCTCTGAAGCTGACTGCTTGGAGATTGAACGCTTAGTTCTGGCTAAGCGTGGGTTTTCTGAGTCGGTCATTGAGACCTTGCCACAGGCTCGCAAGGCTGTTACTCATAAAATGTACCATAAGGAATGGCATTAATACCTTTATTGGTGTGAATCCAAGGGCTACTCTTGGAGTCGGTCAGGATTCCTAGGATTTTGTCCTTTATTTAGGATGGTCTGGAGAAAGGGTTGTCAGTCAGTTCTCTGAAAGGTCAGATTTCTGCTTTATCTATTCTTTTACATAAGCGTCTGGCAGATGTACCAGATGTTCAATCTTTTTTTCAGGCCCTTGTCAGAATCAGGCCTGTGTTTAAACCTATTGCACCTCCTTGGAGCCTTAACCTTGTTCTTAAAGTTTTGCAGCAGGCTCCGTTTGAGCCAAAGCATTCTATAGATATTAAGTTGTTATCTTGGAAGGTTATGTTTCTTATTGCTATCTCTTCTGCTCAGAGAGTTTTGCAACTCTAGGCTTTGCAGTGTGATTCGCCTTTTGTTCTTCGCACTAAATTGTAGTTTCTCCCTACAGTGGTTGTGGATAGAAATATTAATCAGGAAATTGTTCTCTTTCTCTCTGTCCCAATCCTTCATCTCTTAAGGAACATCTGTTGCACAAATTGGATGTTGTGCATGCTCTAAAATAATGCCTACAGGCTACTAAGGTTTTTCACCAGTCTTCTGCCCTGTTTGTTTGTTACTCAGGAAAGCGTAAGGGTCAGAAGGCTACTGCTACTTCTTTTTCCCTCTAGTTGAGAAGTTTGATTCATTTTGCTTATGAGACTGCTGGTCAGCAGCCTCCTGAGAGAATTACAGCTCATTCTACAAGGGCTGTCTCCTCTTCTTGGACTTTTAAAAATGAAGCTTCTGTGAAACAGATTTGCAAGACTGCAACTTGGTCCTCTCTGCATACTTTTTCCAAATTTTCCAAATTTTATACTTTTGCCTTGGCTGAGGCCTCTTTTGGGAGAAAGGTCCTTCAAGCGGTGGTGCCTTCTGTTTAGGTCTGCCTGTCTTGTTCTCCCCCCTATTCATTCCGTGTCCTCTAGCTTGGGTATTGGTTCCCACTATCTTAGGAAATATCTTAGGAAAGAAAACAAAATTTATGTTTACCTGATAAATTTATTTATTTACAGATATCAAGAGTCCACGACCCCACCATTAATTAAGACAGTTATTTTTTACTAAACCTCAGGCACCTCTACACCTTACGTGTTATTCCTTTTTGCATTTCTCTTCTGTTGAATGACTGGGGATTATGGGTAGGGGAGTGACACTTAATAGCTTTGCTGTGGTGCTCTTTGCTTCCACCTGCTGGCCAGGAGTGATATTCCTACTAGTAAATGGAATGACGTTGTGGATCTCCATATCCGGAAAGAAAGAAATTTATCAGGTAAGCATACATTTTGTTTTGATCACCTACAACTGTTAGCATGCCACTCAGAATCTAGCCAAATATTAGGCAGTTTTAATTTAGCAAAAATGATAATGTAGTTCTGAAAAGTTTTACCAGGCCACAATACTTTGGCTTTGACATTAGCTGTCAGCTACTGGATATTTTTGGTTGTATTTTTAATGACACAGGAGATAGATCCCTACACAATGGGCTAGATTACAAGTGTGCAAAGTATTTTTTTTGTGATTGCGAATACTCCGCTAGAGTTAAGCTTTTTGCCTTATTCAGGTTGCGTTTGTCTTACACGTTCAAAAAAACTTATTTTGTGCATAGCGTTATCCTGAATAACACAAGAAACCTAACAAGTTTTTGGGTACATGTATTCTGACATAGAAATAAATGGAGGAAAAAAGTTTTAAAAAAAAAAACACCGGAGATCCCGCAAACACCATTTTTGCATTTCCTATAGAAGTCAATGGAAATAAAAAAATTTTGAAAAAAACAACTAACACCCATTGTGCAAACAACATAGCATTTTCACATTAGTAAATGTGAAATATTTACAATAAATACATAGTTAAAATCTTTATTAAAATATGAATATTGCATAAATATGTTTTCATCTACTTAACTGCAAAGGATTATAATGCACTTAAATGAATGTTTATATATGTAAAATATTTTTATATGTGTATATGCATATATACACATACAAATACATTAATTTATATGTATACACACACACATATATATATATATATATATATATATATATATATATATATATATATATATATATATATATATATATATATATACACACACAACACACAGAGAAAACCCAGCACTCACTTACAAGCTCTCAGCTAAGATTTAAAAGCAAAAATGGAAAGGTTAGTCACCGCATCTGGCCAAATGGGACAAGCTCAGGTACCACGTCAAGGTCCTCTCCAATACCTGAGACCCTAAAACAGCCACACAATGCAAGCTTTCAAATCCAAACAAACTGAAAGACAAGGGAAGGGTGCACAGGAATAGGTAACCACCCTAGACATATACAAAACACGGAAGGAACTGCATTCTCATGACCGGGAGCGCGGGTACACATCCCATGACCCTGCAACATGCTCAGCCCTGGGTGCCACGGGGGCTAGCCCTCGGCCCACAGGAAGCTGTGCTGGTCCCACAGAGCCGACAAGCAGTTAACCCCAGACAGGGTCTGGGTGCAAGAACCATAGTGGGAAAATTGCAAAACAAATTAATACAGAACACACAGAGAAAACCCAGCACTCACTTACAAGCTCTCAGCTAAGATTTAAAAGCAAAAATGGAAAGGTTAGTCACCATGCATCTGGCCAAATGGGACAAGCTCAGGTACCACTCAAGGTCCTCTCCAATACCGTGAGACCATGAAAACATCCACAGCCAATGCAAGCTTTTCAGATCCCAGAACAAACTGAAAACAAGGGAAGGGTGCACAGGAATATGTAACCACGCCTAGAAATATACAAAACCACGGAAGGAACTGCATTCTCATACCGGACCGGGTTACACATGCCCATGACCCTGCAACATGCTCAGCCCTGGGTGCCACTGGCACTCACAGGAAGCTGTGCTGTCCCCAGAGCCACAAGCAGTTAACCCCAGACAGGTCTGGGTGCAAGAACCATAGGGAAAATTACAAAACAAATTAATACAACACACAGAGAAAACCCAGCACTCACTTACAAGCTCTCAGCTAAGATTTAAAAGCAAAAATGGAAAGGTTAGTCACCGCATCTGGCCAAATGGGACAAGCTCAGGTACCACGTCAAGGTCCTCTCCAATACCTGAGACCCTAAAACAGCCACACAATGCAAGCTTTCAAATCCAAACAAACTGAAAACAAGGGAAGGGTGCACAGGAATATGTAACCACCCTAGACATATACAAAACACGGAAGGGAACTGCACTCTCATACCGGACCGGGTACACATCCCATGACCCTGCAACATGCTCAGCCCTGGGTGCCACTGGCACTCACAGGAAGCTGTGCTGTCCCCAGAGCCACAAGCAGTTAACCCCAGACAGGTCTGGGTGCAAGAACCATAGGGAAAATTACAAAACAAATTAATACAACACACAGAGAAAACCCAGCACTCACTTACAAGCTCTCAGCTAAGATTTAAAAGCAAAAATGGAACGGTTAGTCACCGCATCTGGCCAAATGGGACAAGCTCAGGTACCACGTCAAGGTCCTCTCCAATACCTGAGACCCTAAAACAGCCACACAATGCAAGCTTTCAAATCCAAACAAACTGAAAACAAGGGAAGGGTGCACAGGAATATGTAACCACCCTAGACATATACAAAACACGGAAGGGAACTGCACTCTCATACCGGACCGGGTACACATCCCATGACCCTGCAACATGCTCAGCCCTGGGTGCCACTGGCACTCACAGGAAGCTGTGCTGTCCCCAGAGCCACAAGCAGTTAACCCCAGACAGGTCTGGGTGCAAGAACCATAGGGAAAATTACAAAACAAATTAATACAACACACAGAGAAAACCCAGCACTCACTTACAAGCTCTCAGCTAAGATTTAAAAGCAAAAATGGAAAGGTTAGTCACCGCATCTGGCCAAATGGGACAAGCTCAGGTACCACGTCAAGGTCCTCTCCAATACCTGAGACCCTAAAACAGCCACACAATGCAAGCTTTCAAATCCAAACAAACTGAAAACAAGGGAAGGGTGCACAGGAATATGCAACCACCCTAGACATATACAAAACACGGAAGGGAACTGCACTCTCATACCGGACCGGGTACACATCCCATGACCCTGCAACATGCTCAGCCCTGGGTGCCACTGGCACTCACAGGAAGCTGTGCTGTCCCCAGAGCCACAAGCAGTTAACCCCAGACAGGTCTGGGTGCAAGAACCATAGGGAAAATTACAAAACAAATTAATACAACACACAGAGAAAACCCAGCACTCACTTACAAGCTCTCAGCTAAGATTTAAAAGCAAAAATGGAAAGGTTAGTCACCGCATCTGGCCAAATGTCTAGGGTGGTTACATATTCCTGTGCACCCTTCCCTTGTTTTCAGTTTGTTTGGATTTGAAAGCTTGCATTGTGTGGCTGTTTTAGGGTCTCAGGTATTGGAGAGGACCTTGACGTGGTACCTGAGCTTGTCCCATTTGGCCAGATGCGGTGACTAACCTTTCCATTTTTGCTTTTAAATCTTAGCTGAGAGCTTGTAAGTGAGTGCTGGGTTTTCTCTGTGTGTTGTTTTAATTTGTTTTGTAATTTTCCCTATGGTTCTTGCACCCAGACCTGTCTGGGGTTAACTGCTTGTGGCTCTGGGGACAGCACAGCTTCCTGTGAGTGCCAGTGGCACCCAGGGCTGAGCATGTTGCAGGGTCATGGGATGTGTACCCGGTCCGGTATGAGAGTGCAGTTCCCTTCCGTGTTTTGTATATGTCTAGGGTGGTTACATATTCCTGTGCACCCTTCCCTTGTTTTCAGTTTGTTTGGATTTGAAAGCTTGCATTGTGTGGCTGTTTTAGGGTCTCAGGTATTGGAGAGGGACTTGACGTGGTACCTGAGCTTGTCCATTCGCAGATGCGGTGACTAACCTTTCCATTTTTGCTTTTAAATCTTAGCTGAGAGCTTGTAAGTGAGTGCTGTGTTTTCTCTGTGTGTTGTAATTAGATTTGTTTTGTAATTTTCCCTATGGTTCTTGCAGCCCAGACCTGTCTGGGGATTAACTGCTTGTGGCTCTGGGGACAGCACAGCTTCCTGTGAGTTCCAGTGGCACCCAGGTCTGTGGCAAGTTGCAGGGGTCATGGATGATGTTACCCGGTCCGTGTATGATAGATGCAGTTCCCTTTCCGTGGTTTTGTATATGTCTAGGGTGGTTACATATTCCTTGTGCACCCTATCCCATGTTTTCAGTTGTTTTGGATTTGAAAGCTTGCAGTTGTGTGGCTGTTTAGGGTCTCAGGTATTGGAGAGGACCTTGACGTGGGTACCTGAGCTTGTCCCATTTGCCAGATGCGGTGACTAACCTTTTCCATTCTTGCTTTTAAATCTTAGCTGAGACTTGTAAGTGAGTGCTGTTTTCCCTGTGTGTTGTATTAATTTGTTTTTGTAATTTTCCCTATGTTCTTGCACCCAGACCTGTCTGGGGTTAACTGCTTGTGGCTCATGGGGACAGCACAGCTTCCTGTGAGTGCCAGGTGGCACCCAGGGCTGAGCATGTTGCAGGGTCATGGGATGTGTACCCGGTCCGGTATGAGAGTGCAGTTCCCTTCCGTGATTTTGTATATGTCTAGGGTGGTTACATATTCCTGAGCACCCTTCCCTTGTTTTCAGTTTGTTTGGATTTGAAAGTCTTGCATTGTGTGGCTGTTTTAGGGTCTCAGGTATTGTGAGAGGGACCTTGACCGTGGTACCTGAGCTTGTCCCATTTGGCCAGATGCGGTGACTAACCTTTCCATTTTTGCTTTTAAATCTTAGCTGAGAGCTTGTACAGTGAGTGCTGGGTTTTCTCTGTGTGTTGTATTAATTTGTTTTGTAAATTTTCCCTATGGTTCTTGCACCCAGACCTGTCTGGGGGGTTAACTGCTTGTGGCTCTGGGGACAGCACAGGCTACCTGTGAGTGCCAGTGGCACCCAGGGGCTGAGCATGTTGCAGGGTCATGGGGATGGTGTACGCCGGTCCGTATGAGAGTGCAGTTCCCTTCCGTGTTTTGTATATGTCTAGGGTGGTTACATATTCCTGTGCACCCTTCCCTTGTTTTCAGTTTGTTTGGATTTGAAAGCTTGCATTGTGTGGCTGTTTTAAGGGTCTCAGGTATTGGAGAGGACCTTGACGTGGTACCTGAGCTTGTCCCATTTGGCCAGATGCGGTGACTAACCTTTCCATTTTTGCTTTTAAATCTTAGCTGAGAGCTTGTAAGTGAGTGCTGGGTTTTCCTCTGTGTGTTGTATTAATTTGTTTTGTAATTTTCCCTATGGTTCTTGCACCCCAGACAGGTCTGGGGTTAACTGCTTGTGGCTCTGGGGACAGCACAGCTCCTGTGAGTGCCAGTGGCACCCAGGGGCGGAGCATGTTGCAGGGTCATGGGATGTGTACCCGTCCGGTATGAGAGTGCAGTTCCCTTCCGTGTTTTTGTATATATATATATATATATATATATAATATATGTGTAAACAAAGTGGGGTTTTTACACAGCTCTCAAAAATGTGTAAACAATCAGATTAAAAGAAATAATATTTGAATATGTATATAAAGGTATATATAGGAGCAAATGTCCGGTATTTCTATTCAAGTGAATATATTCATGTGAAATATTAGCAATAAATACATAGTTAAAATCTTTATTAAATATGAATATTGCATAAATATGTTTTCATCTACTTAACTTATACAAATTATTTCCTAGAGGTAGTGCTTAGAGCACGGACTAGTTTCTTATTAATATAGTAACAATGTTTAGACTTTGGATAGAATAATAATAACAAAATGTTTATTTTGTAGCATAAAATGAAATAGTGGATTAATGAATAAGGGATGTCTCCTTGTAACAAATTAAAACTGATATATCAATGTACAACTGATACCAATAAAAATAATACATACAACTGTGGAGTATAAATTTTCTAAAAACAATTATTCTCGCATATGAAAGACCATCTGAAAAGCCTAACTTTATAGGTGAATGAAGGCATATGTCCACCGAACAACAAATACCACCAATGAGCAGGGATTAGTAAAGTCAATCAATGCATCTCAGATATTTCACTGTAATAATAACCGCTGATACAATTTACCTTGCACCTCAGACAAAGGTGTAAATGTGGATTTTACAGTGTGGGCTCCTCTCGGCGGTCCTGTCCGCGTCTAGGAGAAGAGGTAAGTTGCGACTCCTGTCGGTCCAGTCACGTGACTCCTATTACATCACAGTGTCGTAGTATCGTGATTCGTTGCTATCAATTTAGCAAGCAACTGAAGAGTGGTATAACTGTAATACTACAGAAATAGAAAAAACTGGGTAACCTTTATATTCAGGGAGCTAGTGTGTCTTTTTGTTGTCTCAAAGCACTTTTTATCGCCTTCCATCTTTCACGGTAGGTGTAATCCCAAGATATTTTGTCAGGGTCTTTATCTTGAGTCGAGCTGTGACAGAAATATTCTATTTGGTTTAAGAAAGTCTACGCATTTTCACCCCAGTCTGGGAAATTGTGTATATATACTATATATACACACACAATTCTCATTTTATATTACCATCTCAAAGTGTTTGTCCTTTTAAAGACAACTGAAAATAAACTCCTGGCAATCCGCTATAGTAATCTAGATACTAGAAAGATTACAATTTAAACAAAATAATATACAAAATAGCAGGCTTTACCAAATAACAAACCTCTAGTTTTTTCTATTTTTCATCTCCTCTGTGTAAAATAGAAAAAAATATTTAACATGTGTATAAAATATCTTGGGTGAAATTTTAGACTTATAATCAAACATGAAAATGAAAGTAATAGCACAATTGTATATAACAAAGAATAGACAGGAACATAAGATCAATCAAGAGGGAAGTATTATTATCAAAAGGAAAAAGTCTTGTACTAGGCATCTATAAGATAATAGAAACGTTAAAAAAGCAACACTCAGATGTCTTCTCATCATTATCTGAGCATCTTGGTAGACTAGCAAAATCTAAGTTATACTATGTTATGAAGATTATAGTATAGGTTTAATAATGTTAGATTATTGGAACAGTGAGGAGGGGGAGTCTCACTATTTTTTTTTTGTAGAGGTATAAGTTATATGCCAAATATAAGTGCATTGGAAGGGAGCGCTCGTATTACAAGTTAAAAGTAAATGTGAACGCTTGAGCGCAATCGTGGTTTAAGTGGAAAATTATTACCATGACCTCAGAGCTCTGGTTAACTGGTACACGAAACAAAAAAAGTGTCACAAAACACATCAAAATACATTTTAAAAGTTATAATTACATTCATAATAAAAAATATCTAATACAAAATATTGCACAAAAATGTATAAGGGTCCAAAGATATGAGGTCTCAGGAGTTAGAAAAAAAAATGTCAGGCAAAGGACTTTAGCATAGAGCATACATACATATACATGTCTACATATGTATATAAATGTATATACTGTTTATTTATATATATATATATATATATATATATTATATGTGTGTGTGTGTGTGTGTATGTGTACATATGTATTTATATGTGTATTTCAGACATATAAACACATATGTACACACACACATATATATCTATATATATATATTATATATATATATATATATATATAATATATATATATATATATATGTGTGTGTGTGTGTGTGCATTGGAAGCCTTTGCAGATAAGTAGCTGAAAAGATATAAAAGCATATTATATGTGATATTACATAATTAATAAACAGCTAGATTACGAGTTGTGCATTCGGGTATTAATGCTGATAAAATGGTAATTTCAGTGTTAAAACAGCACCGCAACCATTACAAGTCTTGTCCTGTATAGCTTATACTGCAAGTCTTTTAGCCTGTAATTGCAACGTCAGTCCTGCACACGTAAAAATTATGTTTTTACATGGGACTTCCACAGGACTGCCATTACGAGTTTTGCAGTGAGGCTAAAAAGCTTGTGTTGCAGCCTATACCAGTCAAGAATCCATTTCGCAATCTGAGATCAGTAGTTTATGAGTTTTACGCTACAAAGCTGTTACATAAAACTCATAACTAAAGGGACTTCCGGTGGGCAGCTCTAGAAGAATGGCTGCAAGCTCTTGTTGCTCTGAAGAACTTTTCTCCTAATCTACAGGGAGTGCAGAAATTATTAGGCAAGTTGTATTTTTGAGGATTATTTTATTATTGAACAACAACCATGTTCTCAATGAACCCAAAAAAACCCTCATTATTAGTCAAGTTGAATATTTTTGGGAAGTAGTTTTTAGTTTTGTTTTTAGTTTTAGCTATTTTAGGGGGAATATCTGTGTGTGCAGCGTGACTATTACTGTGCATAATTATTAGGCAACTTAACAAAAAACAAATATATACCCATTTCAATTATTTTATTTTTACCAGTGAACCAATATAACATCTCAACATTCACAAATATACATTTCTGACATTCAAAAAACAAAACAAAAACAAATCAGTGACCAATATAGCCACCTTTCTTTGCAAGGACACTCAAAAGCCTGCCATCCATGGATTCTGTCAGTGTTTTGATCTGTTCACCATCAACATTGCGTGCAGCAGCAAACCACAGCCTCCCAGACACTGTACAGAGAGGTGTACTGTTTTCCTCCTTGTAAATCTCACATTTGATGATGGACCACAGGTTCTCAATGGGTTCAGATCAAGTGAACAAGGAGGCCATGTCATTAGATTTTCTTCTTTTAGTACCCTTTCTTTGCCAGCCACGCTGTGGAGTACTTGGACGCGTGTGATGGAGCATTGTCCTGCATGAAAATCATGTTTTTCCTTGAAGGATGCAGACTTCTTCCTGTACCACTGCTTGAAGAAGGTGTCTTCCAGAAACTGGCAGTAGACTTGACTCCATCCTCAACCCGAAAAGGCCCCACAAGCTCATCTTTGATGATACCAGCCCAAACCAGTACTCCACCTCCACCTGCTGGCGTCTGAGTCGGACTGGAGCTCTCTGCCCTTTACCAATCCAGCCACGGGCCCATCCATCTGGCCCATCAAGACTCACTCTCATTTCATCAGTCCATAAAACCTTAGAAAAATCAGTCTTGAGATATTTCTTGGCCCAGTCCTTGACGTTTCAGCTTGTGTGTCTTGTTCAGCGGTGGTCGTCTTTCAGCCTTTCTTACCTTGGCCATTGTCTCTGAGTATTGCACACCTTGTGCTTTTGGGCACTCCAGTGATGTTGCAGCTCTGAAATATGGCCAAACTGGTGGCAAGTGGCATCTTGGCAGCTGCACGCTTGACTTTTCTCAGTTCATGGGCAGTTATTTTGCGCCTTGGTTTTTCCACACACTTCTTGCGACCCTGTTGACTATTTTGAATGAAACGCTTGATTGTTCGATGATCACTGCTTCAGAAGCTTTGCAATTTTAAGAGTGCTGCATCCCTCTGCAAGATATCTCACTATTTTTGACTTTTTCTGAGCCTGTCAAGTCCTTCTTTTGACCCATTTTGCCAAAGGAAAGGAAGTTGCCTAATAATATGCACACCTGATATAGGGTGTTGATGTCATTAGAACCACACCCCTTCTCATTACAGAGATGCACATCACCTAATATGCTTAATTGGTAGTAGGCTTTCGAGCCTATACAGCTTGGAGTAAGACAACATGCATAAAGAGGATGATGTGGTCAAAATACTCATTTGCCTAATAATTCTGCACTCCCTGTATAGTGTATGCCATCAATCTATGCCATCTACATCTCCCTTGACAGTGACGGTGTCCGGGAACCTCAGGCAGATAGAAACAATTCCATGTATAATAAGTGCCCCAGTGAAGAACCCGACTCTGGGTACTGAGAGGCATAGCATAGAACCACTATTTGTTCCCGAGCTGCTACAGGTCTTACCCGCTGTGCAAGCTGTGAACTTGGCACTTAGAATCGATGGCAGCTTTACTGATATCCCGCAATATTTAAGTTTTAGCCTGCGATGGCCCCTGAAACACCACTTGGGCTCAATGCAAGTATGGAGGGCGCGGCTATTGCTCCTCACATGTTAACTGAGATGGCGGACTATTCCGGCGAGAGATACCTGCTTTCATCTAGCATCTGTGAACACAGCACAGCTGACCATACCTCTCAGCATCCACCGCTACGATGGCCGCCAGGCTTGTGTTATGACTCGCTGGCTTTATTCAAGAAGGCGTGGGGTAACACTTGTAGATCCTATGCCGGCAGACGCTTATGACTTTCAATGTCAGAATGGGTACTATAAACTTGACTGGCTTTAGATCTGGCACACTATGGACTCATTCTAAAGTAACTGGAAACCAGCTTGCAAATCTACTGCAGTACACTGTTAAAGTTTTTCTCAACTTTGGCCCTGTTGGCCATCTGTGTTGTTTTGTTATGTTTTATTCCTTTTATTTTTTTATTATTTATTTTTTTTGTACCACGCCTTGATCCTGTTAGCTCTTGCAATAAGTTTACATTTTACAGGAGCCTCTAACCCCCCCCAGCTGAATTTCTAACAACCAGTGCACAAACAGATAGCGAATGTTTTATTCTCCTAAACTCCTATGGCCTTGGGATAGTCCTACTTGTCAAGGGAATGTAATAATGGAAGTGGAAACATGCAGAATTCTTTTTTATTTTCATGTCCCTTGTTGTTGCGCTCTATGCCCATCTGAACACTACCCTGGGAGCACTAAGATGCTAAAAGCTTGTCACATAAGTTGCCCTCCTGGGCACATCAACTCACTCTTTATTAGGTTTCACTATACTATTAGAAAACATAATAACTCACCACAGTACGCAGAGGTTGAAAAGCAACTAGGGGTAGTACCTGAACTAATTCATTGTTATGTATTTCAACTTCCCTAGTGGTATATTCCATATCTCTTTACCTCTGTGGCTGTTTATTTGTTTTATTGAGCTGTCAGGTGATGAGATGCTGCCCATTAGTAGCACTTTGATTAGCACTAGATCCTGGCAACTAACAATTATGGTCATTGTCAACACTGTTTTTATTAGTTGTATCCTTGAGAACCAAAAGTATATGCAGCCTGAGGTCTCAATCATACATATAAGCTCCCTCCTTCGAACTATATACCAGACATATTCAAATCATTTTAAGTATCCCATGCATGTGCATATTCCACTCATATTTATCAGGAAACTATTAAGTAACCACATACATGCAATACTAAAACAGCCACACTTTCCATATTGGGTCATTTGCACAGTCAGTCTCCAGATTGATGTGCATCAGAAGGTATTTGCCTGACAGTATCATTTAGTGGCCAACTAAGATTGAGTAGTCAGTATACTGATATTTTTCATATATATCTCACTGGGGAGTCTCCCCTATTAAGGCAGCTGTCTGCATACTTCCTGAATCTAATTAGGTTCTGTCCTGTTTTTTTTTTTTTTTTTTATATATTTAGTTTATTTGTGTAGATTAGAGGTTTTTATTTTATTGTTTTGTTAGGGGATGTTTATTAGTTTTTGATTTGTGTTAATATTAAAAAACTAAGAGGCACGGGTGCAATACGTCAACTAATTTTACTATAACTCTTAAGGCAGGGATTGTTCTATGTCATATTGTGGCTTTAATTTTCAACCTGTAGAATGCATGTGTATTATGCTCTATGAAGAGAAATGGCAGTGTCTTATTGCATCCAATGATAGCAATGGTACCACTATTGATTTTGTATCAATATCTAATATGTTATGCTCATCCCATAATATCAATTGTAATGTCACTATAATTCTACATGTCAGTGTATGCATTTGATCAGTTGTACCTGTGCTTCTTCAATAAAAAGAACTTTAAAACTCATAACTAAACTGCTACAAAGTATACTAAACACCCATAAACTACCTATTAATCCCTATACCAAGGCCCTCCCGCATCCCAAACACTATAGTAAACTTATTAACCCCTAATCTGCTTCTCCCGACATCACTGCCACTATTAAAAATTATTAACTCCTAAACCGCAAGCCCCCCACAACAAAATATACTAAATAAACCTATTAACCTCTAAACAGAAAACCCCTCACATCGCAATAAACTAATTTAAACTAGTAACACCTAAATCTGTCACGAATACCTTATTATTTAGCTGCCAAGGGGTTAATTCTCTTTAGCCTGTGAGATAAAAAAACATTTAGTTTTCAAGAGGAATTGTGTCCTCTGTTTATGTTTGTGTTCCCTTTGAAGTACCAGGACCCTCATAAATACTTTGGAAGCATACACAGAGAGATGTTTATGGCAAACTGTCAGCAGAGGGGCATGATACAAAACAGTGCCGCTTCACAGAAACTGATAAGGTCAATAAAGGGACATGGGTACAATGTATATACGTGTTTAAAACATGTTATGACAATAAATTAAGGAAAATATGGCAACCATGTCGTATTTGGTATCAAACCGATTTTCACAATGTAACTAAGAGATTGCCTTCCTGCTTATATGAAAGTAGATTTACCTAGCACAAATTATAATGTATTCTATAATTTCAGGCAAAGACTTAGAATTTATTGATTGTCGTAAAAGATAAGGGTCTTCTCAGCCCCTGCAAAGAGGGTTGGACAAGCAACCTGATCTCCTGAAAATTGTATAAAGTTTTGTGTTTTAACATGTAAAGTTGTCATTCTTACAAGGGAAGCTGTTACAAAAAACGGAGTAAGGACCCATTGCTTCATGCCATCTCCCTGGCACATAGATTCCAAAGACTAGTAGAGTATGAGGTTTCTATTTTCTTCTTTTTATTTTGAAAAACTATTTGCTTGTGTGTCATTTTATTTGTACCAACATTTTATTAATAATGCATTGTGCATAATAAATGTTATGTTAAGTTATTTTCGGCTAAATTGTATTCTGAGAGTTAATGTGTAAATCTGGGGTTTCCTTAAGATTTCCCATATCATATAATCTTAAGAGGTGGCAGGCAGCTAGATATTATAGTTAGTTAGTGTGGGTGGCATTAAAGGGAAGGTTTTGGGCATTCCTTTATTGTCTAGTACAGGACTAAAGAGTGTTGTTAACCTTGCACTCACTGAACTAAATCACAAGCTTGCCTGGCATGGCTAGATTGTGACATATTAGTGACAGTGGAAGGGGTCTGATAACCCTTTCTGTGCCAAACAAGTGTCTGGCGCAGGGTTGGATAACCCTGGTCATCACACTAACCCTAAACCTAACGTAACCCTAACCCTTACACCCCCTAACTTTAACATAATTAAAATAGAGCTAAAATAAAGTTACAATTATTAACTAACTACCTATGTAAAACTAAATACATACTTACCTGTGAAATAACACCTAAGCTAGCTACAATATAACTAATAGTTATATTGTAGCTAGCTTAGGTTTTATTTTTATTTCACAAGCTACCTTACACTAAAATGAAACATTACAAAAATAAAAAGCCTACCATTTCAAAAAATAAAAAATGAAATTATCCAAAATAATACAAAATATTCCTATTCTAATACTTTAAAAAAAAAAAAAAAAAACACCCCAAAATAAAAAAGCCTAATCTAAAGTAAACTACCAAGGGCCCTTAAAAGGGCCTTTTGTATGGCATTGCCCTAAAGTTAAAGGGACAATGAACCCCAATGTTTTCTTTCATGATTCAGATAGAGCATGACATTTTAATCAACTTTCTAATTTACTCCTATGATCAATTTTTCTTCGTTCTCTTGCTATCTTTATTTTAAAAGCAGGAACGTAAATCTTAGCAGCCAGCCCATTTTTGGTTCAGCACCATGGATAGCGCTTGCTAATTGGAGGCTTACATTTACTCACCAATAAGCAAGCAAAACCCAGGTTCTCAACCAAAAATGGTCCGGCTCCTATGCATCACATTCCTGCTTTTTAAATAAAGATAGCAATGGAACAAAGAAAAATTGATAATAGGTGTAAATAAGAAAGTTGATTAAAATTGCATGCTCTATCTGAATCATGAAAGAAAAATTTTAGGTTTAGTGTCCCTTTAACAGCTCTTTTGCTACAAAACAAAACAAACCCCCCTAACAGTATACAAACCCCCAGCCCCCAAACCCACAAAATAAAAATAAAGTGAAACCTAATCTACCCATTGCCCTGAAAAGGGCATTTGTATGGGCATTGCCCTTAAAAGGGCATTTAGCTCTTTTTTCCTTCCCTTAAAAGGGCATTTAGCTCTTTTATGAAATGCCCATGCCCTAATCTAAAAATAAAAACCCACCCCAAAATGAAAAAATACACTACACAAAATAAAAAAATCATCAAAAATAATAAAAATTATTCCTATTCTAATACCCATTTAAAAAATAACCCACCCCAAAAAAAAACTAATCTAGAATAAACTACCATTATCCCTTAAAAAGGGCCTTTTGTAGGGTATTGCCCTAAGTTAAATAGCTCTTTTACCTGAAAAAAAAAATGCAAAGACCCACTAACATTACAAACCCCCAAACCCACAAAATAAAAATAAAAAATAAAAAAAACTAAGCTACCCATTGCACTGAAAAGGGCATTTGTATGGGCATTGCCCTTAAAAGGGCATTTAGCTCTTTTGCATTGCCCTGAAAAGGGCATTTAGCTCTTTTAAGAATTGCCCATCCCTAAACTAAAAAAAAAACCCCACATTGTCAAGAAAGCAGGCAAAATGTTTAAAAGGGATCTGTCATGATGTCAAGAAAGACGGCAAATTATTCAAAAAGTCCAACAGTACTGTTTAAAGGCAGCATTGCTCAGAGGCGTCACACCATACATTTCAGTTGGTGGTGATGCTTCTCTGATACCGGAGATATATTTAAAGCAGCATCACCACCTACATTGAAAGTGTAATGTAAATGATCTCTTTAGACAGTACTGTATGACAATACAATTTATATGTGTCAGTAGAAACTTAAATCCTGTTTGTACAATACATTTTGAATTAAACATATCAATAATACACCTATATGAGCTGATGGATTGTGAGTATATGATATTTGTATATCTATTTTTTAATATATATGTATTGAATAATATATAGTAGTATTTTTAAGTATTTTTTGTCTTTGTCTTGGCAAAATCTATTTTGTACGTGACACATTGTCACTTGTCAGCACAGCAAGGTTCAGCCCACTTTTCTAGAATATTTCAACAGACCGACTGCGAACCTGTTGAACCGAAACTGGCAGTTTCTTGTTGGTCCTTCAATGTTTTGAATATTGGGGCAAGAGAAAGTTGGATTATTCTACCATAATATGCAAATAAATTCTTTCCAAATCAGACAATGTGATTGTCTGAATTTGTTTCCACATTTTGTCTCTCATAGTTGAGGTATACCTGTGATGAAAATTACAGGCCTCTCTCATCTTCTTAAGTTGAGAGCTTTTTTCCTTTTCACTGAGGAATTCATCATGTTGTAAGGATTGTAGATAAATGCACATATCAAATAAATTATCCATACTAAGAAGTCAGTTTTTCAGTCATAATATCTTTGGGGAAAAATGTATTCATGTGGGACTTGTTAAAAATGTTTCTGTATATCTGTAAGAATTACTTACAGAGAGGAGATTACCAGGTATCGGAAGGAATGAGTAATGGAAGATGCTGATACTTTCTTTTGGGATTCCATGTCAATATGTTATTTATCATCCTGTTAGTTCAGGGACTAAGACTATAAAAATAAAAAAATATTAGCTTATTTAGGTTAACAGGCAATATATTTACTATATATATTTTATTTTCTTCAATATGAATATATATATATATATATATATATATATATATATAATATATATATATATATATATATAATATATATATATATATATATAGAAATACCTGTTACACTATGCAAGCGTAACTCTAGGGGGCGCTAGAAGAAATATATAAAACAATCTGTAGGATAATACTGAAGTACAGTAAAAACAATAAAAACTTAAAAATAATATAAAATGATCAGATAATAATGTATAAAGACAAAATAATAATGGACAATTACAGAAAAAAATGAGACATGGACTCTCATCAAATGTGATGTGATGAGATCAATATAAACAGAAAATGCAGCTTAAAACAATATCTAACAAATAAATAGTATTAAGTCTTTAATAAGTTCTTATCTGTATATGATATTGATGCTCAGACAGTCCCAAGATTAGGAGGGCACTTCAGAGGTTTATTAGTCCTCCTGGGTAGCACATATATAAGATTCTCCCTTAGATCCAGAAGTCAGCTCCTTGTCACAAAACCAGTCTGGGTAAATACTCTCTCTGTGCAAAGAAAATCACAAAGACAAGGGCGCCTCCTCGTGTGATATAGTTTGGACAAATGTAAAAATAGGTGAATACAGATTTTATACTCACAAGTAAAGCAGCACTCTGTTGTGCTTATAGAGGCAGACTGGGAGTTCACAGTGTCCCAGTTCACTGACCAAGGCAGTGCAACAAATCACTCCAGGGTAGATTTCAATCAAGCTCAGGCTCTCAGCAAAGAGTTAAAATACCATAGTTTAATGGTGCAGAAAAATACAATATAAAATGTCACAAATGTGACCATAACAATGGATAAACAAGCAACTAGTTTCTCAGATCTCTGTCTGTTTCCTCAGGCTTCTATCGGCTTCCTCAGTGGGGCAAAAAAGTATTTAGTCAGCCACCAATTGTGCAAGTTCTCTCACTTAAGAAGATGAGAGAGGCCTGTAATTTTCATCATAGGTATATCTCAACTATGAGAGACAAAATGTGGAAACAAATTCAGACAATCACATTGTCTGATTTGGAAAGAATTTATTTGCATATTATGGTGGAAAATAAGTATTTGGTCACCTACAAACAAGCAAGATGTCTAGCTCTCACAGACCTGTATCTTCTTCTTTAAGAGGCTCCTCTGTCCTCCACTCATTACCTGTATTTATGGCACCTGTTTGAACTTGTTATCAGTATAAAAGACACCTTTCCACAACCTCAAACAGTCACACTCCAAACTCCACTATGGTGAAGACCAAAGAACTGTCGAAGGACACCAGAAACAAAATTGTAGACCTGCACCAGGCTGGGAAGACTGAATCTGCAATAGGCAAGCAGCTTGGTGTGAAGAAATCAACTGTGGGAGCAATAATTAGAAAATAGAAAACATACAAGACCACTGATAATCTCCCTCGATCTGGGACTCCATGCAAGATCTCACCCTGTGGGGTCAAAATAATCACAAGAACGGTGAGCAAGCATCCCAGAACCACACGGGGGGACCTAGTGAATGACCTGCAGAGAGCTGGGACAAACGCCGCCAGGGACTCAGATCCTGCAGTGCCAGACGTGTCCCTCTGCTTAAGCCAGTACATGTCCGGGCCCTTCCGAAGTATGCTAGAGAGTATTTGGATGATCCAGAAGCGGATTGGGAGAATGCCATATGGTCAGATGAAACCAAAGTAGAACTGTTTGGTAGAAACACAACTCGTCGTGTTTGGATGAGAGAGAATGAGTTGCAACCAAAGAACACCATACCTACTGTGAAGCATGGGGGTGGCAACATCACGCTTTGGGACTGTTTCTCTGCAAAGGGAACAGGAAGACTGATCCGTGTACATGAAAGAATGAATGGGGCCATGTATAGTGAGATTTTGAGTGCAAACCTCCTTCCATTAGCAAGGGCAATGAAGATGAAACGTGGCTGGGTCTTTCAGCATGACAATGATCCCAAACACACCACCCGGGCAACGAAGGAGTGGCCTCATAAGAAGCATTTCAAGGTCCTGGAGTGGCCTAGCCAGTCTCCAGATCTCAACCCCATAGAAAACCTTTGGAGGGAGTTGAAAGTCTGTGTTGCCCAGCGACAGCTCCAAAACATCACTGCTCTAGAGGCGATCTGCATGTAGGAATGGGCCAACATACCAGCAACAGTGTGTGACAACCTTGTGAAGACTTACAGAAAACCTTTGACATCTGTCATTGCCAACAAAGGATATATAACAAAGTATTGAGATGAACTTTTGATATTGACCAAATACTTATTTTCCACCAAAATTTGCAAATAAATTATTTCCAAATCAGACAATGTGATTGTCTGGATTTGTTTCCACATTTTGTCTCTCATAGTTGAGGAGCAGTTACTGGCTGCTAGCCCACCTGGTTTGGGCATTTCTCCTAAGGCAGATACTACGAGAGTGAGTAATACTGCAAGAGGGGTCATAGCTGCAAGGCATTTGCATATTATATACGGCATCAAGGATTTCACTTTCATCACGAGAGAGCAGCTGTTAATGTTCCAGAAAGCCGTTGTAGCACTTCTCAAGTGCCTTACTTCTTGTAAGTACGATTAATGTGTGGGGAGTGAACAACTTTCAATACAGATTCACACTATGTTGGCGCCTTCTTTTCTTTTGTGTTCTATACATAGTTGAGGTATACCTATGATTAAAATTACAGGCCTCTCTCATCTTCTTAAGTGGGAGAACTTTCTCAATTGGTGGCTGACTAAATACTTTTTTGCCCCACTGTATATAAAAAAATAGTTATATATCTTCCATAAAACAAGGGTCAACGGCCGCCCATAAAAGTAGGCAGAGCAATATTAAAATACATGACCATGCAACATCCAATCACTACGTAGTTGCGCCCACTTACTTAGAATATTTATAATCCGCTATGTATTAAAACTTTGCATCCGCACTTGTGTGTAAAACGTTCATCCGACATCTTTGTTATTCTTAAGGATCGCATACGCATATGGAAAATAATAAAATGTGCTTGTCAATGGTTAGAATACTTATGTAAATGCTGCCGCTCTGTGTCATCCTCTGACTGCACTGCATCCACTGAGCCCACCCTGTGTTCTACACTCCCTCCTCCCACCTAGGGTGATGATGTGCCTACAGACACCGGAGTCTTCTGAAGCACTGTGCACATGCGCAGGTTCATATCTACTGAAACTGCGCATGCGGGCAGCCATTATTGTTCTACTCAGGTAGAACACCATAATACGCTGGGCATAATGAGGAATTAGATTTTCAGATAGAAAAAAAAAAGGAAAACTTTTATTATGTTATTTGCATTATTATGTTATTTGCATTATTAAAATGCTTTTCACAAAGTTTTTAATGTTGAGAAAAAAAATTTGGGGTGAACTATCCCTTTAACTAAAAAGTGTCTAAAGAACATTTGAAAAAAGTGTGGTTTGCTAAAGAAGTGCCCACCACTTGCTGGAATATCTTTAGTAATGAATCATTAGGAGATGGTTTTACTTTTACCTTTGTTACTTTGAGTCCAAAGTTTACCACTGATTGCAGATGAAATATTTATTTTAACAACAACTTGAATTTCAGCAGTTTAACATTAAAGAAAGTTTAAATAATATCAGATGTTTTCAATAACCCTTTCCTAACTGCCATTTGGTAGAATTTAATTAAACCAGCTGTTTGGATATGCTATGCTATTACATTTTCTTAAATTTTCTTTTATATCAGATGCAGATATAAAACTGCAGTATAAAACCTTTTAAAAACTTACTTTGAAGCTCCCAATTTAACACTGTTGAGGAGGTTAGTCTGGAAACCCATTGAAAGGGGCTGAGAACAGACCCTTCCCCCTCCTCTGCATATCAATAGATCTGTTATACAAACAGAAGCAAAGTGAAGTCTTTATACATCAGTATACAACTAAAACTATGGGGCTTGGTTAGGAGTCTTAAAATCAGCACAATGTTATTCAAAAATAAGCAAAACTATACACTATTACAAAAACACCCCCAGATAGGCTATACAAATGGATAATCTACAACATTTTTTTACAAAGAAAAATCTAGTGTGTAATGTCCCTTTAAAGTGTAATTTTCATTAGTCAACTGCAAAATAGGGTCACCTCCTATCCAGTGGAAACTCATTAGTTTCACTTTTTTACTTATTTAACTGTTGTTTAACTGTTGTTTCTTTCATATAAAAGATAGAAAAATTTTGAGCACAATGCCCCTTTAAAACTTCTTCATGGCTAACTTATTAATTATTAAAATGAACCATTATGAAAACATTTAAATGTATTACTTATATATTATTGATTTCCAACTAAGGACTAGATTGTTAGTGGAGCGCAAACATTTTAGTTCTGTTGAGCACTAACAATACTTAGGGTAAATCAGTAGCAATCCCATGCTTGCGCAGGTTTTACAAGTTAAAATTTAAAGGTTATTGTTCAAGAGAAAGACTCAGGCAGTAACATTGGATGGTTGGATAACGCAACTGCAATACATTTCCTTCCACATAGACTAAACTCAACTACTAACCTAATATGCGCTAGGTGAACTATCTTAAGGTGCGTTAAGAATACTTCAAATACCTATGTTCTACACAAAATGTATCTGTATATATGGCCAAATGTGGTAACTAACTCTTCCGGTTTTGCTTTTTAATCCTAACTGAGAGCTTGTGAGCGAGATCTGGACTTTGTGTGTTGTATTGTCTGATTTTGTAAAACTTGCACCCTGGCAGGCCCGGGGTTAACTGCCTGTGACTCTATAAATAGAGGAGCTTTATGTGAGTGTGTTAGCAACCAAAGCTGGGCTTGTTTATGAGTCATGGGATGTATACTCGCCCCAGTCCGGATGTGTATTCCTGTCTCCTGATTTTGCTTATGCCTAGGGTGATTACATAAGTCTGTGAACCCTGACCTGTTCCCAGTTTTTTTGATTATTAGCTTGCATTTGTGTGCATGGCTGCAGTTGTGTGGCTGTATTAGGGACCCAGGTATGTGGAAGAGACCTTGACTTGGTACCTGGGCTTGTCCCATTTGTCCAAATATTGTAACTAACTCTTGCGGTTTTGCTTTTTAATCCTAGCCGAGAGCTTGTGAGTGAGTACTGGACTTTATGTGTGTTGTATTGTCTGATTGTGTAATTGTCCCTAAGGACTTGCACACTGGCAGGTCCGGGGTTAACTGCTTGTTACTCTATAATAGAGGAGCTTTATGTGAGTGCGTTAGCAACCAAAGCTGGGCCTGTTTATGAGTAATGGGATGTGTACCCGGTCCAGTCTGGATGTGCTTTCCTTTTTCCTGATTTTGCTTATGCTCAGGGTGATTACATAAGTCTGTGAACCCTGATCTGTCCCCAGTTTGTTTGATTATTAGCTTGCATGTGTGTGCATGGCTGCAGTTGTGTGGCTGTATTAGGGACCCAGATATGTGGAAGAGACCTTGACTTGGCACCTGGGCTTGTCCCATTTGGCCAAATGCGGAAACTAACTCTTCTGGTTTTGCTTTTTAATCCTAGCTGAGAGCTTGTGAGTGAGTACTGGAATTTATGTGTGTTGTGTTGTCTGATTGTGTAATTCTCCCTAGGGACTTGCACCCTGGCAGGCTCAGGGCTAACTGCCTGTGACTCTGTAAATAGAGGAGCTTTATGTGAGTGTGTTAGCAACCAAAGCTGGGCCTGTTTATGAGTTATGGGATGTGTACCCGGTCCAGTCTGGATGTTCATTCCTTTCTCCTGATTTTGCTTATGCCCAGGGTGATTACATAAGTCTGTGAAACCTGACCTGTTCCCAGTTTTTTTTATTATTATTAGCTTGCATTTGTGTGCATGGCTGCAGTTGTGTGGCTGTATTAGGGACCCAGGTATGTGGAAGAGACCTTGACATGGTACCTGGGCTTGTCCCATTTGGCCAAATGTGGTAACTAACTCTTCCGGTTTTGCTTTTTAATCCTAGCTGAGAGCTTGTGAGTGAGTACTGGACTTTATGTGTGTTGTATTGTCTGATTTTGTAATTCTCCCTAAGGACTTGCACCCTGGCAGGCCCAGGGTTAACTGCCTGTGACTCTGTAAATAGAGGAGCTTTATATGAGTGCGTCCAGTCTGGATGTGCATTCCTTTCTCCTGATTTTGCTATAGACAATCATATATATTTAAAAAAACAAAACATTTTCTTCTAAGTGAAGAACATAGGTATTTCAAGTATCTCTTTTAAAAACAAAAACAACATTAAATTTGTTTAAAATTATATTGCATATTTCAAGGTATTTCACTGTGTAGGGCTCAATAATATGTGTGTATGTATGTGTATATATATATGTATATATGTGTGTGTGTGTGTGTTTAAATTTGTATGTATGTGTGCACATACGTATTTTATCATATAAACACATAAATAATTATGTATAAACATATATACACATATATACATACACACAGAAACATATTTAGACATATATATATATATATATATATATATATATATATATATATATATATATATATATATATATATATATATATATATATATATATATATATATATATATATATATATATATATATATATTGATATATACACACACAGGGGTTGCAAAAATTTGCCCAAGAGCTAGTAGTCCTATGAAAATTTCTGAGTCGCCCACTTTTTTTACTCAAAATTTTCATTGTGTCATGCTTAAACTTGTGATACACTTTAATTACACATTTGTATTAAGAATAAAAAAGTTCTATCTATCTATATACAGGGGTTGAAAAATTTGCCCAAGAGCTAGTTGTAGCAAATCAGTTGCGAACACACTACACGCAATTTGGCTGTAATGCTATTTCCATTGCACCGCCATTACAAGTGTCAATCAAACTTTCTTTTTGCGTGCGTTATGCTGCGATAACCTGCATACTGCACACAAACCAAGTTCCGACTTGGCGTGCTCGTGCAGGTATTCCCCCATAGAAATCAATGGAGAAAAAATGTTGCCAAAAAAATGAAAAGCTTACCTTAAACTAAAAAAACCTGACATTACTTTTTTTACAAAAATAAATACAAAAAAAATAAAAAATCTACATTACCAACAAACAAAACTAGCATTACTAAATATAATAAACACTAAAATTACAAAAAATAAAAACAGTTACCATTACAAAAAAAAAAACTAATCTAACCATTGCCCCGAAAATGGCACTTGGATGGGCATTGCCCTTAAAAGGGCTTTAAACTCTTTTTCAGCCAAAAAAAAATAAAAAATCCAGAATCTTAAAAAAAAAAACACGCAGAGACCATTTTGCATGCAGGAGAGCCATACCAAGCACTTTGTAATTCAGGCCACAGAGAGATATATGCACATGCACTGAAATACACACAGACACAGATACACAAAACACACATCCAGATACACACACACAAAGAGACACAAACACACACATACAGATACACACACACACACACACACACACACACAAATACACACACATTATTAATTTACTGCTGATAACAATGCATTGAAATGATTCCCTTTGCTGTGAAAATTGTAAGAGTTTATTCCTAAACATAACCAGGTATTTACTCCATGTCATGTCTGCTTTAATGTATTAGGACAGGAGCTTCATAGTACTGGTAAGAATATTACAAGCCCAGAGAGCTTTATAGAAAGAGGCCTTTAGTGCAATGTACACAACACTATTAATGTATTTTTTGCATTGAGAGACCTTAGCACTTAGCAGTAGTATTCAAATCCATTAGAGAAAATGTTTTGCACATCTTTTCACAATGATTTTGGATTTTTTCTATTTCAATAAACTTTGACCTTAAAAGTCCTTTTTGGCCAGGATAACACAGCATGTTATATTTGTTTATTTTTATTTTATTTTTAAGTTTTGTTGCACACACATTTCAGATAATTTTAATCATGATTTCTTCCCCTTTTAATAAAAAAATATAGCTCAAATCCCACTATTAGGGCACAAAGCTTGTACAAAACTAAAATATGATCATCTGGATGTTCATTTCTTTGTGTTAACATTGCTCAAACGCAATCAATTGTGCTATTATTTTTTTAATTCATATTACAATTCCATTTTTTTTTCTTTAGTGTAGGGCTCGCTGTAGGGCTCGCTATCTGCAAGTCTCACACCTTTCCATATATCATATCCCTTTAATTCTGCCCAAAAAAAACCTTTTGAATAATTACAACTTTGTTTTTTAAGTATTATGTCTAAGCAAAGATTAAAACATTTTCATAATATTTTCATTATACTGTCAGACTTTCCCCCAACCTCTCCTCCTTTAAACGCTCCCTAAAGACCTTCTTGTTCAGGGAAGCCTATCATCAAATCAGTACAAATGAATTCCACTTGCCTAGTAGTTGCCCTCATCTAACTTCACACTAACATCATTCCCACCTTTGCAGTCCCCACCTCCTGTTTCTCACCCTCCTACCCATTTAGATTGTAAGTTCCCACGGGAACAGGGCTCCCAATTCCCCCTGTATTTGTTTGTTAAATTTTGTTTAGTGTCTCATATTGTACTGTCCTTTTATCTTTGTTACCTATGAACAGCTCTGCGGAATCTGTTGGCGCTTTATAAATAAAGAATAATAATAATAATAATAATAATAATGTGTTTTGAAATACAAACTAGCAAGCGATAATGGTTTACTCCAAGTCTTTTTAAAAGCACTACATTTTACAGCAGGATTTTGGACTGCTAGCTCAAAACTACATTGAACCCAAATGTTTTCTTTCATGATTCAGATAGAGCATGAAATTTTAAGCAACTTTCTAATTTACTCCTATTATCAAATTTTCTTCATTCTCTTGGTATCTTTATTTGAAATGCAAGAATGTAAATTTAGATGCCGGCCCATTTTTGGTGAACAACCTGGGTTGTTCTTGCTGATTGGTGGATAAATTCGTCCACCAATAAAAAAAGTGCTGTAAATAGTTGTGAACCAAAAAAAAGCTTAGATGCCTTCTTTTTCAAATAAAGATAGCAAGAGAACGAAGAAAAATTGATAATAGGAGTAAAATAGAAAGTTGCTTAAAATTGCATGCTCTATCTGAATCACGAAAGAAAAAAATTGGGTTCAGTGTCCCTTTAACTCATCACTTATAATTCAAGCACTAGCCAATTAAAGTATAGGGTGAGCTAAAAACATTTTGCCTACATTAAGAGGCTTTGGATAAATTATTTTATCATCTACTTGTAATACCACAAGGTCACATAAAAGATAATGCATCTGATGTTATCGATCACAATCCCCTTATAATTTAGCCCATAGTCTTTCCCCTGCTATATTGGATCACAATGTTGCCAGATACAAATGCTTCTTGCTACTACAATTATATTAAAAAAAAGTAATAAAAAATAACCAAAACTATAAGCCAACAAACACACATGCCTGCATGCCCACTATACCCATGATGCCCTTGTTCATATCATTTCAAGAGACATATACACATATTTATTTGATTTTATAGCACATCATGTTAATTGTACATATTTCAGCTATTAGTATCACTACACACTATGTATAATAAAGTATTTACTTTTACTTTACCCTCTACGGCATCACTATTTACTCTGTGACCGGCGGCTTTGACTTAGCTTCTGCATAAAAGTTAACTGAATTTTCCTTCATTAAACACTCTTATAGTAAGGAGGTTATTTAGCAGGAAAATACAGATAACAAAACTAATACTCCATTTAGCTTAATCTAATTTGGTTTTATTAAAGTCACCATTTAGCTTTCAATAACATAAAGGAGAGATAATAGAGCGTGCTTGTATAAAAGCTTGATCGGAACTGACATATATAATCAATGAAACATAATTATTGTAGAGAGGTGAGTTAGTGGCATAATTGATAATAAAGCTAATCCTACTAATCCTACTGAATCCTACTGAAGTTACAATTGGGTTTTCCATAACATAAAGGAGAGATAATATAGAAGGATTCTATAAGATCTTAACCAGCCTTGGGATCAGGAAAAAAAGGAAAAAGAGGCACTTCAAAGGGTAATAAGATTTGTCATAAGATAGAAAAAAATATTGAAACAGCAGAACAACTCATGGTTTATTAGATGCTCCACGTAGTGCTCTTGAACCAGGCTGGAGTCATAAAATTCTTCTCCCTAGACTCATCTTGCCAGCAGGTGCAGGATTCAAATGCTCACTGTGATTGGCTCAATGGGAGCTACAACACTTCTTCATATTAGCAAACTTGAGATTACGTAGGCTTGCATAAGCAAACCTGTGCTGCAAGGGTTCCAAAGTAGCTTTCACTGCTTAGTATATGGAGCCCTATGGCTTCACTACCATGAAGATATAATGTATAATTAAATAATTAACTAGATCAAACACCCCCCCCAGTCTAATAGATTTCAATTCCATAGAAAACTGGAAATCATCTGGAAACGGACAGAGCTTTAACACTCTATCTACTCATGGCCACAAAATTAGCGATAGCGAGAGACTGGAAACAGCTGACACACCCCACTTTCCCTCAAGTCATAGCCATTACATACTACATTAGAGAAATGGAAACGTATTCCTTCATGATGTTGAATAAACTGTACCTTCATCACGCTATATGAAGTCAGTGGGATTCATATAAGTCGAAACAGACTTGTGGTGGATTTCCCTTATAGCCAACTGAGGGGAGAAGTAGGAGAGCTCCTCCATCCTCCATTTTTCCTCTTCACCTCCCTTCCCTTTGTCCTACCCCTTCTTTTTTTTTTGTTTCCTCGAGAACGTAGCATAGATAACTATATGTGTATAGCCTTGTGGGATGTGAAGTGTCTAAATGTGTTGCATCCATTTTTAATTGGTATCATTTACTTTACTATCAATACATAATATCTCATTGTTATGGTTATAATTAAGGGATAACTAGTTCTTCCTATATCAGTTGGTTGTTATGTAACTGTCACGTTAACCATCGGTTATTTTATACCTTGTAGTATCAAGAGATTTAATTTAAAAATGAGAGATTCTCATGTTAAACTACTCCAGTGATATATAGAAGACTATTTTTGTTCAAATGTTCAAACAAGCTGATAAACAGATAAATGCTCAGAATGACTCTGAGACAAATGATTGTTTCTGATATTACGATTGTATGCTTATATGATTTGTACTGTTTATCTTAATTTCTAAAGAATCTCAATAAAAGATTTACTTACAAAAAAAAATATGTTAGCAGCCAAACTCTCTGAAGGAGTGCCATAGCATGCATAATATGCATAATATTTCTGCTAAAACAGTAAGGTAGTAAAGTAGGTTTTATGGACAAGAGAACAAGATTAAGGTTTTCTTTTTTTATACAGATTAGCCTGGATAAAAAGTTATCAGTATGATAGGAGCTAATTAAGTGATTCATGATTATTGGCTGAATTATTCTTAATTTTATTTTTTTAATGTAACAGATTCTCTATTTTTTCAACTTTTTCAGTTTACAATAATATGGCAGGGTTAAGAAATTGTAAAAATATTGTAAGATTGTTATGTCTTTTTTTTTGTCATATTTGTACTTCTATATAATATTCAACAAAATTGAATTTGGTATTTCAGACTATTATTTTCTTTCTTATGTCTCTTCTATTCTAGAACTAACATATTGTAATTGGCTTTATATGTAACCAGCCAGGTGTTACTTCTCTATTCAGCCAGAAATAAAACTGAAACAGACACAAAATGCCAGCATAATGTTACTGGCCTGAAGGTTGTTGAAAGTACAATTTCTTTCAGCAAGAATATTGGCAATTTTAGACAAAACAGACAGGTCTCCTACTGATTTTTTAGGTATGTAATCCAAAGAAATACATCCAGTTTATACTTCAGACAAATTACATTTGTGTAAATTAATATGGGATGATTAAATACCCTATGTTTAAATTCTGTTAAAAATTCCGTTTTTTTTTTATTTACCAAAAGGAGCATTTTTAAGAGATTAGACAATAAAAACTGTATGGCCATTGAAGTCTATAAAGAAGGATACATGCAGAAAATCCATTACATTTTAGTTAGATGGACTATATGTTCTGTAGTTCTAACTATCTATACTATAATCACATTTGTAACGCGTCCATCGCCATTGTCAGTTGCATGCACAGCCAAAAGAATGTAGGCTGCACATGCAGTCAAACAAAGCATTACCCAAAAAACATCTAATCGCCCGCACAAAGTATTAACAAAAAAAACATAAACGCACACACAAAGTATCAACAAAAAATAAAAAAAAACGCCCTCACGAAGTATTAACAAATAAAATAACCGCCCGCACAAAATAATAACAAAAAACCTAAACGCACGCACAAAGTATTAACAAAAAAAACACATAACCACTTGCACAAAGTATTAACAAAAAAAAAACCTAAGCGTCCACAAGAAATATTAGCAAACACCTAACACAAAAAAATGCACTTCTAAATCGCCAAACCCCACATTGCTAAATAATAAAGTAATTATTCCCTAATCTGCAAATTAAACAACACGAATAACATAATTAAAATATTAACCCTTAAACCACCAAACTCCCACAACAAAAACTACCTAATTACACTATTAACCCCTAAACCGCAAAAACCTCCAAAACGCCAACTACCTAATTACAATATTAACCCCTAAACCACCAATCCCCACAAGGCAAAAAATGTAATCTAATCACTAAGCCCCCTTACCTAAAACCCCATAAATTAACCCCAATTATTTTACAAGATTAAAATAAAAAAAAATATATATAATGTAATATAAACTTTAAAAAAATCTAACATTATAAAATAAAACAACCACTACATTTACAAAAATTAAAAAAATCTAAAATTACAGAAAAATATAAACATAATTATCCAAAATATTTTTTTTTTAAAACCTAAACTAATACCCCTATAAAAAAGCCCGCCCAAAATTAAATCACCCCTAATCTAACACTAAACTACCAATAGCCCTTAAAAAGGCATTTTGTAGGACATTGCCCTAAATTCAACAGCTAGGTTACCTAAAAAAATGACAAAGTACCCCCTAACAGTTAAACCCCCACCCAACCAACCTCCCCAAAATAAAAAACCTAAGTCTAAAAAAACCTAAGCTACCCATTTCCCCTAAAGGGGCATTTGCCTTAAAAGGGCAATCCGCTGTTTTGTTGCCCATTGAAAAATAAATAATCCCTAATCTAAAATCCCCCCCACTAACACTAAACTTCCAATAACCCTTAAAAGGGCCATTTGTAGGGCATTGCCCTAAAGCGGTAAGCTCCTTTAGTACTAATTACCCCCTAAAAGTAAACCCCCCACCCACACAACCCCATGTTATCACTGTTTCCCTTTCTATCTATCTATGTGTCCTTAGGTGTGTATTTTAACTTATTTTACGATTACAGTTGAGCATTCTCAATACTCATATTTACATTATATTGAGAAAGCGCATTCATGATTGAAATATTCATATTTCAAAATAATATGATTGACTTTTCATGTTTTCATACTTCACAATATAGTGATCGCATTTTCACATCTGTAATATTCATATTTCCTATGTGTTCTATAATAATTTATATTTATAGATATATTAATATTAATATAGGACATATTTTCTACAGTACAATCACAATATTATAAGTAAAACACAATTGCTCAATCACAATCTCAATATTATGAAACATGAATATTACAACCGCAATAATGTAATCACAATATTGTAAAATATGAAAATGCGAAAATTTGATTGCAATATTCTCAATATAAGGTATATATGAAAAATAAGAACTTGCAATCACAATCTTAAAATAATTATAAATACATGCCTCAGGACACAGTAGAATATTAGTACAATCATGTTTACAGTTTACATACATATTCTAACATGATACTATAAAATCCCCCAGCTCCAATAGTTTTAATAGTTAGATGTTGTTGTTTATTTGTTTTTGTTTTTTTATTAACAACATTGATCATAGACATTACGAACATTCCATGGGAGTTTAATGGGTTTTTCATGGGAGTAACCTGTATTTTAATGAGAAACATCACTATAGGTTTCTAATGTTCAAAGCACTGTCTTACATCTTAGCTATCCCTTTTCAGTCATATCAGTCTTGCGTACTTTTTAGGGTGATATTTCACAGTGTGACAAATCAAGTGTATGTACAGTGAAATCTAGATTGTAAGTTCCCACGGGGACAGGGCCCTAAATTTCCCCTGTATTTGTTTGTTAAACTTTGTCTGGTGTCTTTTATATTGTATTGTGCTGTAGTTTTATCTTTGTACACATGGACAGCGTTGCAGAATCTGTTGGCACTTTATTAATAAAGAATACTAAATTAAAATAAAATATATATACATATGCATAATCTGATGTGTTACTACTTATAAAACTTTTTTATTTTTGCAAACTCACAGTCTATTTTGTGTAAACACTCTTTAAAAACAAACCCCCACTCTGTCACCTACATAGCAACTCAGTGTTAATTTCGTCCGACTTTTGCTAAAGTTGCAATTCCCATTAAATTGCATGGGAGACACATCACTAAATGTCAGCACAATTAGGTTCATCCCACTTTTTTATAATATATCAACAGACTGATGGACTGCAAGTCTGACAAACCCAAACATGCAATTTCTCGTCGGTCTGTCAATGATTTGAATATTGAGGCACTAGGAATTAAAAAGTAGAATTACTAATTTGTATATATTGTGACAGATCCCAGTAATGTGAGGAAAAGGGTTCTGTTTGGTTACTTTAGGTTCCAGTCCAGGATTTGATGCTAATCAGTTTCTCAGACACTGCAGCAGTTCACAGGTGTGTAATTATGCTGCTCTAAAGTCTGAAGTCTGAGTTAGTTCAGGGCCTTCACTACCTCACTGAAGGCAATAGGAAAAGCTGTCTGCTGTTTGAAGGCCCTATACATTAAAGGGACACTGTACCCAAAAAATTTCTTTCATGATTCAGATTGAGCATGAAATTTTAAGCAACTTTCTAATTACTCCTATTATCAAATTTTCTTCATTCTCTTGGCATCTTTATTTGAAATGCAAGATTGTAAGTTTAGATGCCGGCCTATTTTTGGTCATCCACCAATAAAAAAGTGCTGTCCAGAGTACTGAAACCAAAAAAAAGCTTAGATGCCTTCTTTTTCAAATAATGATAGCAAGAGAACGAAGAAAAATTTATAATAGGAGTAAATTAGAAAGTTGCTTAAAATTGCATGCGCTTTCTGAATTACAAAAGAAAACATTTGGGTACAGTGTCCCTTTAAGGTAAAAAATATTTTGCCTTTAACTTGTTTTATGTTAGATTTGTCAGTTCCAGACTAGCTGACTGAGTAAGAAACCATTGTTTTATGTTTAGTTAGTGCCTATATGGGCAGGATTTTGTTTTATATTTTGCAGCTGTTGTGATTTTAATTGCCTGTGATGTACAAAATAATCAAGCAGACTGCCACATGAACTTCAGTATTGTGTGTGTGGGAAGTTATTCCCTAAAAGACTGTGTGGCAGAGTAAAGTCCCAAGACAGGATACAAGAGGAATCCTGCCACATGATAGATAGATAGATAGATAGATAGATAGATATCCCAGGATATCACACTCTCGCTTCAAATATTGCAACTACCAGAGTGCCAACAGGAACCGAACAATCAAAGTGCATTAAAGGGACAGTAAAGTCCAAAAAAACTTTCATGATTCAAATAGGGCATGCAATTTTAAACAACTTTCCAATTTACTTTTATCACCAATTTTGCTTTGTTCTCTTGGTATTCTTAGTTGAAAGCTAAACCTAGGAGGTTCATATACTAATTTCTTAGACCTTGAAGGCTGCCTCTGCATTTGACAGGCTGCCTCTGCATTTGACAGTTTTTCACCACTAGAGGGTGTTAGTTCATGTGTTTTATATAGATAACATTGAGCTCATGCACGTAAATTTACAGAGGAGTGAGCACTAATTTGCTAAAATGCATGGCTGTCAAAATAACTGAAGTAAGGGGGCAGTCTGCCGAGGCTTAGATACAAGGTAATTACAGAGGTAAAACTTGTATTATTATAACTGTGTTGGTTATGCAAAACTTGGGAATTGGTTATTAAGGGATTATCTATCTTTAAAACAACAACAATAATTCTGGAGTTGACTGTCCCTTTAACTCTCTGGATTTCTTCAAAACTCCACACTTTAAAAAAAATGTGTGAAATGTTAAAGAAAACCAAAAAAGCTAATTCAACAAAGAGTAGGGCTATTGTTTTTAGGATGAATATTGTAGTGCCCACCACAAGTAATCCAGGCACCCTTTTTAAAGTCTCTCTGTCACAGATCTGGACCTGTAAAGTAAGCTTAGCCCGGCGGACAAATGGAGAAGAGGGCTATTTGACCCCCACTTTATGGGAGCGTTGGTAGGCTCCGCTGTTGGGGTGGAGGATGATAGGAGGAGTTAAATACTCCTCCCCAGCTGAAGAAGCGTCAGTTGCAGAGTTACGAGCAGCACGGAAGGGGGAAGTTTTTTCTGCTTACCTGAAGTGTCTTACCTGGAGTCGGATGGAAGCCCTGCTGTCGGAGTTGCTGGCGGTCGCCAGGCAGAACGGAGAAGACTGGATCCGGGAGTGGCTGAGCGGAGGTGCAGTGGTGGTCGGTGTCTCAGAGGTGGAGTAGGCGAGGAGCAGGACCAGAGGACGGCCAGCCAGGAGGTCGCGGCCACCGGAGCGCCTGAGTCCGGATATTGATGACGCCAGGTCCAGAAGAGGGAGCGCGGGGCCTGGGCGGCCGGCGGAGGCAGCTTTGAGGCCGGATGGCGGTCGAGGAAGTCGAGGAGGCGGTGGGACCGAGTCGCAGCCTAGCACGGCGCCGGTGGCTGACGTCATTGTGGGACTGCGTCAGGAGGAACCAGGCGCTGGAAGAGGCAGGCGGAGATCCTTGAGGAGTGGGACCGGCGGTGTGGAGGAAGGTAAGTTCAGCTGTGCTATTGAAGTAATGGGATACAAGAAGGGGTTACAGGGGTATGAGGGGGCATGCATTAAAAAAAAAAAATATATATATATATATATATATATATATATATATAGATGAGGTGACAACCGGAACATGAGGAGAAGGAGAGGGTGGTGGTGGTGGGGGGGAGCCGGGGATAAGGCTCAGGTGCTTGAAGGGTCAGGCTAGGAGGTTTAGGGTGAATGGGTAAGAAAAAGGAGGCCATGGATAAAAGGGGGTTACGTTGGGAATAATGGGATTACGGGTGGGATAGCCTGATGAGCAATGGAGATAGTGGGGGGGGGGATAGCCTGATGAGCATGGGAGTTAAGTAGGGTTAGGTAAAAGGGGAGCCGGGATAAGGCTCAGAAGTGAGGGAACATAGGGGGTGTTAGGGTATTTATAGTTAGATAGTTTTGTATATAGAATTGGAACACAATTGCAGATTAAGTTGCTTAAATAATGGTATGTATCACTAGAGCATTGGAATCTAACTATGAATGGAGTGAAATTCAAGATGTATAGTGAATTGATAAGCTGGTAAGTACCCCTCAATATAGGCTTTAGAATCAATGTATTCATAAATGGAATAACTGATTTGACAGGAGAGGTTATGCTAGGAACGGGAGTCTCTTAAGAATACCTCTTGTTTTGTAGGAGCTTATATATACTAGCACTACCTCTTAGTTAGGATAATATCTGACAAGCACACACAGCATGGAGAAGTACCCAAGAGTATAGTGAGTTAGGTTGCAGCTCCTCTTAGTTAGGTAAATAACTGACAAGCACACACAGCATGGAGAAATATCCAGGAGTATAGTGAGATAGGTTGCAGCTCCTCTTAGTTAGGTAAATAACTGACAAGCATTCACAGCATGAGAGTAATATCCAGGAGTATAGTGAGATAGGTTGCAGCTCCTCTTAGTTAGGTAAATAACTGACAAGCATTCACAGCATGAGAGTAATATCCAGGAGTATAGTGAGATAGGTTGCAGCTCCTCTTAGTTAGGTAAATAACTGACAAGCATTCACAGCATGAGAGTAATATCCAGGAGTATAGTGAGATAGGTTGCAGCTCCTCTTAGTTAGGTAAATAACTGACAAGCATTCACAGCATGAGAGTGATTTCAGGAAACTGTCTCTGTGAGATAAGTGCTGCTGAACAGCGTGACACAAACAGTGAGAAGTGAAAATGAAACTACTTGCAGCTTAATGGGATTTCCAATCCTGTGGTCAGCTGAATTGAGGAGTGTCCTTACTGCAGCTGGGGAGTCTCTGAATTCCAATCTCTATTCAGTTTCAGTGTATAACGTCCAAGTTGTCAGTGGAAATGCAGGGAAATATTTACAGGCACTTTATTGAAACACACTGAGACCTCCGTAGCAAGGAAATTGCAACATTTGTATCAATCCTAGGTTATGCTCAAAGTGAGTCCGTAACTGGATACTTTGTATGAGAGTGTTGGCAAGCTTCCCAGAATGTAAAAGTTATTTCAGTTTGCCACAAATGCTATGAGTCAGGCTGGGAAAATGTAAAGATATCCTTAAGTTTAGCTCAGGTTTACATGTAGTCTTACTACCAAAATACTAAGCAAAGTGCAGCAGGAAATGATGAAATATATAGAGGAGGTAACCAATGAGATGAGAATTCACATGCAGAACAGCCTTAAAGAGACAGTAACCCTTACATGACCCCCTCCTCAGTGTTAATTTCGTCCGACTTTTGCTAAAGTTGCAATTCCCATTAAATTGCATGGGAGACACATCACTAAATGTCAGCACAATTAGGTTCATCCCACTTTTTTATAATATATCAACAGACTGATGGACTGCAAGTCTGACAAACCCAAACATGCAATTTCTCGTCGGTCTGTCAATGATTTGAATATTGAGGCACTAGGAATTAAAAAGTAGAATTACTAATTTGTATATATTGTGACAGATCCCAGTAATGTGAGGAAAAGGGTTCTGTTTGGTTACTTTAGGTTCCAGTTCAGGATTTGATGCTAATCAGTTTCTCAGACACTGCAGCAGTTCACAGGTGTGTAATTATGCTGCTCTAAAGCCTGAAGTCTGAGTTAGTTCAGGGCCTTCACTACCTCACTGAAGGCAATAGGAAAAGCTGTCTGCTGTTTGAAGGCCCTATACATTAAAGGGACACTGTACCCAAAAAAATTCTTTCATGATTCAGATTGAGCATGAAATTTTAAGCAACTTTCTAATTACTCCTATTATCAAATTTTCTTCATTCTCTTGGCATCTTTATTTGAAATGCAAGATTGTAAGTTTAGATGCCGGCCTATTTTTGGTCATCCACCAATAAAAAAGTGCTGTCCAGAGTACTGAAACCAAAAAAAAGCTTAGATGCCTTCTTTTTCAAATAATGATAGCAAGAGAACGAAGAAAAATTTATAATAGGAGTAAATTAGAAAGTTGCTTAAAATTGCATGCTCTTTCTGAATTACAAAAGAAAACATTTGGGTACAGTGTCCCTTTAAGGTAAAAAATATTTTGCCTTTAACTTGTTTTATGTTAGATTTGTCAGTTCCAGACTAGCTGACTGAGTTAGAAACCATTGTTTTATGTTTAGTTAGTGCCTATATGGGCAGGATTTTGTTTTATATTTTGCAGCTGTTGTGATTTTAATTGCCTGTGATGTACAAAATAATCAAGCAGACTGCCACATGAACTTCAGTATTGTGTGTGTGGGAAGTTATTCCCTAAAAGACTGTGTGGCAGAGTAAAGTCCCAAGACAGGATACAAGAGGAATCCTGCCACATGATAGATAGATAGATAGATAGATAGATATCCCAGGATATCACACTCTCGCTTCAAATATTGCAACTACCAGAGTGCCAACAGGAACCGAACAATCAAAGTGCATTAAAGGGACAGTAAAGTCCAAAAAAACTTTCATGATTCAAATAGGGCATGCAATTTTAAACAACTTTCTAATTTACTTTTATCACCAATTTTGCTTTGTTCTCTTGGTATTCATGTGTTTTATATAGATAACATTGAGCTCATGCACGTAAATTTACAGAGGAGTGAGCACTAATTTGCTAAAATGCATGTCTGTCAAAAGAACTGAAGTAAGGGGGCAGTCTGCCGAGGCTTAGATACAAGGTAATTACAGAGGTAAAACTTGTATTATTATAACTGTGTTGGTTATGCAAAACTTGGGAATTGGTTATTAAGGGATTATCTATCTTTAAAACAACAACAATAATTCTGGAGTTGACTGTCCCTTTAACTCTCTGGATTTCTTCAAAACTCCACACTTTAAAAAAAATGTGTGAAATGTTAAAGAAAACCAAAAAAGCTAATTCAACAAAGAGTAGGGCTATTGTTTTTAGGATGAATATTGTAGTGCCCACCACAAGTAATCCAGGCACCCTTTTTAAAGTCTCTCTGTCACAGATCTGGACCTGTAAAGTAAGCTTAGCCCGGCGGACAAATGGAGAAGAGGGCTATTTGACCCCCACTTTATGGGAGCGTTGGTAGGCTCCGCTGTTGGGGTGGAGGATGATAGGAGGAGTTAAATACTCCTCCCCAGCTGAAGAAGCGTCAGTTGCAGAGTTACGAGCAGCACGGAAGGGGGAAGTTTTTTCTGCTTACCTGAAGTGTCTTACCTGGAGTCAGATGGAAGCCCTGCTGTCGGAGTTGCTGGCGGTCGCCAGGCAGAACGGAGAAGACTGGATCCGGGAGTGGCTGAGCGGAGGTGCAGTGGTGGTCGGTGTCTCAGAGGTGGAGTAGGCGAGGAGCAGGACCAGAGGACGGCCAGCCAGGAGGTCGCGGCCACCGGAGCGCCTGAGTCCGGATATTGATGACGCCAGGTCCAGAAGAGGGAGCGCGGGGCCTGGGCGGCCAGCGGAGGCAGCTTTGAGGCCGGATGGCGGTCGAGGAAGTCGAGGAGGTGGTGGGGCCGAGTCGCAGCCTAGCACTGCGCCGGTGGCTGACGTCATTGTGGGACTGCGTCAGGAGGAACCAAGCGCTGGAAGAGGCAGGCGGAGATCCTTGAGGAGTGGGACCGGCGGTGTGGAGGAAGCTAAGTTCAGCTGTGCTATTGAAGTAATGGGATACAAGAAGGGGTTACAGGGGTATGAGGGGGCATGCATTAAAAAAAAAAATATATATATATATATATATAGATGAGGTGACAACCGGAACATGAGGAGAAGGAGAGGGTGGTGGTGGTGGGGGGGGAGCCGGGGATAAGGCTCAGGATCTTGAAGGGTCAGGCTAGGAGGTTTAGGGTGAATGGGTAAGAAAAAGGAGGCCATGGATAAAAGGGGGTTACGTTGGGAATAATGGGATTACGGGTGGGATAGCCTGATGAGCAATGGAGATAGTGGGGGGGGGATAGCCTGATGAGCATGGGAGTTAAGTAGGGTTAGGTAAAAGGGGAGCCGGGATAAGGCTCAGAAGTGAGGGAACATAGGGGGTGTTAGGGTATTTATAGTTAGATAGTTTTGTATATAGAATTGGAACACAATTGCAGATTAAGTTGCTTAAATAATGGTATGTATCACTAGAGCATTGGAATCTAACTATGAATGGAGTGAAATTCAAGATGTATAGTGAATTGATAAGCTGGTAAGTACCCCTCAATATAGGCTTTAGAATCAATGTATTCGTAAATGGAATAACTGATTTGACAGGAGAGGTTATGCTAGGAACGGAGTCTCTTAAGAATACCTCTTGTTTTGTAGGAGCTTATATATACTAGCACTACCTCTTAGTTAGGATAATATCTGACAAGCACACACAGCATGGAGAAGTACCCAAGAGTATAGTGAGTTAGGTTGCAGCTCCTCTTAGTTAGGTAAATAACTGACAAGCACACACAGCATGGAGAAATATCCAGGAGTATAGTGAGATAGGTTGCAGCTCCTCTTAGTTAGGTAAATAACTGACAAGCATTCACAGCATGAGAGTAATATCCAGGAGTATAGTGAGATAGGTTGCAGCTCCTCTTAGTTAGGTAAATAACTGACAAGCATTCACAGCATGAGAGTAATATCCAGGAGTATAGTGAGATAGGTTGCAGCTCCTCTTAGTTAGGTAAATAACTGACAAGCATTCACAGCATGAGAGTAATATCCAGGAGTATAGTGAGATAGGTTGCAGCTCCTCTTAGTTAGGTAAATAACTGACAAGCATTCACAGCATGAGAGTGATTTCAGGAAACAGTCTCTGTGAGATAAGTGCTGCTGAACAGCGTGACACAAACAGTGAGAAGTGAAAATGAAACTACTTGCAGCTTAATGGGATTTCCAATCCTGTGGTCAGCTGAATTGAGGAGTGTCCTTACTGCAGCTGGGGAGTCTCTGAATTCCAATCTCTATTCAGTTTCAGTGTATAACGTCCAAGTTGTCAGTGGAAATGCAGGGAAATATTTACAGGCACTTTATTGAAACACACTGAGACCTCCGTAGCAAGGAAATTGCAACATTTGTATCAATCCTAGGTTATGCTCAAAGTGAGTCCGTAACTGGATACTTTGTATGAGAGTGTTGGCAAGCTTCCCAGAATGTAAAAGTTATTTCAGTTTGCCACAAATGCTATGAGTCAGGCTGGGAAAATGTAAAGATATCCTTAAGTTTAGCTCAGGTTTACATGTAGTCTTACTACCAAAATACTAAGCAAAGTGCAGCAGGAAATGATGAAATATATAGAGGAGGTAACCAATGAGATGAGAATTCACATGCAGAACAGCCTTAAAGAGACAGTAACCCTTACATGACCCCCTCCTCAAGACAACTGTGCCACAGTTGTGGGTCTAGGCCGATCAGGGTGTCTTCTATGAAACAATGTAATTAATCTTGTGGCATTGAGATTTGAGGCAGGCTCCCAAGTGTCGTCATCAGAGGAGTAATCCTTCCAGTGTACCAAATATTGCAATTCCCCCTTGTGGCGTCTGGAATCCAGTAAAGAATGAACTTCGTATACATCCTGTTCCATCGTTGGTGGAAGTGCAGGTAAACCAGGCTGGGTTTGTCTAGTTGGATTATACGGTTTCAAAAGTGATATGTGAAATGTAGGATGGATTTTCATGCTGTCAGGTAATTTTAGGGTCACTGCATTCTCATTAATAATACGGACAATCGGAAAAGGTCCGATAAAAAGACCAGCCAGTTTTTTTGCATGGGATTTGTAATCTCAGATTCTTGGTAGAAAGCCAGACTTGATCACCCACAGTGTATGGTGGAGGAGGTCTTCTACGAAGATCGTAATAATGTTTTTGTGTGTTTTGAGCATTCAGTATATTCTGATGTATAATTTGGAAATTTTGTTGTAATGAATCATGGAAATCTTCTATCGAGGGTGAATTCAGATTGTCAGGAGAGGAAAAAGCAAAATCAGGATGGAATGCATAGTTTGCAAAGAATGGAGAGAATTTAGTTGATGAATTTACTGCATTATTGTAGGCAAATTCAGCCATAGCTAGGAATTTTATCCAGTCTTCTTGGTGATATGAGCAGTAACAATGGAGGTATTGCTCAAGCCATTGATTTAACCTCTCTGACTGTCCGTTGGTCTGTGGGTGGAAAGATGTGGTAAAGCGATGTTGTATTTTAGTGAAATCACATAACTTGGTCCAGAATCGTGACGTAAACTGTGTTCCTCTGTCTGCTGTTATAATGGCTGGGAAACCGTGCAGTTTCATAATGTTATCTAAAAATAGATGAGCAGTCTCAGAGGAGGTAGGTAACTTATGGTAAGGTAAGAAATGCCCCATTTTGGTAAACAGATCTACTACTACCAGGATAGTGGTTTGATTATTTGAAGATGGAAGATCAACTATATAATCCATTGATATATGTCGCCAAGGTCTTTTTGGTGCTGGTAATGGAATCAACAATCCATAAGGCGGTTTTCTTTCTGATTTGGACACTGCACAAATCTCACATGTTTGTATAAATTCCAGAATGGATTCTTTCAGTTTAGGCCACCAGAACGTTCGTGTTATCAATTCCATCGTACAACGAACTCCAGGGTGACCAGATAAGGGGGTATCATGATGGGTTTGAAGGATTAAAGTTCTCAACTGTTTTGGTACATAGATCCTTTGTGCATGATAATATAATGCATCCTTCATCACTAGGGAGTAGTTAGATGGTGAAGTTTCGTTGGCGGTATATCTCTTAAGCTCAGTCAACATATCAGATGTGAGTCCAACAAATCGTTCGGTGGGAATGATGCTAGTCTGTATCTTCATAGAATCGGTTTTCTCGGGTAACCGAGAGAGAGCATCAGCTTTGGCGTTCCTTGCAGCTGGTCTGTAAACGATGTTGAAATTGAATCGTGAAAAGAACAAACTCCAACGGACCTGTCTTGCCGATAGAGTTTTACTGGTTTGCAAATAAACAAGATTCTTGTGATCTGTGAGTATAATGATGGGAAGAGTGGTTCCCTCAAGAAGATGTCTCCAGTTTTCCAGTGAGCGTTTTATTGCAAGGAGTTCTTTGTCTCCAATCGAATAGTTCCTTTCAGAGGCAGTCATCATTGAGGAATAGTAGGATACGGGATGAATAGGATCATTGAGAGATTTTTGTTGGGATAACACTGCACCAAGTGCAAAGTCTGATGAATCTACTTCATGCAGATATTGGAGGCTTGGATCAGGAAAGTTTAGAATTGGTGCAGTGGTAAATCGAGACTTTAATAACGAAAAACCTTCATTGGCTTCATTGTTCCATATGTATGGTACAGAAGTACTGGTTAAAGTAGTAAGTGGTTTAGCTAACTTGGAAAAGACCTTGATAAATTTCCTATAGTAGTTCACAAACCCTAGAAATCTTTGCAGGTCTTTTCTTGTTTTGGGGATGATCCAATTCTTTACAGCATCAATTTTTTGGGTTTGCATGGTAATACCAGTTGGGGATATTTCATATCAAAGAAAGGAAACACGATTAGTATGAAAAATGCACTTCTCGAGTTTGGCATATAATTTATGCTCTCTCAGCCTAGAGAGGACCCTTCGGACATGTTTTATGTGTTCAGTGTCGTTTTTAGAATATATCAAGATATCAGAAAAAAGATGATCCAAGGCTTTGTCCAGGAAAAGGGAAAAACTTTGCACTCAAGTTCAAAACGTAAAAAAGCCTTTATTAGACAAACATAGGATAAAACAGGTCACAAAATTATCTCTGCATAGAGATCTAGTACAAAAGGTCTGACCGGTTTCGGCTCAGAGTGGCCGTAGTCATAGACTGATAACAGGTGTTCAACACAGAGCACCTGATATACCTGTTAACCACTCCCCCAATGGGAGTGGTGAAAAAAATAAAACCAGGTTAAAAACAAACTAGTATCCCAAAGCAGTGCAGATGAAGGAATTAACATATATGTATAGTACATAATATATGTGCATGGGTATACAAGGAGAATTATATAGGGAAATAAGTTAAACACATAAGTAACAAGAGCAATATGCTAAAATGTTACTACGAATATCGGCAGAGTTATCTTATACAGATATTTATATACAAGTGGGAATGCACATACATAGTGTGATAGTGAAAATAAATGTTGTCAGATACATAACTAAATAATCAAATAATGAGACTTCCATAAAAATAAAGTACATAAGTAATAAAAATACATATTTTAAATTACTAAAGCACTATATGAAATAGGTGGTTACTCATAAATTAAATACATAATATAACCTGAAAAAATATTTCCACATAATCTAAAGCTAACAGTAGCACCCACAGTAGACTGATATAGGCAACTCTATGCAAGTTAAATAACTAAATAAGATAGTAGAACATAGCCACTATCTATGCCAAAAATTGATGATGTCAAATTCGGAATTGAAACCCTCAGGCAACAGGCTACCAAGCCTATGTATCCAATAAATCTCCTGTCTAGAGAGAATATGGAACAAATTGCCCCCTCTTGGTGGTCTGGACACTTGTTCTATAGCCTGCCACCTGAGGGTTCCAACATCTCCCGAATGAACTTCCAAAAAATGCTTAGATAAAGCAGAGACAGCCCTTTCCTGTGAGACATAAGAGAGATTCTCCCTAATTCGCTTGCCCACAGGTCTAGTGGTTCTGCCCACGTATTGCTTGTTACACTCAGTGCACTCAATAAGGTATATGACATATTTGCTGCCACACTTAATGCAACCTCTAGTGTCAAACACTTCTGACGTTCGGGCTGAGGTAAATGTTTTGGAAACATACATGTGGTCACATGATTTACATGTTCTTTTGCCACACTTGTAAGTACCTTTTACCTTCAGCCAGGAGCTGCCACTATCTTTCTGTGGCAACATACTTGGAGACAAGATGTTACCCAAGGTTAGATTCCTTTTGTAAACAAAGTTACAGCCATCATCCATAATTTTCCTTAGAACCGTGTCACCACGGAGAATGGGCAGGTTCTTCTCAATTACCTTGCAAACTTTATTGAACTGATTAGAAAAGGCCGTAACCAGGGTAGGTTTGAACCTAGAAGAAGGATGATGCATCGATTTGTTTTCTTTTTGCCGACCATGGACACTTTTTCTGTCCATAGCCGATACCTCAGAGAAGGCCCTGTGTATCAAATTCTTAGGGTACCCCCTGTCCTTCAATCTAGATTTTAGTTCCTCACTCTCCCTAAGGAAATCCTCTTCCCGGGAACAATTTCTTTTAATCCGCATGAATTGGCCTTTAGCAATGCCTTTGAAGACATGCCGAGGATGACTGCTTCTGGCATGCAACAGCGTGTTCCCAGAAATAGGCTTCCTATAAAGAGATGAGGACACCCCCCTGGTTAGAGCATCAGAACTGAGGGTCACATCCAAATAGTTGACACTGGTCTGATTCCACTCAAAGGTGAAACTCAGGCCCACATTATTAGTGTTGAACATGTCAACCAGCGATTTTACTTGATCTTTATTGCCTGACCAGATGACCAACAGGTCATCTATATAGCGAAGATATTTAACAATATACCGAGTATTGTCTCTATTACCTCCAAAGAAATGGAACCGCTCCCACCAACCCATAAATAGGTTGGCATAGGAGGGGGCAAACTTGGCCCCCATAGCGGTTCCACGTCTCTGGAGGTAAAATTTTCCTTCGAACATAAAAAAGTTATGCTGGAGTAGAAAATGAACCGCTCTCAGCACAAACTCCCTATGCTCCAAGGAGAGGTCAGTCTCCATTCTCAAAAAGTAAGATACTGCTTTTAGGCCACATTCGTGGGGAATAGAGGAGTACAAGGACACAGCGTCGATAGTAATCCAGCTGTATCCTGACTCCCAAATCACGTCTTCAAGTTTAGAGAGCACATGAGTTGTGTCTTTAACAAAACTTGGCAACTTTTGAACTAGGGGTTGAAGGAATTGGTCCACCCATTTGGATAGAGGTTCCAATAAGGAGCCAATCCCTGCCACTATTGGCCTACCTTGTACATCCACTAGGCTCTTATGGACCTTTGGAAAGAGGTGGAAGATGGGCACCACAGGACTATCGACCATTAGACAGTCATATGTCTGTTCATCAAAAATGCCCATCTCCACCCCATCATCCAAAAGGTCCCTAAGAATAGCTCTATACTGCATTGTGGGATCCCTGGCTAGTTCCATATAGGCCTCAGGATCCTCCAGTTGTCTTAAGGCCTCCTTAATGTACATGTCTTTATCCAGCAAAACCACACTGCCCCCTTTGTCGGACTGACGTATGACCACCTCCTTATTATTCTGTAGGGTCGCTACTGCCTCTCTTTCTAGTCTTGACAAATTAGAGTAACGGTCTGATTTGCTGGATTTATCCAGTGCAGTGAGATCTTCAATGACTCTTTTGTGAAAAACTTCAAGGCCTTTACCCCTAGTTTGCAACGGATAAAAGTTTGACCTAGATTTCAAATTGTATTGATGGTAGTTGGTTTGCGAGGTGGTTAATCTCGCCTCCTGTGTACCACCCAAATCTTCTAGGTCTGTCAGAGCACAGGCATCACTGAACGATAAGTCAGCTTGACTCCTCTCTTGATCATGTGTAAATGAAGTATCGGATGCGCTATCAGTAGATGTTGAGAAGAACTTCCTCAGGGTAAGGTCCCTTACCATTTTATTTACATCCAATATAGTCTGGAATAGATCAAAGTCCCTGGAAGGGACAAAGTTAAGACCATATCCTAGGACTTTTCTCTCAACATCGGTTATCTGATAGGAGGATAAATTAATTACCGAAAAGTCATTCACTGATACCTGTGCCCCCTGGTATTCCTGTTCTCTCTCACTGGGTACCTCTGAAACTGTACATCTGTTTCCTCTTTCCTCTGTGAATAGCGTTGAGGACTACAACCTGAAACTATCCACTCTCCAGATCCCCGGTATTGTGAGTACATAATCTACAGTATTGGCTCTGCTGTTTTTTGCCCCAGGACTGTTGTCTTATTTGGCTTTTTTGGAGCTTGGGACCCGGCAGTATCCTATCCGCTTACCGCTAACAGCTTTACAGCACACATAATAGCTGCCAGGAAGTTTTAATATATATATATCTACCTTCCTGTTGATATCTTACGGTAGCGGTTAACTTTGGAGGTTTTACTGCATGTGATGTCTTTATACTCTCACCCCTACGCTATCGATTGCTGAAGTGGGAAACTGACAGTGAGTGAAAAAGTAACTGACATAGAGATCTCTGTCTTGGGACATGCAGTTACCAATTGACTTCACACAATGAACGCTGCTTTAACAGTTATCAGAAAATGTCTCTTTTCCTATGAGCTCTAAGTCTGTGCAAATTATACAGAAAGCATCTCTATCCTGGGTCTATTTGGGGACTATCTTGGATGTGTTTATACATTGAGGATCCGATAACACTGCATGCCGCGAAGGTGGCAGCCTCCCTTAGCACACTATACACACCTGAACTCTTTATTCGTGAGCACAGTCAGTTGCTCAATTCCTCCTTTTGTTACATTACACCCTGACCTAGAGTTCAGCTCACTTCCTCTATGGGAGTCAGAGGGTCTTAACCTATATAAGCTACTTCGTGTGGGATTGCACTCATTTTTTCAAATATTTACATTATTAAAGCATTAACCAGTTAAAGTAGCTGTTGACACTTTTTCCTGATTTATGGACAACATGTTACAATCAGATTTATTTTTTTCTCTTAATGAGACAGATGAAGAGAATTGGGATTCATTTGAATTGAAAGATGTGTTTGAAAGTGATACACCTAACACTGTTTTGGGAGATTTCTTTTATGATTTAGAGAATCTAAAGAAAAAAAGAACAAAAACTCAAGTGGGACAAATGGATTCTATCTAAATATATTAACATGAAAATGATTCCAAGAGGTCTAAGGATTAACAAATTTCCTACATATGATGTAAAAGACCCTGGTTTTATAGAAAGATGGAACCAAGCTTTAACAGACTGCTCACTTAAACTTATATCCTTATTAATTGAATACAAGGATTTACTATTGGCAGAGGTTAAGAATAAGATAACTGCTTTACAGGGTGATATGAATAAATATAAATTGTGTAATGTCTATCCAGAATATGATGCTATACTCAAGAATGTTATGGAAGAATCTAAGAAATAATGGCCTAGATTTGGAGTTTGGCGGTAGCCGTCAAAACCAGCGTTAGAGGCTCCTAACGCTGGTTTTGTCCGCCCGCTGGTATTTGGAGTCAGTGATTAAAGGGTCTAACGCTCACTTTTCAGCCGCAACTTTTCCATACCGCAGATCCCCCTACGCCATTTGCGTATCCTATATTTTCAATGGGATCTTTCTAACGCCGGTATTTAGAGTCGTTTCTGAAGTGAGCGTTAGAGCTCTAACGACAAAACTCCAGCCGCCTGAAAATAGCAGGAGTTAAGAGCTTTCTGGCTAACGCCGGTTTATAAAGCTCTTAACTACTGTACCCTAAAGTACACTAACACCCATAAACTACCTATGTACCCCTAAACCGAGCTCCCCCCACATCGCCGCCACTCGATTAAAATTTTTAACCCCTAATCTGCCGACCCGCCACCTACGTTATACTTATGTACCCCTAATCTGCTGCCCCTAACCCCGCCGACCCCTGTATTACATTTATTAACCCCTAACCTGCCCCCCACAACATCGCCGCCAGCTACTTAAAATAATTAACCCCTAATCTTCCGACCGCAAAGCGCCGCCACCTACGTTATCCCTATGTACCCCTAATCTGCTACCCCTAACACCGCCGACCCCTATATTATATTTATTAACCCCTAATCTGCCCCCCTCAACGTCGCCGACACCTGCCTACACTTATTAACCCCTAATCTGCCGAGCGGACCTGAGCGCTACTATAATAAAGTTATTAACCCCTAACCCGCCTCACTAACCCTATCATAAATAGTATTAACCCCCTAATCTGCCCTCCCTAACATCGCCGACACCTAACTTCAATTATTAACCCCTAATCTGCTGACCGGAGCTCACCGCTATTCTAATAAATGTATTAACCCCTAAAGCTAAGTCTAACCCTAACACTAACACCCCCCTAAGTTAAATATAATTTACATCTAACGAAATTAATTAACTCTTATTAAATAAATGATTCCTATTTAAAGCTAAATACTTACCTGTAAAATAAATCCTAATATAGCTACAATATAAATTATAATTATATTATAGCTATTTTAGGATTAATATTTATTTTACAGGCAACTTGGTATTTATTTTAACTAGGTACAATAGCTATTAAATAGTTAAGAACTATTTAATAGCTACCTAGTTAAAATAATAACAAATTTACCTGTAAAATAAATCCTAATATAGCTACAATATAAATTATAATTATATTATAGCTATTTTAGGATTAATATTTATTTTACAGGCAACTTGGTATTTATTTTAACTAGGTACAATAGCTATTAAATAGTTAAGAACTATTTAATAGCTACCTAGTTAAAATAATAACAAATTTACCTGTAAAATAAATCCTAACCTAAGATATAATTAAACCTAACACTACCCTATCAATAAAATAATTAAATAAACTACCTACAATTACCTACAATTAACCTAACACTACACTATCAATAAATTAATTAAACACAATTGCTACAAATAAATACAATTAAATAAACTAACTAAAGTACAAAAAATAAAAAAGAACTAAGTTACAAAAAATAAAAAAATATTTACAAACATAAGAAAAATATTACAACAATTTTAAACTAATTACACCTACTCTAAGCCCCCTAATAAAATAACAAAGCCCCCCAAAATAAAAAATTCCCTACCCTATTCTAAATTAAAAAAGTTACAAGCTCTTTTACCTTACCAGCCCTGAACAGGGCCCTTTGCGGGGCATGCCCCAAGAATTTCAGCTCTTTTGCCTGTAAAAGAATAAATACAATACCCCCCCCCAACATTACAACCCACCACCCACATACCCCTAATCTAACCCAAACCCCCCTTAAATAAACCTAACACTAAGCCCCTGAAGATCTTCCTACCTTGTCTTCACCATACCAGGTTCACCGATCCGTCCTGGCTCCAACATCTTCATCCAACCCAAGCGGGGGTTGGCGATCCATCATCCGGTGCTGAAGAGGTCCAGAAGAGGCTCCAAAGTCTTCCTCCTATCCGGCAAGAAGAGGACATCCGGACCGGCAAACATCTTCTCCAAGCGGCATCTTCAATCTTCTTCCATCCGGTGTGGAGCGGGTCCATCTTGAAGCAGGCGACGCGGATCCATCCTCTTCTTCCGTTGTCTCCCGACGAATGACGGTTCCTTTAAGGGACGTCATCCAAGATGGCGTCCCTTGAATTCCGATTGGCTGATAGGATTCTATCAGCCAATCGGAATTAAGGTAGGAATTTTCTGATTGGCTGATGGAATCAGCCAATCAGAATCAAGTTCAATCCGATTGGCTGATCCAATCAGCCAATCAGATTGAGCTCGCATTCTATTGGCTGATCGGAACATTCTATTGGCTGATGCCAATCGGATTGAACTTGATTCTGATTGGCTGATTCCATCAGCCAATCAGAAAATTCCTACCTTAATTCCGATTGGCTGATAGAATCCTATCAGCCAATCGGAATTCGAGGGACGCCATCTTGGATGACGTCCCTTAAAGGAACCGTCATTCGTCGGGAGACAACGGAAGAAGAGGATGGATCCGCGTCGCCTGCTTCAAGATGGACCCGCTCCGCACCGGATGGAAGAAGATTGAAGATGCCGCTTGGAGAAGATGTTTGCCGGTCCGGATGTCCTCTTCTTGCCGGATAGGAGGAAGACTTTGGAGCCTCTTCTGGACCTCTTCAGCACCGGATGATGGATCGCCAACCCCCGCTTGGGTTGGATGAAGATGTTGGAGCCAGGACGGATCGGTGAACCTGGTATGGTGAAGACAAAGTAGGAAGATCTTCAGGGGCTTAGTGTTAGGTTTATTTAAGGGGGGTTTGGGTTAGATTAGGGGTATGTGGGTGGTGGGTTGTAATGTTGGGGGGGGTATGGTATGTTTTTTTTTACAGGCAAAAGAGCTGAAATCCTTGGGGCATGCCCCGCAAAGGGCCCTGTTCAGGGCTGGTAAGGTAAAAGAGCTTGTAACTTTTTTAATTTAGAATAGGGTAGGGAATTTTTTATTTTGGGGGGGCTTTGTTATTTTATTAGGGGGCTTAGAGTAGGTGTAATTAGTTTAAAATTGTTGTAATATTTTTCTTATGTTTGTAAATATTTTATTATTTTTTGTAACTTAGTTCTTTTTTATTTTTTGTACTTTAGCTAGTTTATTTAATTGTATTTATTTGTAGGAATTGTGTTTAATTAATTTATTGATAGTGTAGTGTTAGGTTAATTGTAGGTAATTGTAGGTAGTTTATTTAATTAATTTATTGATAGGGTAGTGTTAGGTTTAATTATATCTTAAGTTAGGATTTATTTTACAGGTAAATTTGTTATTATTTTAACTAGGTAACTATTAAATAGTTCTTAACTATTTAATAGCTATTGTACCTGGTTAAAATAATTAAAAAGTTGCCTGTAAAATAAATATTAATCCTAAAATAGCTATAATATAATTATAATTTATATTGTAGCTATATTAGGATTTATTTTACAGGTAAGTATTTAGCTTTAAATAGGAATAAGTTATTTAATAAGAGTTAATTTATTTCGTTAGATGTAAATTATATTTAACTTAGGGGGGTGTTAGTATTAGGGTTAGACTTAGCTTTAGGGGTTAATACATTTATTATAGTAGCGGTGAGGTCCGCTCGGCAGATTAGGGGTTAATAATTGAAGGTAGGTGTCGGCGATGTTAGGGAGGGCAGATTAGGGGTTAATACTATTTATGATAGGGTTAGTGAGGCGGATTAGGGGTTAATAACTTTATTATAGTAGCGCTCAGGTCCGCTCGGCAGATTAGGAGTTAATAAGTGTAGGCAGGTGTCGGCGACGTTGAGGGGGGCAGATTAGGGGTTAATAAATATAATATAGGGGTCGGCGATGTTAGGGCAGCAGATTAGGGGTACATAGGGATAACGTAGGTTGCGGCGGTTTACGGAGCGGCAGATTAGTGGTTTAAAAAAATATGCAGGGGTCAGCGATAGCGGGGGCGGCAGATTAGGGGTTAATAAGTGTAAGGTTAGGGGTGTTTAGACTCGGGGTACATGTTAGAGTGTTAGGTGCAGACGTAGGAAGTGTTTCCCCATAGGAAACAATGGGGGTGCGTTAGGAGCTGAACGCTGCTTTTTTGCAGGTGTTAGGTTTTTTTTCAGCTCAAACAGCTCCATTGTTTCCTATGGGAGAATCGTGCACGAGCACGTTTTTGAGGCCGGCCGCGTCCGTAAGCAACTCTGGTATCGAGAGTTGCATTTGCGGTAAAAATGCTCTACGCTCCTTTTTTGGAGCCTAACGCAGCATTTGTTTAAACTCTCGATACCAGAGTTAAATTTATGGTGCGGCCAGAAAAAAGCCCGCGGAGCGTTAACAGCCCTTTTACCGCCAAACTCCAAATCTAGGCCTAATTATCCATATTAAGCATTCTAAATACATACGTGACCAAAAAGATTATAGCAATGGTACGGTTTACATCTGGCGTAAAAGGCAGAGAGGTAGATCTTGGTCACAAACTACTAATAAATCTATGGCGCAGAGTGGGGGACAGGCTACTCCATCTCATAAACCTAATAAGGTGAATAAGAAATCCAAAAGAGTGATTGGATCTAAACAGGTTGTATTCTATGACTCAGAGCCTGAGCATACCGATGAAGATAGATTTGCATCTAGTTTTGATGATGAGACAGGCTCAGCCTCTGAGGGAGAGATATCTGAATTATTGGAGAATACTGTACAAAACTCTTTGCCTAAAAGCATTCTGAAAGAGCCTAAGGGGGCTGATATGGGAACCATCCCTAAAAGGGGTGGGAGAGGTAGGCAGAGAAGAGGTCGGTCTCATTATTCCCAACCTAGTATTACTAGGGAGTCTATGACCAGTGAAATGGGACCCAATACACAGGTTTTTCAGTGGGCACAGAAACAACCCAGAGGGGTAGGGAGAGGCTATTCCCAGAGGAAAGAGGAAACAGATGTACAGTTTCATAGGTACCCAGTGAGAGAGAACAGGAATACCAGGGGGCACAGGTATCAGTGAATGACTTTTCGGTAATTAATTTATCCTCCTATCAGATAACCGATGTTGAGAGAAAAGTCCTAGGATATGGTCTTAACTTTGTCCCTTCCAGGGACTTTGATCTATTCCAGACTATATTGGATGTAAATAAAATGGTAAGGGACCTTACCCTGAGGAAGTTCTTCTCAACATCTACTGATAGCGCATCCGATACTTCATTTACACATGATCAAGAGAGGAGTCAAGCTGACTTATCGTTCAGTGATGCCTGTGCTCTGACAGACCTAGAAGATTTGGGTGGTACACAGGAGGCGAGATTAACCACCTCACAAACCAACTACCATCAATACAATTTGAACTCTAGGTCAAACTTTTATCGGTTGCAAACTAGGGGTAAAGGCCTTGAAGTTTTTCACCAAAGAGTCATTGAAGATCTCACTGCACTGGATAAATCCAGCAAATCAGACCGTTACTCTAATTTGTCAAGACTAGAAAGAGAGGCAGTAGCGACCCTACAGAATAATAAGGAGGTGGTCATACGTCAGTCCGACAAAGGGGGCAGTGTGGTTTTGCTGGATAAAGACATGTACATTAAGGAGGCCTTAAGACAACTGGAGGATCCTGAGGCCTATATGGAACTAGCCAGGGATCCCACAATGCAGTATAGAGCTATTCTTAGGGACCTTTTGGATGATGGGGTGGAGATGGGCATTTTTGATGAACAGACATATGACTGTCTAATGGTCGATAGTCCTGTGGTGCCCATCTTCCACCTCTTTCCAAAGGTCCATAAGAGCCTAGTGGATGTACAAGGTAGGCCAATAGTGGCAGGGATTGGCTCCTTATTGGAACCTCTATCCAAATGGGTGGACCAATTCCTTCAACCCCTAGTTCAAAAGTTGCCAAGTTTTGTTAAAGACACAACTCATGTGCTCTCTAAACTTGAAGACGTGATTTGGGAGTCAGGATACAGCTGGATTACTATCGACGCTGTGTCCTTGTACTCCTCTATTCCCCACGAATGTGGCCTAAAAGCAGTATCTTACTTTTTGAGAATGGAGACTGACCTCTCCTTGGAGCATAGGGAGTTTGTGCTGAGAGCGGTTCATTTTCTACTCCAGCATAACTTTTTTATGTTCGAAGGAAAATTTTACCTCCAGAGACGTGGAACCGCTATGGAGGCCAAGTTTGCCCCCTCCTATGCCAACCTATTTATGGGTTGGTGGGAGCGGTTCCATTTCTTTGGAGGTAATAGAGACAATACTCGGTATATTGTTAAATATCTTCGCTATATAGATGACCTGTTGGTCATCTGGTCAGGCAATAAAGATCAAGTAAAATCGCTGGTTGACATGTTCAACACTAATAATGTGGGCCTGAGTTTCACCTTTGAGTGGAATCAGACCAGTGTCAACTATTTGGATGTGACCCTCAGTTCTGATGCTCTAACCAGGGGGGTGTCCTCATCTCTTTATAGGAAGCCTATTTCTGGGAACACGCTGTTGCATGCCAGAAGCAGTCATCCTCGGCATGTCTTCAAAGGCATTGCTAAAGGCCAATTCATGCGGATTAAAAGAAATTGTTCCCGGGAAGAGGATTTCCTTAGGGAGAGTGAGGAACTAAAATCTAGATTGAAGGACAGGGGGTACCCTAAGAATTTGATACACATGGCCTTCTCTGAGGTATCGGCTATGGACAGAAAAAGTGTCCATGGTCGGCAAAAAGAAAACAAATCGATGCATCATCCTTCTTCTAGGTTCAAACCTACCCTGGTTACGGCCTTTTCTAATCAGTTCAATAAAGTTTGCAAGGTAATTGAGAAGAACCTGCCCATTCTCCGTGGTGACACGGTTCTAAGGAAAAATTTGGATGATGGCTGTACCTTTGTTTACAAAAGGAATCTAACCTTGGGTAACATCTTGTCTCCAAGTATGTTGCCACAGAAAGATAGTGGCAGCTCCTGGCTGAAGGTAAAAGGTACTTACAAGTGTGGCAAAAGAACATGTAAATCATGTGACCACATGTATGTTTCCAAAACATTTACCTCAGCCCAAACATCAGAAGTGTTTGACACTAGAGGTTGCATTAAGTGTGGCAGCAAATATGTCATATACCTTATTGAGTGCACTGAGTGTAACAAGCAATACGTGGGCAGAACCACTAGACCTGTGGGCAAGCGAATTAGGGAGCATCTCTCTTATGTCTCACAGGAAAGGGCTGTCTCTGCTTTATCTAAGCATTTTTTGTAAGTTCATTCGGGAGATGTTGGAACCCTCAGGTGGCAGGCTATAGAACAAGTGTCCAGACCACCAAGAGGGGGCAATTTGTTCCATATTCTCTCTAGACAGGAGATTTATTGGATACATAGGCTTGGTAGCCTGTTGCCTGAGGGTTTCAATTCCGAATTTGACATCATCAATTTTTGGCATAGATAGTGGCTATGTTCTACTATCTTATTTAGTTATTTAACTTGCATAGAGTTGCCTATATCAGTCTACTGTGGGTGCTACTGTTAGCTTTAGATTATGTGGAAATATTTTTTCAGGTTATATTATGTATTTAATTTATGAGTAACTACCTATTTCATATAGTGCTTTAGTAATTTAAAATATGTATTTTTATTACTTATGTACTTTATTTTTATGGAAGTCTCATTATTTGATTATTTAGTTATGTATCTGACAACATTTATTTTCACTATCACACTATGTATGTGCATTCCCACTTGTATATAAATATCTGTATAAGATAACTCTGCCGATATTCGTAGTAACATTTTAGCATATTGCTCTTGTTACTTATGTGTTTAACTTATTTCCCTATATAATTCTCCTTTTATACCCATGCACATATATTATGTACTATACATATATGTTAATTCCTTCATCTGCACTGCTTTGGGATACTAGTTTGTTTTTAACCTGGTTTTATTTTTTTCACCACTCCCATTGGGGTAGTGGTTAACAGGTATATCAGGTGCTCTGTGTTGAACACCTGTTATCAGTCTATGACTACGGCCACTCTGAGCCGAAACCGGTCAGACCTTTTGTACTAGATCTCTATGCAGAGATAATTTTGTGACCTGTTTTATCCTATGTTTGTCTAATAAAGGCTTTTTTACGTTTTGAACTTGAGTGCAAAGTTTTTCCCTTTTCCTGGACAAAGCCTTGGATCATCTTTTTTTCTCGTACATTTCTGTGGAATACTGGGACTCCACTTCCGTTTGGCTTTCTCCGGGCCGATTTGGGCTCCAGCTGACCCTGCTGACTCACACTGATTGGAGGAGGAGTGTGCTACTGTGAGAGGCTGAGCAGTGTTTATCCGGCAATAAGCTGTTTGTGCTGCACCCGGCATTGAGGACTACAACCTGAAACTATCCACTCTCCAGATCCCCGGTATTGTGAGTACATAATCTACAGTATTGGCTCTGTTGTTTTTTGCCCCAGTACTGTTGTCTTATTTGGCTTTTTTGGAGCTTGGGACCCGGCAGTATCCTATCCGCTTACCGCTAACAGCTTTACAGCACACATAATAGCTGCCAGGAAGTTTTAATATATATATATCTACCTTCCTGTTGATATCTTACGGTAGCGGTTAACTTTGGAGGTTTTACTGCATGTGATGTCTTTATACTCTCACCCCTACGCTATTGATTGCTGAAGTGGGAAACTGACAGTGAGTGAAAAAGTAACTGACATAGAGATCTCTGTCTTGGGACATGCAGTTACCAATTGACTTCACACAATGAACGCTGCTTTAACAGTTATCAGAAAATGTCTCTTTGCCTATGAGCTCTAAGTCTGTGCAAATTATACAGAAAGCATCTCTATCCTGGGTCTATTTGGGGACTATCTTGGATGTGTTTATACATTGAGGATCCGATAACACTGCATGCCGCGAAGGTGGCAGCCTCCCTTAGCACACTATACACACCTGAACTCTTTATTCGTGAGCACAGTCAGTTGCTCAATTCCTCCTTTTGTTATATCAAGATATCGTCTAGATATATGACTAAACATACATCCAATAAATCCCTGAACACATCATTGATGAAGTGCTGGAAGGTGGCTGGAGCATTGCACAGGCCGAAAGGCATTACAAGGTACTCATATAGACCGTACCGGGTTCTGAAAGCGGTCAACCATTCGTGGCCCTCTTTTATCCTCACAAGATTGTATGCTCCTCTTAGGTCGAGTTTGTATAGATCTTTGCTTCAGATAATCGCTCAATCAACTCTGGTATCAGAGGAAGAGGATAGCAGTTCTTTATGGTGCGTTTATTCAGCTCCCGGTAGTCTATTATAGGTCTTAGGGATGAGTCCTTGTTCCGGACAAAAAACATTCCTGCGCCGACTGGAGAGGTAGAGGCCCTGATAAAGCCCTTTCTGAGATTTTCCTCAAGATACTCCTTTAAATGATTTAATTCGGGTTGGCTCAATGGATAGAGGTGTCCATAAGGAATAGTTGAGCCAGGAAGTAAATCTATCGGGCAGTCGTAAGGTCGATGTTGGGTGTAGATTTTCTGCTTCGGTTTTGCTGAATACGTCTGTAAAATCAGAGTAATGGGAAGGAATCTGAGAGTTAGTAATATCTGTCTGGAGAACAGTATGTGTGTGCACACATGTCTGTGAACAATAATCTGAATTGAAATGAATAGTAAACGGCAACCAAGTAATTTGCGGGTTATGTTGCTGTAACCGCTTTATACCCAAAACCACTGGAAAATGAGGTGAGCTTAAAACATCAAATGATATTAATTCAGTGTGGCCATTAATGGATACAGTAATCGGTACTGTTTGGTGTGTAATAGGCCCTTTTTTGGGAGTAGAACCATCAATCATACGAATTGAGACAGGAGTATGCTTTTGAATAGTGGGTATTTTATTAGATTTTACAACATGGTGGTCGATGAAACATCCATAGGCTCCGGAGTCAATAATCCCGTCAGTCATCACTTGATCTAGATCCCACTGTAGAGAAAGGGATAACATAGCATAAGTATACATTTTGTCTCCTTGGACTGATGAGTTAATTTGTGAGTACTTACTTTTCTTTAGTTTTAAGAGTATGGGACAGTCCTGTACAGAGTGAGCCGGATTGGTACAATACATACACAGATTTTTGGTTTTTCTGTGGTAACGTTCTTCTGAAGTTAAGGGTTCTCTTACTGCACCTATCTCCATAGGTATTGCAGGTGCTTTTGGTTGTGGTGAAGAATGAGAGATGGGACTGGTTAAACTTTTTGGACGGACATCAGAGGAGAATCTTTCTGCCTTCCTTTCGCGTAGTCTCCTGTCCAGTTGTTGTGCGGTTCTCATGATTCCTTCCAAAGATTTAGGAAACTCTATTCTGGCGAGTTCGTCTTTCAGTGCTTCGGAAAGACCCAAACAAAATTGATTTTGCAAAGCAATCTGACTCCATTGAGAGTCTACAGCATACAATTTGAAGTCCGTAATGTATTCTTCGACAGGTCTTTTACCCTGTTTCAAACTTCTCATGGAAGCTTCAGCAGACATCTGTATGTCAGTATCATAAAAAAGGTCATCCATGGCAGTGAAAAACTCACCTAAGCTTGCCAGAACTGGATCGTTGTGTTCGCACAAATTATCTGCCCAGGTCCTGGGTTCTCCTCTTAGGAAGAATATAGTACTGAGAACCTTTATCCTCTCTGTGGGATAACTTTGGGGTCTTAGGTTATATAGCAGATGGCAGGAGTTCTTAAACTGCCTATAATTCTTCCTGTTACCTGAAAAAGGCTCTGGTAGGTATACAGAGGGTTCAGGTAGCTGCTGCACCTGAGAGGTTTGTGGAGAGATAGAATCTCTGATAATGCCCCTTAGTGATTGATTTTCCACTTGCAAATCATGTATAGCCTGGGCTAACTGATCAACCTTTTGGGAAAGGTTATATACGATCTGTGGAAGATCTGCTGGTTCCATTGTAAATATTTTTGGCTTAGTATTATGTAAGGGTATTTATAGTTAGATAGTTTTGTATATAGAATTGGAACACAATTGCAAATTAAGTTGCTTAAATAATGGTTTGTATCACTAGAGCATTGGAATCTCACTATGAATGGAGTGAAATTCAAGATGTATAGTGAATTGATAAGCTGGTAAGTACCCCTCAATATAGGCTTTAGAATCAATGTATTCGTAAATGGAATAACTGATTTGACAGGAGAGGTTATGCTAGGAACTGAGTCTCTTAAGAATAGCTCTTGTTTTGTAGGAGCTTATATATACTAGCACTACCTCTTAGTTAGTATAATATCTGACAAGCACACACAGCATGGAGAAGTACCCAAGAGTATAGTGAGTTAGGTTGCAGCTCCTCTTAGTTAGGTAAATAACTGACAAGCACACACAGCATGGAGAAATATCCAGGAGTATAGTGAGATAGGTTGCAGCTCCTCTTAGTTAGGTAAATAACTGACAAGCATTCACAGCATGAGAGTAATATCCAGGAGTATAGTGAGAAAGGTTGCAGCTCCTCTTAGTTAGGTAAATAACTGACAAGCATTCACAGCATGAGAGTAATTTCAGGAAACAGTCTCTGTGAGATAAGTGCTGCTAAACAGCGTGTCACAAACAGTGAGAAGTGAAAATGAAACTACTTGCAGCTTGATGGGATTTCCAATCCTGTGGTCAGCTGAATTGAGGAGTGTCCTTACTGCAGCTGGGGAGTCTCTGAATTCCAATCTCTATTCAGTTTCAGTGTATAACGTCCAAGTTGTCAGTGGAAATGCAGGGAAATATTTACAGGCACTTTATTGAAACACACTGAGAGCTCCGTAGCAAGGAAATTGCAACATTTGTATCAATCCTAGGTTATGCTCAAAGTGAGTCCGTAACTGGATACTTTGTATGAGAGTGTTGGCAAGCTTCCCAGAATGTAAAAGTTATTTCAGTTTGCCACAAATGCTATGAGTCCGGCTGGGAAAATGTAAAGATATCCTTAAGTTTAGCTCAGGTTTAAATGTAGTCTTACTACCAAAATACTAAGCAAAGTGCAGCAGGAAATGATGAAATATATAGAGGAGGTAACCAATGAGATGAGAATTCACATGCACAACAGCCTTAAAGAGACAGTAACCCTTACAGGGGGAGAGGAGTTAGGGGGGATCTAGGATACGACTGGAGCGGAAGAGGGCAGCAGATGTCAGATAGGGGGGGGGACCAGGCCTGGAAACATTTGTATAATGAGGGATGGGAAAGTTGCAGCGGCTTAGAGGTACGCCGGGAGGGCCAGGGCACATGGCAGGTTTAGGTTAGGTTGGTCAAGGGGGGGTGTGGCTGGAGATAAGGCCGGAGGGGCTAAAGGAGTAGGGAGCTGGACCCCAAGACAGTTTTAGGCAGGGGTGGGATACAAAAAAAAAAAGAAAAAGAAAAAAGGGGATAAGGGAGTCATAATAATGTTAATGAGTAGGGAGGGTGGGAGGGGTAGTTATATACATATAAAATAAGGGGTGGGTATAAAAGGGGAGGTGTCCGGGGGTGTGCAGCCTACGCTGGAGTGAAGGGGATGACAGTTAATATAGCTAGAGGGGGTCACGCTGGTTAGGGGGGGGAGGAGGTCGCAATGGTTAGGGGGAAAGGGGGTTTAATGAACGGGGGTGGGGTAAAGGGTGATTAACTTTTCTTCTGGTTACAGGGACCGCTGGGGCAGACAGAAGGGGTGTGGAGGCTGCGGAAGCCAGGAGGAGTGGTAATAGGGAGCGACAGGAAGAAATCATGGATCCACCACTGGAGTTGGAGGCCAGTGGGAACTTTGAGGAGGAGGACCCATTGGAGGGAACATCGTCGGGTTCAGTGACGGCTGGCCAGGTAGGGGGTATGACAACCCTGGTGCAGCTTCTTCAGATGTTGTCTCCCCAACGGAGTGCAGAAGGGGTGGGGCAAGGGGAAGGAGGTCAGGTGGCAGGAGGGGAGAGAAGGGGGGTAGGGGGTGTATTGACTATGTCTTCTTCACAGTCTGTAGGTGCTGCAGGTAGGAGGGAGAGGGGCTCATCGCCCGCTGTCAGGGCAGGAGGTTCCGGCGGTCGCCGGAGATCGAGATCACCAATACGGCGGCCTCAGGGAGGAGGCAGGCCTGGGTCGCCACCCCGAGCACGGGGGGGAAAGGGAACGGGACAGGAGCAGGTACGGAGGGGGCAGAGGTCCTGAAAGTGAAGGGAGAGAACAGAGGAGGGAACAAGGGATGGATTCAGCACAGATCCCGGTGACGGTGTAGCAACTTACAGGTGAGGGTACGGCTGGTGGTGCACCAGGAGTGAATGTGGTGGGGAGTAGAGAGAGAGAAATGATAATGGCAGGTTTGAAGGGGTTTTTGGCGACGCTGGAGAAGCCTAGTGGAGTGGGTGTTCCAGTGGCAGTGGCGTGGGTGGGGTAGTAGCGTGGAATAGCAGAGTCACGGGAGCAGGTGGGTCACCTGCTGTGACACGGGAGGTGGTTAGGGTTCCAGAAGGGGCGCTCCGGAGGCCTTGTCTATGCTCGGCGGGCCAGTTGGGTATTCATCTAATGGCCGAGTTGAGGGAAAAGATAGGGAGGAGGGAATTTGTGGAGATATTCTCCCTATTGCCCTTGAAGCATGTGTTAGAGGTGAGCGAAGACGAGAAGGAGAAGGGTAAAAAGAAGGAGGAAGAGAGGAAAAAAAGGTGGAGAAAGTTGCTCAATACATTTGGGAATTGGTCTCGGGCCTTTCGGATATTAGCTAGTGTTTTTTGTGAAAAGTTCCCTGAGGAAGGGGCTTCTCTTTTTTGCTATTATGAGGAGATAGCCAGCGCCTTTGGGACCTATGGGGGCATGGCCTGGTGGAAGTATGATGAGGGGTTTAGGCAGCGTATGGCTGTCCGTCCGGAGATGCGTTGGGACGATAGGGATATGGGAATATGGTTAGAGATGATGACCCCGTTTTGGGGGACTCATTCCTTTCGGAGTTTCGGACAGGTGGGGAGCAGTGCTGGAGCCAGCACGGGAACTGGAACAGCTATACGCAAAGGACTGTGCTTCCAGTTTAACGAAGGAAATACAATCACGAGTGTTTGGTGTGTGGAGGGATCCATTCCGGGAAAAATGCTTCCGGAAGGGCAGAATGGGGAACAGGCCAGGGGAAGTGGGTGTACCGGGCACGGACGCCGGTGAAAGTAAGAAAGGTGGTCCCTTGGCTCGAGGCATACGCCCGTGAGCGGGGACATGCGGGGGGACACGGAATTGCTCCTAACGGGGCTTAGTTTGGGGTTCTTGATCCCTTTTAGGGGTTGTCCTTCGCGGGGAATTTGAAATCAGCAAGGGAATTTCCGGAGGTGTTGAGGGAGAAGTTGGGGAAAGAGGTCCACATGGGGAGGATGGCGGGCCCATTCAGGTTACCGCCTTTCCTGGGACTAAGGGTGTTCCCATTGGGAGTGGTGCCAAAGAAGGCACCGGGGCAATTCCGGATGATACACCACATCTCACCCGCGGGGTATATCGGTGAATGATGGCATCGATCCTGAACTGGTATCGGTGAAGTATGCATCTTTTGACAAGGCAATCTAGGTGGTGAGGACAGCAGGCCGGGGTGCCCTGTTGGCGAAAGCAGACGTGGAATCCGCTTTCCGGTTATTGCCTGTACACCCGAGGTCTCATCACCTCTTGGGGTGCAAATTTGAGGACCGATTTTACGTGGACCTCTGCCTCCCGATGGGCTGTTCAATTTTCTGTTCATATTTTGAAAGGTTCAGCTCATTTGTGGAGTGGGTGGTGAAGAGGAGGTCTGGGAAGGTCTCAGTAGTGCATTACTTGGACGATTTCCTCTTTGTGGGCCTGGCTGGGTCAGGAATATGCGAGCTGCTGGTTGCGGTTTTTGGAGAGGTGGCGCAGGAATTTGGAATTCCTGTGGCAGCGGAAAAATCGGAGGGCCCGGCGACGGTCCTGAGTTTTCTGGGGATCGAGATTGATTCAGTCAGGATGGAATGCAGACTCCTGGAGGACAAAGTCCGGGATCTGCGGGAGGTGATCGACGGGGTCCTGAGCAGCAGTAAAGTTTTACTTAAGGAAGTGCAATCGCTGTTGGGTAAATTAAACTTCGTTGGGCGAATTATACCCATTGGGCGGATTTTCTGTCGCAGATTGTCCCTGGCGACAGTTGGAGTGACCAATCCGAAATTTCACATCCGTCTGTCTTCAGATGTGAAGGAGGATTTGAGGATTTGGAAAATCTTTTTGGAAGACTTTAATGGAAGTTTGTTAATCCAGGAGACCAGTTTATTCACAGATGTGTCGGGTGCCCATGGCTTTAGGGCATTTGTGAATGGCAAGTGGTGTGCTGGGGCTTGGCTGGAGGTGTGGGCGGAATGGGGATTGACAAAGAATTTGACTTTTTTGGAGTTGTTTCCATTGGTGGTGGCTTTGAGAATCTGGCCTGAGCATCTCAGGGACAAGAGAGTTTGTTTTCACTGTGACAATTTAGGAGTGGTATGGGCTATTAATCGCCTGATGGCAAACTCTCCGGCTGTGATCCGTTTACTAAGGGCATTTGTGTTGGAATGCTTGAGGTGTAATGTATCATGGAGGGCGGTGCATGTCCCTGGGCGCCTTAATGTAATTGCTGACTCTTTATCCCAGTTTCAGTGGGATCGATTTCGAGAGGCAGCCCCTGGGGCAGAGGCAGAAGGCAGGGAATGCCCGGAGGATCTGTGGCAGCTTGGCTGCCAGGAACATTGAGTCTGGTACAAGGGGCGTTAGCTCCTAACACATGGAGGGCTTACGTCCGAGTGTGGAAAATGTGGATAAATAGGGTGGAGCATGAATATCAAGAAGGGAATACGGAGGTGTGGGTGAGAACCCTGGTGGAGTGGATAAAGTGCTGGGGGAGAGAAGGGCTATCACCCTCAGAAATACGGAGGAGGATGGCGGCCTTGGCATTCCTGTTCAAACTGTTAGGACAGGTAGACATGACTAAAATCTTTGTGGTGCGGATGGCGGTTAAGAGTTTGTGTAAAAGGAAGGCGCGGGGGGATTGGAGGCGTCCGCTGACATTTGCAATATTAGAAGGTGTGGTTGAGAGGCTGGGGGGTATTTGTTCCTCACTATAGAAGGAAAAACTATTCAGATTGGCTTGCGTGCTGGCTTTTTTCAGAGCATTTAGGGTGTTAGAGCTGATGGGAAGGAATATGGGGGACCTAGCAGGCTTGGCTAGGCAGGATGTGGTGTTGAAAGAGGAGTTGGTGGAGCTATGGATGAGGAGGTCCAAGACGAATCAGGAAGGGAGAGGTGCTATGGTAGTGTTGCGGGAAATTGGGGGCTGTTGCTGCCCGGTTGGTTCGGTCCTGGAATGTTTGGAGGTATCACAAAATGCATCAGGACCACTTTTGATGCACAGGGACGGGACACCCTTATCTAGCTATCAGTTTATGGCGGTGGTGGGTAAGGTGTTAGTGGCGATGGGGATGAGAGGGGAAGACTTTAGTTCACATTCGTTTCGGATTGAGGCAGCGACGGAGGCGGCGTCCTTAGGTTTGGATGCGGGGGTGATCAGAAAGATTGGCAGATGGAGGTCTGAAATATTTCAAGGGTACGTGAGACAGGAGCTGGTGTTGCAACCGGGGGGATATTGACGAGTGGAAATTTTTGCTTCATTTGACAGGGCTGGTGTCTTGCTGGATCTTAGGGCACTCCTACATATTTTGGGTGAGGAAAGCAGCAGCTGTTAAAGACAATGGGTTGCAGTTTGGTTTCTTCAGGGAACAGGTGCAAGTAAGGTGGTTGGGGGTTCGTGGTATGAAGTGGGCCCAGGTGGTCGGGAAGGTATCGGAGTATGCCAGGGTGTTTAACCCCCCTCAGGTGTTGGTCATCCATGCAGGTGGGAACGACTTAGGGTGCATGTCCCAGAAAGATTTGCTGTGGGGAATGAAGAATGGGATTGATAGGTTGCTAACACTGTTCCCTGGAATGATTTTAGTGTGGTCAGATATTGAGACCAGGGTGGTGTGGCGTTCAGCCTGGGACGCCAGGAAGTTGGAAGCATCCTGACGGAAGGTGAATAGGACGGTCAGTGGGTATGTTAGGAAGCTGGGCGGGGTGAGCCTTAGACATGTGGAATTTGAAGGGGAGTCAGGCAGGTGTTTCTATTTGAAGGACGGCATCCATTTGAATGAAGTTGGCCTGCACCTATTTAATTTCACTATTAACTCGCTGAAGGCGAGTGGTGGCGGGGTGCTTGCTGTGATCAGTTGAGGCTTACGCCTGATGGATAGTGGCTGGTATTTCTGTCGGTAATAGAAAGTGGAAATTGATGGTGGACGCCCCGCCCCTGAAAGGGGGTGGGGGCTTATGGAGAGGTTAAAAGCGAGCACTGGGTGGATTGTTAAAATAAGAGGTTATAATGTTGATAAAGTTTAACTTGTGTTATTGGTTTAATAAACAGGCTGCGGCCTTTTCTTCCCCATAAAAGATGGTCGTGTCTTATTGAGAGTGGATGGAGGGAACTCAGAAATGGGGGGTGAAGTTTAGCTCGGCGGACGAATGGAGAAGAGGGCTATTTGACCCCCACTTTATGGGAGCGTTGGTAGGCTCTGCTGTGGGGGTGGAGGATAATAGGAGGAGTTAAATACTCCTCCCCAGCAGAAGAAGTGTCAGTTGCAGAGTTACGAGCAGCACGGAAGGGGGAAGTTTTTCCCGCCCTCCCTCCCTCCCCAGGAATAGAGGCTAGGATGGTTGTCACAGCTATGGCGGGGTGCTTGCTGTGATCTGTTGAGGCTTACACCTGATGGATAGTGGCTGGTACTTCTGTCGGTAATAGAAAGTGGAAAGTGATGGTGGACACCCCGCACCTGAAAAGGGGTGGGGGCTTATGAAGAGGTTAAAAGCAAGCACTGGGTGGATTGTTAAAATAAGAGGTTATAATGTTGATAAAGTTTAACTTGTGTTATTGGTTTAATAAACAGGCTGCGGCCTTTTCTTCCCCATAAAAGTTGGTTCTGTCTTATTGAGAGTGGATGGAGTGAACTCAGAAATAGAGGTCATGTATTTAAGACTCTCCCTGCTTGTGAACAGTCAGCATTTCATTGGATGACCAGTATTAACTAAATTATGCATGTAAACAAGTAAATGTAAGATATATTCAGATGTAAAGGTCAAAACCAACAATGAACACTTACAATACATAATTATCAACTATCTTGCAAAAGAATTACCAGCTTCAATTTGACAGGCTAACAAACTCCTATATTTAGAGTTTTGCGGCCAAAGGGGTGCGTTAGCTACGCATGCATTTTTCTGGCCGCACCTTTTAAATACCGCTGGTATTTAGAGTTCACAGAATGGCTGGGTTTTCAGTGCGTTAGGCTCCAAAAAGGGAGCGTAGAGCATAATTTAACGCCACTGCAACTCTCGATACCAGCAGTGCTTACGGACGCGGCCAGCTTCAAAAACATGCTCGTGCACGATTCCCCCATAGAAAACAATGGGGCTGTTTGAGCTGAAAAAAAACCTAACACCTGCAAAAAAGTTGCGTTCAGCTCCTAACGCAGCCCCATTGTTGTCTATAGGGAAACACTTCCTACGTCTGCACCTAACACTCTAACATGAACCCCGAGTCTAAACACCCCTAACCTTACACTTATTTACCCCTAATCTGCCGCCCCTGCTATCGCTGACACCTGCATATTTTTTTAACCCCTAATCTGCCGCTCCGTAAACCGCCGCTACTTACATTATCCCTATGTACCCCTAATCTGCTGCCCCTAACACCGCTGACCCCTATATTATATTAATTAACCCCTAATCTGCCCCCCACAACGTCACCGCCAGCTACCTACAATAATTAACGTGGGATCAGACTGATATGCTTCAGGATAGTTTTCCAATGTGAAAGGCACACTGGTCTAAAAGAGGCTGCTCCAGGTGGTAAATCGCCAGAGAACTAGCTGATGAGCTGTTGTTCGTTCCTGTTAGAGCGCTTCTCTCTTCTGTATGCAAATTAATTATGACCCTGGGGAACTCTCCCTATGGGTGTTAGGGGCAACCAGATATGGTCTCCTTGGCCAGTGCTTGCTTAGAGGAATGTGGCTGCACCTCACTGATGAGGCCCAATAGGCCGAAACGATCGTCTGGGGTTGTCAAGTTCCTTGTTCAAAGGAGAATTGCCTGGTATTTCGGGGGGTGGACTGACCTTAACTGGCGGGATCAGACTGATATGCTTCAGGATAGTTTTCCAATGTGAAAGGCACACTGGTCTAAAAGAGGCTGCTCCAGGTGGTAAATCACCAGAGAACTAGCTGATGAACTGTTGTTCGTTCCTGTTAGAGCGCTTCTCTCTTCTGTCTACAATAATTAACCCCTAATCTGCCGACCGCAAAGCGCCGCCACCTACGTTATCCTTATGTACCCCTAATCTGCTGCCCCTAACACCGCCGACCCCTATATTATATTTAGTAACCCCTAATCTGCCCCCCTCAACGTCGCCTCAACCTGCCTACACTTATTGACCCCTAATCTGCCTAGCGGACCGCACCGCTACTATAATAAAGTTATTAACCCCTAATCCGCCTCACTCCCGCCTCAATAACCCTATAATAAATAGTATTAAACCCTAATCTGCCCTCCCTAACATCACCAACACCTAACTTCAATTATTAACCCCTAATCTGCCGACCGAATCTCGCCGCTACTGTAATAAATGGATTAACCCCTAAAGCTAAGTCTAACCCTAACACTAACACCCCCCTAAGTTAAATATAATTTAAATCTAACGAAATAAATTAACTCTTATTAAATAAATTATTCCTATTTAAATCTAAATACTTACCTGTAAAATAAACCCTAATATAGCTACAATATAAATTATAATTATATTATAGCTATTTTAGGATTTATAGTTATTTTACAGGTAACTTTGTATTTATTTTAACCAGGTACAATAGCTATTAAATAGTTAAGAACTATTTAATAGCTAAAATAGTTAAAATAAATACAAAATTACCTGTAAAATAAATCCTAACCTAAGTTACAATTAAGCCTAACACTACACTATCAATAAATAAATTAAATAAAATACCTACAATTACCTACAATTAAACCTAACACTACACTATCAATACATTAATTAAATAAAATACCTACAATTACCTACAATTAAACCTAACACTACACTATCAATAAATTACTTAAATACAATATCTACAAATAAATACAATGAAATAAACTAACTAAAGTACAAAAAATAAAAAAGAACTAAGTTGCAAAAAATAGAAAATATTTACAAACATCAGAAAAATATTACAACAATTTTAAACTAATTACACCTACTCTAAGCCCCCTAATAAAATAACAAAGCCCCCCAAAATAAAAAATGCCCTACCCTATTCTAAATTTAAAAAGTTCAAAGCTATTTTACCTTACCAGCCCTTAAAAGGACCTTTTGTGGGGCATGCCCCAAAGAATTCAGCTCTTTTGCCTGTAAAAAAAAACATACAATACCCCCCCAACATTACAACCCACCACCCACATACCCCTAATCTAATCCAAACCCCCCTTAAATAAACCTAACACTAAGCCCCTGAAGATCTTCCTAACTTATCTTCACCTCGCCGGGTATCACCGATCGGTCCTGGCTCCGAAATATTCATCCAACCCAAGCGGGGGCTGGCGATCCATAATCCTGAAGCTGAAGAGGTCCAGAAGAGGCTCCAAAGTCTTCATCCTATCTGGGAAGAAGAGGCGATCCAGACCGGCAACCATCTTGATCCAGGCAGCATCTTCTATCTTCATCTAATGAGGAACGGCTCCATCGTGAAGACCTCCAGTCTTCTATCAAGCCGCATCTTCAATCTTCTTTCTTCTGGAGCAGAGCGGAGCCATCTTCTTTCCAACCGACGTGGAACATCCTCTTCAACCGACGCCTACTCGCCGAATGACGGTTCCTTTAAATGACATCATCCAAGATGGCGTCCCTCGAATTCCGATTGACTGATAGGATTCTATCAGCCAATCAGAATTAAGGTAGAAATATTCTGATTGGCTGATGGAATCAGCCAATCAGAATCAAGTTCAATCCGATTGGCTGATCCAATCAGCCAATCAGATTGAGCTCGCATTCTATTGGCTGATCGGAACAGCCAATAGAATGCAAGCTCAATCTGATTGGCTGATTGGATCAGCCAATCGGATTGAACTTGATCCTATCAGCCAATCGGAATTCGAGGGACGCCATCTTGGATGACGTCATTTAAAGGAACCATCATTCGGCGAGTAGGCGTCGGTTGAAGAGGTTGTATCTGCGTCGGTTGGAAAGAAGATGGCTCCGCTCCGCTCCAGAAGAAAGAAGATTGAAGATGCGGCTTGATAGAAGACGTCATCCCGATGATGGATTTCCGACTTCAGCTCGATAATGGAGTTCTTCAGCCGTCGCTTGGATCCAGACTTCAGCCCGAGGATGGACGTCACTCTTCAGCCCCCCGCTTGGGCTTCGATCAACACTTCCGAGGCTTGGATCAAGACTTCCGAGGACGGATTGGTGAAACTGGTATGGTGAAGATAAGGTAGGAAGATCTTCAGGGGCTTAGTGTTAGGTTTATTTAAGGGGGGTTTGGGTTAGATTAGGGGTATTTGGGTGGTGGGTTGTAATGTTGGGGGGGGGTATTGTATGTGTTTTTTTTACAGGCAAAAGAGCTGAATTCTTTGGGGCATGCCCCACAAAGAGCCCTGTTCAGGGCTGGTAAGGTAAAAGAGCTTTGAACTTTTTAAAATTAGAATAGGGTAGGGCATTTTTTTATTTTGGGGGGCTTTGTTATTTTATTAGGGGGCTTAGAGTAGGTGTAATTAGTTTAAAATTGTTGTAATATTTTTCTAATGTTTGTAAATATTTTTTTATTTTTTGTAACTTAGTTCTTTTTTATTTTTGTACTTTAGTTAGTTTATTTCATTGTATTTATTTGTAGATATTGTATTTAATTAATTTATTGATAGTGTAGTGTTAGGTTTAATTGTAGATAATTGTAGGTATTTTATTTAATTAATTTATTGATCGTGTATTGTTAGGTTTAATTGTAACTTAGGTTAGGATTTATTTTACAGGTAATTTTGTAATTATTTTAACTATTTTAGCTATTAAATAGTTCTTAACTATTTAATAGCTATTGTACCTGGTTAAAATAAATACAAAGTTACCTGTAAAATAAATATAAATCCTAAAATAGCTATAATATAATTATAATTTATATAGTAGCTATATTAGGGTTTATTTTACAGGTAAGTATTTAGCTTTAAATAGGAATAATTTATTTAATAAGAGTTAATTTATTTCGTTAGATAAAAATTATATTTAACTTAGTGTTAGGGTTAGACTTAGCTTTAGGGGTTAATTAAAGTAGCGGCGAGATTCAGTCGGCAGATTAGGGGTTAATAATTGAAGTTAGGTGTCGGTGATGTTAGGGAGGGCAGATTAGGGGTTAATACTATTTATTATAGGGTTATTGAGGCTGGAGTGAGGCGGATTAGGGGTTAATATTTAAAAACCAAATACAGGGTGCGCTAATGAAAGCTGCTAATATGATAGAATAGAGGATAGAATAAAGCTAATAAATGCAAAAATAAGCTAGTGATAAGAAACGGCTCATAAATGTTGTTAATACAATAAAATATATTTTAATATAATTGAATAAACCCTAATACATGTAAACTAGCATTTAAAAATACATAATAAATAAGTAAAAATAAAAAACCACCGGTGGTAAGAAAATCAGTGGATAGAAATGAAAGTCCGTGGTGGGCTTAAAAAATTAATCCAAAAAAACAAAGTTCAATGATTAAAAAATGCAGGCTAAAAAAATGCAGGCTAGAAAAAAATAGCAAAGTTCAGTGAGAGCATGGAAAGCAGCTGAGTCAGTCTGTGTGGCTGGATCAATGTAACATTCAAGTGAAAGTTCAGTGGGTGGCTAAAAGGACAATCTGCGTTAAAGTAGAAAAGTCTGTGTCATAAATGATTCGTTTTACAAGCTTGACTCAGCCAGAATACGAAGCTATTTTCTGTTATGCTTCTCCGTGTACAAGTGTAGTTGGTTAGATGTGAACACGTTAGACCCTTGATAGACAGGAGATTACCTTTCAGGTGAACAGTATCGCTCCAGCGTATACTGTGGTTTGCTGGATTGTACAGCGTATGTGGGGTCACGTGATAATTTGTTCCAATCAGATGCACGGATTACCGGGTGGTCTGTAGATCAGCGCGTCGATGATATCTGCCGATTCTAAGAGTCACAGTTAGCCAAGCTTGATGATAGAAAATAGGAAACAATGTTACATTGCAGGTAGGATTGTTTTCGTAGAGTTCCAAAGTGAAAAAGGCTACATCAGCTGAAACGCATTGATCCGCAACACTGTGATTGTTTCACTATCAAGTCTATACTAACATACAGAGCGCTCTGTTGTTTTCCACTTTAGAACTCTACGAAAACAATCCTACCTGCAATGTAACGCTCACTTCAGCCACGACTCTAAATACCGGCGTTAGAAAGATCCCATTGAAAAGATAGGATATGCAAATGACGTAAGGGGATCTGCGGTATGGAAAAGTCGCGGCTGGAAAGTGAGCGTTAGACCCTTTAATGACTGACTCTAAATACTGGCGGTAGCCCAAAACCAGCGTTAGGAGCCTCTAACGCTGGTTTTGACGGCTACCTCTCAACTCTTAATCTAGGCCAAAGAGTTCTTATGATGATCAGATACAGATTTTAATCTGATGTAAAGGAAATGTCTTCTATTATTTTATAACATTTCCTTATGTCTGATAGTTCTTGGAGCCCTATATATCAATACATCAATAAATGGTGTTCTGTCTATTTAAAAGGATACTAAACCCAATTTTTTTTCTTTCCTGATTCAGATAGAGCACATTGTTAAGAAACTTTCTAATTTACTCCTATTAATTTTTCTTCATTCTCTTTGCTTGTTTATTTGATAAAGCAGGGATCTAAGCTTAGGAGCTGGGCCATTTTTGGTTTAGCTCCTGGGTAGCACTTGCTGATTGGTATCTACAGTAAATGTAGCCACAAATCAGCAAGCGCTATCCAGAGTGCCAAACCAAAAATGGTCCGGCTCCTAAGCTTTCATTTCTGCTTTTTCCAATAAAGATACCAAGTGAATGAATAAAAAATTGCCAATAGGAGCAAATTAGAAAGTTGCTTAAAATCGCATGCTCTATATGAATCATGAAAGAAAAAAAAATGGGTTTAGTATCCCTTTAAGTAAAACCCAGAAAAGGCTTCTGTATCTGTAAATGACTGTTTTTAGATAATGTTTGAGAGTGCTTAATAAAAAGTGTGCTCTAGCATTAGGCCTGGCATGACCTTTAGTGGCTGCTCAGAGCAAAGCAGTATACTTGGTTAGATCACATATGAGTTTGATGATGAAAGGTGTCCTAAGTGCAGCTGGATTGCATTCTTGGGGCGCGATCCAATATACGGCGTAGTTTGCGGCCCAAGCGAGGGAACCCGCGTCGCCCGCACTTTCAGCTCGCATCTCGAGCAATCCAATATATGGCGCCGTCAGATGCTAACGTGCCGTAAGTCGGATAAACCAGCGATGTCCAAAAATCTGCGCAAGTACAAATTTCTGGCGTCGCCAGTGGCTTATGCCACTTTAGAAACTGCCGGCACCTACAAAAACCTGACTTAAGTATGAAATCACCCGCACTGTCTAACACGCCTCCCTAACATAACCCGACACGTCTAACACGCCTCCCTAACATAGCCCGACACGTCTAACCCTCTATACGTTATCCCCCCTCACTAGCTTAACAATAAAATATGTATTAACCCCTAAACTGCCGCTCCCAAACCCCGCCGCAACCTAATAAATTTATTAACCCCTAAACCGCCGCCAGCTATATTAAATCTATAACCCCCTAAAGTGAGCCCCTAACACTGCCGCCATCTCCCTTACCTACCCCCTAAAGTGAGCCCCTACCCTGCCGCTATCTATTTTAAAATTATTAACCCCTAATCTAATCCCCCTACCCCGCCGCCATCTATATTAAATTATTTAACCCCTAAAATACTAAACTATCCCTACCACTAAACCTAAGTCTAACCCTACAAATAGCCCTGAAAAGGGCTTTTTGCGTGGAATTGCCCCAAAGTAACAGCTCTTTTGCCAGCCCTTAAAAGGGCTTTTGGCGGGGCTTTGTCACAAAGTAAACTGCTCTTTTGCCTACAATCTACACCCCCCTACACCGCGGCCACCTATAATAAATGTATTAACCCCTAATCTAATCCCCCTACACCCCGCCAGCTATATTAACTATATTAACCCTAATTATATTAGGGTTAATATAGTTAATATAGTTATTATATTATATATATTAACTATATTAACCCTAATTATATTAGGGTTAATATAGTTAATATCGTTATTATATTATATATATATATATATATATATATATATATATATATTAAGTATAATAACCCTATCTAACTCTAACATCCTAACTAAACTCTTACTAAAATAAATCTAATATTAATATTATTAATTAAAATATTCCTATTTAAATCTAAATACTTACCTATAAAATAAACCCTAAGATAGCTACAATATAATTAATAATTACATTGTAGCTATGTTAGGGTTTATATTTATTTTACAGGTAAATTGTTAATTATTTTAACTAGGTATAATAGCTATTAAATAGTTATTAACTATTTAATAGCTACCTAGTTAAAATAATTACCCTATTACCTGTAAAATAAATCCTAACCTAAGTTACAAATACACCTACACTATCAATAAATTAAATAAACTACAAATATCTATTCAAAAATGCAATTAAATAAACTAAACTAAATTACAAAAAAAAACAAACACTAAATTACAAAAAAATAAAAAAAAGATTACAAGATTTTTAAGCTAATTACACCTATTCTAAGCCCCCTAATAAAATAATAAAGCCCCCCAAAATAAAAAAAAATCCCTACCCTATTCTAAATTAAAAAAAGTTCAAAGCTCTTTTACCTTACCAGCCCTTAAAATGACCTTTTGTGGGGGCATGCCCCAAAGAAAACTGCTCTTTTGCCTGAAAAAAAAACACAATACCACCCCTCAACATTACAACCCACCACCCACATACCCCTAATCTAACCCAAACCCCCCTTAAATAAACCTAACACTACCCCCCTGAAGATCTCCCTACCTTGTCTTCACCACACCGGGCAAAACTCCTCATCCGATCCGGGCGATGTCTTTATCCAAGCGGCAGCAAAGTCTTCTTCCATCCGGCAGCATCTTCCATCAAGCGGCATCTTCAATCTTCATTCGTCGCTCCTCTGACGTGGAGCATCCATCCCGGCCGACGACTGAAAGACGAATGAGGTACCGTTAAATGACGTCATCCAAGATGGCGTCCGTCGAATTCCGATTGGCTGATAGGATTCTATCAGCCAATCGGAATTAAGGTAGAAAAATCTGATTGGCTGATTGAATCAGCCAATCAGATTCAAGTTCAATCTGATTGGCTGATTGGTTCAGCCAATCGGATTGAACTTGAATCTGATTGGCTGATTAAGGTAGAAAAATCTGATTGGCTGATTGAATCAGCCAATCAGATTCAAGTTCAATCTGATTGGCTGATTGGTTCAGCCAATCGGATTGAACTTGAATCTGATTGGCTGATTCAATCAGCCAATTAGATTTTTCTACCTTAATTCCGATTGGCTGATAGAATCCTATCAGCCAATCGGAATTCGACGGACGCCATCTTGGATGACGTCATTTAACGGTACCTCATTCGTCGTTCAGTCATCGGCCGGGATGGATGCTCCGTGTCAGAGGAGCGACGAATGAAGATTGAAGATGCCGCTTGATGGAAGATGCTGCCGGATGGAAGAAGACTTTGCTGCCGCTTGGATAAAGACATCGCCCGGATCGGATGAGGAGTTCGGCCCGGTGTGGTGAAGACAAGGTAGGGAGATCTTCAGGGGGGTAGTGTTAGGTTTATTTAAGGGGGGTTTGGGTTAGATTAGGGGTATGTGGGTGGTGGGTTGTAATGTTGGGGGTTGATATTGTGGTTTTTTTTTCAGGCAAAAGAGCACTTTTCTTTGGGGCATGCCCCCACAAAAGGCCCCTTTAAGGGCTGATAAGGTAAAAGAGCTTTGAACTTTTTTTAATTTAGAATAGGGTAGGGATTTTTTTTTTATTTTGGGGGGCTTTATTATTTTATTAGGGGGCTTAGAATAGGTGTAATTAGCTTAAAAATCTTGTAATCTTTTTTTTATTTTTTGTAATTTAGTGTTTTGTTTTTTTTTGTAATTTAGTTTAGTTTATTTAATTGTATTTTTAGATAGATATTTGTAGTTTATTTAATTTATTGATAGTGTAGGTGTATTTGTAACTTAGGTTAGAATTTATTTTACAGGTAATTGGGTAATTGGGTAATTATTTTAACTAGGTAGCTATTAAATAGTTAATAGCTATTATACCTAGTTAAAATAATTAACAATTTACCTGTAAAATAAATATAAACCCTAACATAGCTACAATGTAATTCGTAAATATATTATAGCTATCTTAGGGTTTATTTTATAGGTAAGTATTTAGATTTAAATAGGAATATTTTAGTTCATAATATAAATTAGATTTATTTAATAAGAATTTAGTTAGGGGTGTTAGGGTTAGATAGAGTTAATATAGTTAATATAAATACTATAGTAACTATATTAACTATATTAACCCTAATATAATTAGGGTTAATATAGTTAATATATATAATGTAATAACTATATTAACTATAATATACTTAGGGTTAATATAGATAATATAGCTGGCGGCGGGGTAGGCAGATTAAATTAGGGGTTAATAATTTTAATATAGATGGCGGCGGTGTAAGGGGCTTACATTAGGGGTTAATACGATTAATATAGGTGGCGGCGGTGTAGGGAGGGCAGGTTATAGGTCAAAAGAGCTGTTAACTTTGGGGCAAAGCCCCGCAAAATGCCCTTTTAAGGGCTGGTAATAAAGCTTATTACTTTATGGATATTAGATTAGGGGTTAATAATATTAATATAGCTGGCGGCGGTGTAAGGGGTCAGATTAGGGGATAGATCAGGTAGATGGTGGTGGTTTTAGGGGCTCACATTAGGGGATAGATCAGTTAGATGGTGGCGGTTTTAGGGGCTTACAGTAGGGGATAGATCAGTTAGATGGTGGCGGTTTTAGGGGCTCACAGTAGGGGGTTAGTTTATGTAGATGGCGGCGGTTTAGGCGTTAAATACTTTATTAGGGATTGCGGTGGGGGATCGCGGTTGACAGGGAGATAGACATTGTGCATGCGTTAGGTGTTAGGTTTTATTTAGCAGATCGCGGTTGACAGGTAGATAGACATTGCGCATGCGTTAGGTGTTAGGTTTATTTAGCAGCTAGTTTAGGGAGTTACGGGGCTCCAATAGTCAGTGTAAGGCTTCTTTTTGTGGTGAGCTGAAAATGGAGTAAGATTTCTCCATTTTCGCCATGTAAGTCCTTACCCTGTATATTGGATACCAAACTTCGCTGGTTTGGTATACCTGCCTATGGCCCAAAAAACTACGGGCGACGGCAGAAATATACGCGCGTAACTTCTAGGTTACGCCGTATATAGGATACCAAACCCGCGCAAATATTGGCGTCTCCAGCTTTTGCGGGCGAAGATTTTTATCGGATCGACCCCCTGATGCATAGGAATTAATGGCAGACATACCTAGGTTTTACATAGGGTACATAAGCTAGATGTGTCTGTGACATTTTAGAAACAGCTCACATTTACTTGCAACAGGACTGAAAAAGGTGTTTTGCAGCATTCAGAGAAATAATAATTCTCACAGTAATTGTGAAATGTAACAAATTAGAGATGCACCCCCACAGTGCACAGTGTTTATGTGATAGCACTAAAAATGAGTGAATACAAATGACAGGAAGTGTATAGAAACCAGCACAGAATTCATAAAAAGCATTTTCTTATTTGTGTGCAAAAGATATGAGCATTTGAAAAACAAAGCAGTTTTATTAGAAGAAAAAGCAGATATAAAATATGAAGAGATGACATGAGAAAATCATTAAAATAATTTGTTGATCATTCACTTGTAAGCAGAACAATAAGAATGACCTTCAATGTATAATGTAAATACGTGAAGAATTCAAAATGAAATATACATTAGCACAACCTGCTTAACAGAGGAAATGTCAATTTAGGAGACTGGAAAGAGTTTATCAATGTTAGCCAGTGACATTCATGAACATATGGTGAGTGCAAAAAATCACTGTAACCAATGTTTACAAAAGTGATAAAGCAAGTAAGACAAAAACTTACAAAATACACAGAATAAAAATAGCCAAAATACAAAATGTGTATATATGTGCAGGATATAGTCCCAAATATATATAATTCCACCTTCTGAAATTATACTTCTTTTTGGACCTCTAAATAAAAAAAAAGCAATACAGCTGGTAAATCAAGTGGACCGCTGCTCCACAACTAACTGATCCGCCTGCTCTGAGGCTGCGGACATCAATCAGCCTGATCCTATACGATCGGGCTGATTGACACCCCTGCTAGCGGCTGATTGGCCGCAAATCTGCAGGGGCGGCATTGCACAAGCAGTTAACAAGAACTGCTTGTGCAATGATTAATGCCGACAGCGTATGCTGTCAGTATTTATCAATGTTCGGCGGACATGATATGCTACATCGTATCATCAAATAGGCCCCTTCATATTTTTGCATGTGTCGGGTTGCACATGTATTACAAGTTGAAAGCAAAAAGTTTTCACTTGTGCACTAACGCAATGGCCACAAAAAGCCAAACTTTGAATTTCATGACCCTGTTAAGACATTCCACCATAGGCTTCAATAGAGCCAAAAAGCAGAAAAAAATAACACCCTTACTCGCTCGCAAACCCAATCACATTTTTTCAAGTGCCTTATCCCTACATGAAAATATGAATATTATATATCAATATAGATGTATAAGAATATTCTCTCTCTCTCTCTCTCTCTCTCTCTCTCTCTCTCTCTCTCTTTCTCTCTTTCTCTCTTTCTCTCTTTCTCTCTTTTTCTCTCTCTCTCTTTTTCTCTCTCTTTTTTTCTCTCTCTCTTTTTCTCTCTCTTTTTCTCTCTCTCTTTTTCTCTCTCTCTTTTTTTCTCTCTCTTTTTTTCTCTCTCTCTATTTTTCTCTCTCTTTCTCTCTCTCTCTCTATCTCTCTTTTTATCTCTATATTTTACTCTGTTTATATCTCTCTCTATTTTTCTCTCTCTCTTTCTCTCTCTCACTCTCTCTCTCTCTCTCTTTTTTCTCTCTCTTTTTCTCTCTCTCTTTTTTCTCTCTCTCTCTCTCTCTCTCTCTCTCTCTCTCTCTCTCTCTCTCTCTCTCTTTTTCTCTCTCTCCATACATATGTGTATATATGTCTGTAAATGCATATATAAATACATATGTACACACATATAAATGTGTGTGTGTATATATATATAATAAAGGTAAAGTCCAGCACCAATTTCTCCCTTTGTTGATGGGTGCAAGCTGCCTCTGTCCCACCAAGACAGATAAATATAGACATATTGAATAAGCTGCAGCACTCCAAGTTTCTTTTTTGTGTAATTTTATTACATGCAGTAAGACATAGGTGATGTTTCGGGCTTGCGCCCTTTCTCAAGCCAAGTCTTATATATATATATATATATATATATATATATATATATATATTTATACATATTTAGACATGCATTATCTAACACCTATAACATCTAACATTATATAGCATCTATAACTTTTTTAGGCAATTTATTTTATATATTTTTTATTACATAGTGTTATTATAAGTGTGATTGTACTTTAAAATGTATTTGGGATGTGTTTTGTGGAACTTTTTAGTAGAGCATAACAGTTACCTAGAGTTTTGAGGTTACGCTTTCCTGACATGTTAAATTCAATTGCGCTCAAACACCATTTGTAATCTAGCCTTTTATATTCTAACTTGTCCTAAAGCCCGTTCACACGGGCCATTTTTTGCAGTACAGCGGTCCCACCCCTTGCGCTCTCTCCCCCTCTCTTTTGTTCTCTTTCCCCCTCTCTTTTGTGCTCTCTCTCACTCCCCCTCTCTTTTGCGCTCTCTCTCACTCCCCCTCTCTTTTGCGCTCTCCCACCTCTCTTTTGCTCTCTCTCCCGCCTCTCTTTTGCTCTCTCTCTCTCCCCCTCTCTTTTGCTCTCTCTCCCCCTCTCTTTTGCTCTCTCTGTCCCCCCTCTTTTGCTCTCTCTCTCTCCCCCCTCTTTTGCTCTCTCTCCCCCCTCTTTTGCTCTCTCTCCCCCTCTTTTGCTCTCTCTCCCCCCTCTTTTGCTCTCTCTCTCCCCCTCTCTTTTGCGCTCTCTCCCCCCTCTCTTTTGCGCTCTCTTCTCTCTCTCTTTTGCGCTCCCTCCCCTCTCTCTTTTGCGCTCTCTCCCCTCTCTCTTTTGTGCTCTCTCCCCTCTCTCTTTTGCGCTCTCTCCCCTCTCTCTTTTGCTTTCTCTCCCCCCCTCTCGTTTGCTTTTTCTTCCCCCTTTCTTTTGCTTTTTCTCTCCCCCCTCTCTTTTGCTTTCTCTCCCCCCTCTCTTTTGCTTTCTCCCCCCCCTCTCTTTTGCTTTCTCCTCCCCCCCCTCTCTTTTGCTTTCTCTCCCCCCTCTCTTTTGCTTTCTCTCCCCCTTCTCTTTTGCGCTTTCTCTCTCCCCCTCTCTTTTGCGCTTTCTCTCTCCCCCTCTCTTTTGCGCTTTCTCTCTCCCCCTCTCTTTTGTGCTCTCTCTCCCCCTCTCTTTTGTGCTCTCTCTCCCCCTCTTTTGTGCTCTCTCTCCCCCCTCTTTTGTGCTCTCTCCCCCCTCTTTTGTGCTCTTTCCCCCTCTCTTTTGCTCTGACTCTCTCTCCTTTATTTTATTTTTTTCTCGCTCTCTCACTCTCTTGCTCTCTCGCTCTTCTGCTCTTTTTCGCTCTTTCGCTCTCTCTCTCTTTTGCTCTCTCTCTTTCTCTCTTTTGCTCTCTCTCTTTCTCTCTTTTGCTCTCTCTCTTTCTCTCTTTTGCTCTCTCTCTTTCTCTCTTTTGCTCTCTCTCCTTTTAGATGGCGTTACGGATCTTGTCGTTTTAGGCTGTAATCCCGGCGGCAAAGTCCTCATCCAAGCGGCATCTTCTATCTTGATCCAGGGGCCACGGAGCAGGTCCACCCTTAAGACATCCGGCACGGAGCAACCTCTTCATACGGTCGATGCTGTACACTTATTCTTCAATGCAAGGTACGCAATTCAATATGGCGTCCCTTGCATTCATATTAGCTGAAAATTTTGAATCAGCCAATAAGAATTAGAGCTGCTAAAATCCTATTGACTATTCAAATCAGCCAATAGGATTTAAGCAGCACTCATTCTATTGGATGATGATGTGGCGACCGTATGAAGAGGATGCTGCGCGAAGGATGTTTTCAGGATGGACCTGCTCCACGCCACCGGGATCAAGATAGAAGATGAAGGATGAAGATTTATTGCCACCTGGATGAAGATCGTTCAAGTGGGACTTCAAAAACTGTAAGTGGATCGTCGGGGGTTAGTGTTAGGCTTTTTTAAGGTTTTTTGGGTGGGTTTTTATTTTAGATTCGGGTTTGGGCAGCAAAAGAGCTAAATGCCTTTTTAGGGGCAATGCCCATCCAAATGCCCTTTTCACGGCCATGGGTAGCTTAGGTTTTTTAGATATTTTTTTTTTATTTTTTTATGGGGGTTTGTATTTTTTTTTTACAGGTAAATGAGTAGTTTAACTTAGGGCAATGCCCTACAAAAGGCCCTTTTTTTTTGGAGTGTTTTTTTTTTTTTTAAATGGGTATTAGAATAGGCATAATTTGTATTATTTTTGATAATTTTGTTTATTTTTGTAATGTATTTTTTTTGTTTTGGGGTGGGATTTTAATTTTTAGATTAGGGCTTGGTCAGCCAAAGAGCTAAAATCCCTTTTAAGGCTAATGCCCATACAAATGCCCTTTTCAGGGCAATGGTTAGATTAGGTTTTACCTTATTTTTATTTTGTGGGTTTGGGGGGTGGGTGTTTGTATACTGTTAGGAGGTAGGTGTTTGTTTTTGTAGCAAAAGAGCTGTTAACTTTAGGTCAATGCCCTACAAAATGCCCTTTTAAGGGCAACCCAAAGGCCCTTAAAGGGCCCTTGGTAGTTTGGGGGTGTGGGTTTGTATACTGTAGGGGGTGTTTTGTTTCTTTTTGTAGCAAAATACCTCTTAACTTTAGGGTAATGCCCTACAAAAGGCCGTTTTAAGGGCCCCCAAAAGGCCCTTTTAAGGACTCTTGGTAGTTTATTCTAGATTAGGCTTTTTTATTTTGGGGTGCTAGAATAGGAATCATTTTTATTTTTTTGTATAAGTTCGTGTTTTTTTTTTTTTTGTAATGGTAGGTTTTTTAATTTTTTGTGATTTTAGGTTTTAGTGTAAGGTAGCTTAGGTTTTATTTCACAGGTAAGTTAGTATTTATTTTAACTAGGTAGTTAGTAAATAGTAAATAACTATTTACTAACTAGTTTACCTAGTTAAAATAAATACAAACTTACCTGTGAAACAAAAATAAAACCTAAGCTAGCTACAATATAACTATCGGGTTATATTATAGCTAGCTTAGGTTTTATTTCACAGGTAAGTATGTAATTAGTTTTAAATAGGTAAGTTTAATTTTGCTCTATTGTAGTTATATTAAAATTAGGGGGGTGTTAGGGTTAGGGTTACAGTTAGGTTCAGGGTTAGGGTTATGTTAGGTTTAGGGGTAGGTGTAGGGGTTAATAGTTTAATTTAGATTTTTGCGATGTTGGGGGGCTGGCAGTTTAAGGGTTAATAGATTTATTAGTGGTAGTGATGTGGGAGGCCAGAGTTTTAGGGGTTAATAGCTTTATTTAGTGGACACAATGTCGGGGAGCTGCGGAATAGGGGTTAATAGATTTATTATGGTGTGGGCAATGTTGGGGTGCAGGGGAATAGGGGTTAATAACTTTAGTATAGTGGCAGCGATATCGGGATCGGCAGATTAGGGGTTATTAGTTTTATTTAGGTGGCACCGATATCGGGAGTGGCAGATTAGGGGTTGATAACATTATGTAGGTGTCGGGGGCAGCAGATTAGGGGTGTTTAGATTCTGGGTTTATTTCAGGGTGTTTTAAACGTTACTTTTATTTTCCCCATATTTTCCCCATAGACATTAATGGGGCTGCGTTACGGAGCTTTTCTTTCCACGATCGCAGGTGTAGACTTTTTTCTGACCCGCTCTCCCCATGGATGTCTATGGGGAAAGCGTACACGAGCACGTCAAAACAGCGCTTGTATTTTGTGCGCTATGGAGCTTGAAAGCACCATATCGCACGCAAAAGCCAGGTTTTTAAAAACTTGTAATGGCTGTGCTATAGGGGGTTAAATAACGCAACTTTTGTTGCGTTCGTTAATTTCCCTATAGCGAGCATAATTTATAATCTACCCGATTGTTTTCCTTTGAAACCCATATAGATTGCTTATATCCTCTCTCTCTACATGTTGTGGTTATAAATCGCCCCCCCCCCCTTGCTCCTCAATTCAATTTCTTGATCATTTTGCACCCTGGCTACCTTATTTCCTCTACTCAGGCAACCCTGCCCTTATGCTTAGGGACTTCAACCTCCATGTTGACAATCCCGCTGCCCCTGCTGCAAAAGTTTTAGTTATCAATGCGCTCTATCAAACTTCACAAATTCCCCTTTTCCTGTTTCTGACTATCATCTACTCACTTGTAACATCACAGCATTTTCTACTGCTTTCCCTCCTTTTAACTCTCACACAAAACTCCACAGTCACTAGATCGGCAACATCTTTCAAATTCTCTCATACCTTTTGCTCTCTTCCATCTCGACCTTTACTTGCCCAGACCAATTTATCTGTCACTATTATTCCACTCCAACATTAGTCTTTGAAAATTTGGCACCTCCTACCATAGCTTGAAAGTCACACACTCATTCTCAACCCTGGTACACTCCTCTGACATGCTACCTACACAGATGTTTCCACATAGCTTAACGACTTTGGAGAAAATCCCAGTGTTTTGCTGACTTTCTTCATTGCAAGTTCATCTTAAACTCCTACTATTCTGCCCTTAACCTCTCCAAGCAGGATTACTTCTCTACTCTTATCTCTATTCATTCTTCAAACCCAAAACACCCATTCTCCACTTTTAATACCCTTCTCCACTCACCTCACATCCTATTTTCACTTTCTCAGCTCAAGATTTTTCCAACCGCTTCACCAACAAAAAAGATTCCATCAGAAACAAAATCGTCTCTCAAAACACTACCCGTTTGCAGATGGCCAATACCCACAAAGCCACAGAAATAATTTTCTGCCCCTATATATTCCTCTCATTCCTGTCCCCCGTCCCATCCCTGCAAGCAACTACTTGCCATCCCTCTCTCCTACCCTTACTCCAATCCTCACACATATTAATGAATCTCTCCCTTAGCACTGGTATATTTCCCTCATCCCTTAAACATGCACTAATCCCATATATTCTCAAAAAATCATCCCATCCAACTACTGCCCTATTTCCTACTCCACCTTGCCTCAAAACTTCTGGAAAGGCTTGTATATATACACATTTATCCAGAGGCGTAACTAGAAACCACAGGGCCCAGGTGCAAGAATCTAAGAAGCCCCCCCCCCCCCCAAAAAAAAAAAGTGATTTTTTTTTACATTTAACACAGAAAAAAAATGTGAATCAGATTACATGTCTACAAAAAGAGGTACCCTGTGACCACAGACTGTGAGATGGTCTGACCCCCCATTACTGTATATAGTGACACTGTTTAACCCACCAGTACTGTATCTAGTGAGTCAGTGACACAGTCTGTAATCACCGGTGAGGTGGCTGGCCTGACCCTACCCGTCCCAGTACTTTATAAAGTGACCACAGTAGTCTGTGACATGGTCCAGCCCCCCCATACTGTATATAGTGGTACTGTATAGACTGACACTGTTTACCCCCCCCATGCTGTAGTAGCAAGGTCTGTAATTTTCTGATTCATCAAACGTACACACATACATGCATAAATACACACACAGTCACATACATACACACACACACACACACATAAACACCAGTGGGTAAAACAGAAACACTAACCCCTGTAGTCAGATACACTAGTGAAGCATCATGTCACACTCACATGATATCAGTGCAGGCAGTGGCAGGTCAACATTTTTTTTTTTTAATCCTGGGCCCAGTCACAATTGCGACCTCTGCACACCCTGTAGTTTTGTCCCTGCATTTATCACATTTCTTCATGTTAAACTTCCTCCTTGATCCATAGCAATCTGGATTTCTCTGCCAACACTCCACAGAAACAGCTATCATTAAGGTTTATAATGACTCAAGTACAGCAAAATCAAAAGGCCACTTTCCTCAGTTAATCATTCTCGATCTGTTTGCAGCCTTTGACACTGTTGATCACCCTCTCTTGCTCCAAACCCTATAATCCTTCTGCATCTGCATCACAGCCCTCTTGTGGTTTTCCTCCTACCTTTCCAACCGGTCCTTTAGTGTTACCTTCTCTGACACATTCTTTGACCTTTTACTACTTTCTGTTAGGTTACTACAAGGCTCTCATTGGTCCCCTTTACTCATTAACTTATACATCATCCTTAGGTTTCTAAATAAAGTCATATGGGTTTCAATATAATTTGTATGCTGATGATATCTACCTTTCTGCACCAGACTTTCCTTAATAACTATTGTCACTAACTGTCTTTTTAATATATTTTTTTTCTGGATGTCTTCCCACTACCTTAAGTTTAATCTCTCTCTGAGCTCATTATTTTCTTGTCCTCTTCCAAAATCCCCACCCCCCAACTTACTCTAATGGTTGATTACCCCAAACCCACATGCCCGATGTCTTGGGGTTATACTTGACTAAGACTTTAAAGTTTTGTTGATACTGAAAATAATCTACCCCTGAAAAATAACCTACCTGTTAGATGGTAATAACAAATACATCTAGAGGTAATAATAAAAATCCTGTTTGTTTGTTTTTTTGTTTTGTATTTTTAAATAACCTCATAATTATATCAATAGTGTAACCTCATAATTATATCAATCGTTCAAAGAAAATAACAAATTAAGAAATAGCAAATTATTAAATTGTATATGAAGTGGGGTGGCGGAGCCAACTGACAAGGAGAGCAGACGTGTGTCCATGGAGCTCCCATACTATAATTAATTAAAGATGTGCATGAATATAATTCTCAAGTGACCTAAACTTATAAACGCTGTAAAACTCAAGGGTAATCACACCTGTGTACTGACTTGCCAACAAATCTTTAATAGGTGGCATTTTACATCACTTCAGCCGCATCAAGGTCTTGAGGCCTGCTATATCTGCCGGATCAGTTAGAGTATAAACCCTGCTACAGATTCAGAAGAACCCTCACCTTTATACTAATTAGATGGACCCGGAGACCGCACTGCACAAGTTTGAGATCTTGGAGGATCACTTCTCAGAGATGAGAGATCTACTTATGCAGCTCCGTGAACTGTTCTTTGTCCCACATAGAAGGCAAGATGGCGGCGATAAACTCCGACCTTCTAACGCGGTCTGTCTCCAGTCCCTAAGTGATCCGGAACTAACAGCGCTCCCGAAAACAACAGCTATTCTGGCCAAAATATGCAAGCAGCAATGCAATACAAGCTGCGAGAAGCTACAGTTTAACCTAAGGGAGCTGAGGCCTGAGTCTAACATTCTAGAAGCTACGCCAGTTGAGGATCCGGAACTAAGCGCTAACCTGGGAGATAGTGAGGGAACGACATTGCATAAGCTGGCTTGTGAAGCAGGGTTAGATCAATCGCCCCCAAGATGGACTGATGTCTACGCTCATCAAACCTCATGTCGCAGAGGGGTTATGCCGGCCCCTTCTCCATGGTCCTGGGGCCTGTCTGTTTCAGTACAACTATCAGAGTCTAGAACCGCATTGGTCACTGGTGTCGGTTAGAGGACAGCTTCTCCAGGAGTTCATAGCAACTTGGATCGCCATAGGTGACCAGGGAAATAAAGATTCAAGATGCCTTAAGACACTCCGTGCACACAACTTTGACATATACACTCTAGCTGAGTTTCTATACAGTCCTTGTTCACATTACCGTGTTTGCCTGGATCAGACTGTGCCCTAGCAGTTATTCATAGGTTTTTCAAGATTTTTACGATGACTGTAATGATTGAGGATGCAATAATCTCCCTAGTCAGTTTGGGTCTCTTATTTCGATTTGGGCTGTTTATTTGTTTATCTCTTGGTCACTCGACACACTAGATCTCTGTTTCACAGTTTCCCTAACTATAACGATATGTTTAGATTATGGATATACACCCTACAAATAGTATCTTTTTCTTAGGTCCTTAAACTTTAACACCCCCTTAGGAATATTGTACACCACTGTGTTAGCAGTTTCCAGACACACAGCAATGGAATTGGCTAAATAAAACACTATGGTTAACTATTATCTAGATTAGGTTCTTCCAGAGACTGAAGCATTTCTAATACATATGGCCCTATTGCTGGTACTAACTTGTCCTGTGGGGTATACAATTACATATATTTCTCCTACACCAGAGCTCCCTAATATTTTGTAAAGACGCAACTATCCTATTTATGCACTCCCGTTTTATTAGTTTCTATATATTTCTATTGTCACTTAATTATCATAATTTGTGTGATTTATAACTACAGCCAATTCACTCTGCAAACATGAGCATATAGTTCTAGGTAAGGGATAATTATTATAAACATCTAGTATAATTTTCATTTTAGACTGAATACAACCTTTAGACTATATCACATCCCCAACTTGTTTGAGTCTTCTGAAAGTTTGGGGAGGGTAGACCTCTCAGTTTCATTATGTTTTAAATATTGGGTTGTGAAATGTTTGTTCTACAGTTGTCAGATTTTACTGTTTACTATTTCCATAAGTATTTTATACTGTTATATATCTTCTCATATACCTATTTAATCTGAGGAGAGATGGGTTGCTATTTAGTTTGTGCGTAAGAGTATGTTCTTCTCATGATAGCTTGAACCTATGACATGTTTAATTGACTAGGTTCAAATTAAGAAATAGTTATTGCGCCCTAACTGAATTAGTGCCTAGTAACATTCCCCTGACTAAATATTACTGGTGAACATATTGTATTCATTTTAATGCAGCGCGCTTGGTGTTTAAGTACCCATCCACTCATTCATTTTAATACCCTCCAGAACAGCTTCTTCTCCATACAAAGTACCCTGCATGTTTACTGTTGGCTGTGTGTGTAATGTTATATTATATTAAAGTTACAGAGTCGCCCATATTCTCATGACAAATACCACTTCAGTCAATGTAAACATAGTTCTTCATCCCTACTTATAACGTAACTAAAAAACCTCAGAGACCTAAACATGTCCATGAGTGTAACACTTTATCTAGCTCCGCCCCCTTATCCTTACCCTCCCCCTTACCTTATTTTAAGCGGCTCTTGCCCGCTGCACCCCCCCATCCACTTTCTTGCTAACTAGCTAAGCTCACTATCTATACACAATAAACTTAATATGAGGAAACTGTATATTAACTATTATTCCTTAGAAATCACAAGATAGGTTCATACTAATCTGCTAATATGTAAGCCTTTTCCATTATACCAGACAATTTTTATTATACCTGAGCTTTAGCTACCATAACCTATTATATATTAAAAATGAGGTCACTATTAATACAAGAGGGCGCCACATAGCGTGATATTGTTGACTCAAGATCCAAATGGGTGGTTATTGTTGTCGCTTACCAGAGATCAATGCACCGTATTATAACCGTGCTGACAGGCAGGCTAACACTTTCAGTGGTTAGCACACTGGGTGCCTCAGGCAGGGCTGTACACAGGTGGTACTCAGCGTTCACTTGATTGGTATGCGTCTGTGCAGCTAATGAGTGAGACACTGCGGTGGATCGGACACTTTGAAACCTTTACCAGGAAGGAGACACTGCGGTGGATCAAACACTTTGGCACTTTTACCAGGAAGGATCGAAAGAGAACAAAGGACAACTTCCGTGTATAAAATAAATGAGTTTTAATCCAGTTGTATGGATTAAAACTCATTTATTTTATACACGGAAGTTGTCCTTTGTTCTCTTTCGATCCTTCCTGGTAAAAGTGCCAAAGTGTTTGATCCACCGCAGTGTCTCCTTCCTGGTAAAGGTTTCAAAGTGTCCGATCCACCGCAGTGTCTCACTCATTAGCTGCACAGACGCATACCAATCAAGTGAACGCTGAGTACCACCTGTTTACAGCCTGCCTGAGGCCACCCAGTGTGCTAACCACTGAAAGTGTTAGCCTGCCTGTCAGCACCGGTTATAATACGGTGCATTGATCTCTGGTAAGCGACAACAATAACCACCCATTTGGATCTTGAGTCAACAATATCACGCTATGTGGCGCCCTCTTTTTTATTTCTAATTACAGATATCTCCTTCCCGAAGACCAGAGGAGCTTTGCCGCCAGCACATCTGATTGCCTTACAAAATTAGCACCATCATCTCACATGAACTTTATGGTTTGTTCTTAGACCAATATCACTTATTAACATTTTTTTCAGCGCACCCCGATCACGGTTCCCCTAGGGGTTCCCCTCTCATCACTATTAATACAACTCAACATTGTGTAACACATTGTTCATAGTCTTCCTATGTAACTTTGTTTATAGAGTACAACCTATTAACTTAAGTTCATCCTGCAGCATAGATTGAACATAGATTCCTCATGTTAATGCGTACCAATATGCTGCCTATGATACATATGTTGTTGATCCATATTGTTTGATCTTAGAGGTTTATCTCTCCATCTTGTTTCACAACCTAACTGTCCAATGCAGTGTTGTGCTGTTGCTCATATGATTTATGTATATTGTTGAAACCTCAATAAAAAATATATTTAAAAAAAAAAAAAAAAATTGTATATGAAGTGGTCAAAAGAGTTTCTGGAAGTAACACAATCTAGGTATAAATTGTTTTACTCTGTTGATATTTCTACACTAACAATATTTTATAAAATTTTAACTTTTCACAAGAAAATGCAGAGAAAAGTATTTTAAAGGTTATCCAGTAACATATTTACCTCAACACTATTTTATGTAAATTATACCATAGTGTAGCATGCTAGCATGTCAAAGTTGTTTATCGAAATGTGTTTATTCTCTAAAATTATAAATTATTACATGTTGTACCTATACATCCACAAATATGTCAAATGAGTAATTGCTGAGACATTAAATGTGAAATTTCTAAAATCCATTTGCTTATTTGTCTGATAAAACTGAAACCTCCTCCCCTAATGCCCTTAGACTAATTTGGTAAAATAATGGATATTTTTAAAGCACAGTAATCAGTTTCAGATTCCTGGTGCAACCCACTTCATGATGGCTTATTCCTGGCAGGATGGGTTTTCATGAGTGCATGTTTCACAGAAATATAACTAATAAACCACTGCTACAATTAAACACAGTTATTGTAAAGACTTCAGGAAAAAAATAAAAACTTCATAAAAATATTTTGACAGTTGGATTTTAATCTTGCAAATATAATTTATATTCTAACATTACATCAAGTTTATCTTACATTAAAATTATTTTTATTTTAATAATAGACAATGTATAGTGAAATAAAACAAATAATTAACATAGGGCTAGATTATAAGTGGAGCACAAAATACAGCTTATGCAAAAGCGTTATTTGTGCTCCACTTAATAATACCAGTGCATTCAAATGTGCACTGGTATTACAACTTAGGTCCAATGCAAATGCGACCTTGTGTTTGCATGGCAGGGAAGCTTTGTGCTCGCAAGAGCGCACTTCCATAGGCTCCAATGGGAGCCCTGTTCTCATGCCGTCAGGCATGGCATGAGAACCTAGCGCAGTGAAGGGGGTAAGTCATGTAGGGATTGGCAGCAGGTTTAAATATATATATGTATGAATATATACATATATATTTGTGTTTATATGGCTATATACACAGATTGACACATAAATATATATGTATATACAGGGAGTGCAGAATTATTAGGCAAGTTGTATTTTTGAGGATTAATTTTATTATTGAACAACAACCATGTTCTCAATGAACCCAAAAATCTCATTCATATCAAAGCTGAATAGTTTTGGAAGTAGTTTTTAGTTTGTTTTTAGTTATAGCTATTTTAGGGGATATCTGTGTGTGCAGGTGACTATTACTGTGCATAATTATTAGGCAACTTAACAAAAAAACAAATATATACCCATTTCAATTATTTATTTTTACCAGTGAAACCAATATAACATCTCAACATTCACAAATATACATTTCTGACATTCAAAAACAAAACAAAAACAAATCAGTGACCAATATAGCCACCTTTCTTTGCAAGGACACTCAAAAGCCTGCCATCCATGGATTCTGTCAGTGTTTTGATCTGTTCACCATCAACATTGCGTGCAGCAGCAACCACAGCCTCCCAGACACTGTTCAGAGGGGGTGTACTGTTTTCCCTCCTTGTAAATCTCACATTTGATGATGGACCACAGGTTCTCAATGGGGTTCAGATCAGGTGAACAAGGAGGCCATGTCATTAGATTTTCTTCTTTTATACCCTTTCTTGCCAGCCACGCTGTGGAGTACTTGGACGTGTGTGATGGAGCATTGTCCCTGCATGAAAATCATGTTTTTCTTGAAGGATGCAGACTTCTTCTGTACCAACTGCTTGAAGAAGGTGTCTTCCAAAAACTGGCAGTAGGACTGGGAGTTGAGCTTGACTCCCATCCTCAACCCGAAAAGGCACCACAAGCTCATCTTTGATGATACCAGCCCAAACCAGTACTCCAACCTCCACCTTGGCTGCGTCTGAGTCGGACTGGAGCTCTCTGCCCTTTACCAATCCAGCCACGGGCCCATCCATCTGCCCATCAAGACTCACTCTCATTTCATCAGTCCAAAAAACCTTAGAAAAAATCAGTCTTGAGATATTTCTTGCCCAGTCCTTGACGTTTCAGCTTGTGTGTCTTGTTCAGTGGTGGTCGTCTTTCAGCCTTTCTTACCTTGGCCATGTCTCTGAGTATTGCACACCTTGTGCTTTTGGGCACTCCAGTGATGTTGCAGCTCTGAAATATGGCCAAACTGTGGCAAGTGGCATCTTGGCAGCTGCACGCTTGACTTTTCTCAGTTCATGGGCAGTTATTTTGCGCCTTGGTTTTTCCACATGCTTCTTGCAACCCTGTTGACTATTTTGAATGAAACGCTTAATTGTTCGATGATCACGCTTCAGAAGCTTTGCAATTTTAAGAGTGCTGCATCCCTCTGCAAGATATCTCACTATTTTTGACTTTTCTGAGCCTGTCAAGTCCTTCTTTTGACCCATTTTGCCAAAGGAAAGGAAGTTGCCTAATAATTATGCACACCTGATATAGGGTATTGAGGTCATTAGACCACACCCCTTCTCATTACAGAGATGCACATCACCTAATATGCTTAATTGGTAGTAGGCTTTCGAGCCTATACAGCTTGGAGTAAGACAACATGCATAAAGAGGATGATGTGGTCAAAATACTCATTTGCCTAATAATTCTGCACTCCCTGTATACATATATATTTATCAGGAACACACAGTCCTCATAGACTGCAATGTAAAGGCATTTTCAGTGCTGTTTTTTTTTCTAACTCTAAACACCCGGGGCGCAATCAAATATACGGAGCAGGTTTCGGTGCAAGCGTGGGAATCTGCACCGCCCGTAATTTCACCTTGCACATCGGGGTATAATATAAACCCCGCCGGCAGTTCATAAAGGGCCGTAAGTCGGATAAACTAGCGATGACCAGAAATGAGCGTAACTACAAATTTCTGGAGTCGCCAGTGACTTATGGCACTTTAGAAACTGCCGGCACCTAAGAAAAGTAAAGAAGATAACAAATCTCCCGTAAAAGTCTAACACGCCTCCCAAAAATAAGCCCGACATGTAAAACCCCTATATCCGCAATCCCCCCTCTCATTACTAATATTAAATGTATTAACCCCTAGACCGACAACCCCCCACAAGGCAATATGCCTATTTAAACTATTAACCCCTATATCCGCCATCAAACCCACACCGCAAGTAATAACTAAATTATTAACCCCTAAACCACCATAGCCCACAACTTAATTAACCTATTCAAGTATTAACCCCTAAACCGCCATAACCCACATAGCTTATTAAATGTATTAACCCTTAATCTGCCGCCGCCAACGTCGCCGCCACTATAATAAAGTTATTAACCCCCTAAACCTAAGTCTAACCCTAACCCTAACACCCCCTAACTTAAATATTATTGAAATATATCTAAATAAGTGTACTATTATTAACTAAATTAACCTATTTAAAACTAAATACTTACCTATAAAATAAACCCTAAGATAGCTACAATATAATTAATAATTACATTGTAGCTATTTTAGGATTTATTTTTATTTTACAGGCAATTTTTTTATTTATTTTAACTAGGTACAATAGTTATTAACTATTTAATACCTACCTAGTTAAAATAAAGACAAATTTACCTGTAAAATAAATCCTAACCGAAGTTGCAATTACACCTAACACTACACTGTCATTAAATAAATTAAATTAATTAACTAAAATTACCTAAAATTAAATACAATTAAATAAAATAAACTAAAGTACAAAACCCCCCACTAAATTACAGAAAATAAAAAAAAATTACAAGAAATTTAAACTAATTACACCTAACCTAAGCTCCCTAATAAAATAAAAAAGCCCCCCATAAATAATAAAATTCCCTACCCTATACTAAATTACAAGTAGCCCATAAAGGGCTTTTTTGCGGGGGCATTGCACCAAAGAAATCAGCTCTTTACCTAGTAAAAAAAGAACATACTAACCTCCCCCCCAACATTAAAACCCACCACCCCACACACCCAACCTTACTCTAAAATCCCCCCTTAAAAAACCTAACATAACCCCTTGAAAGAATCAACCTACCTTGAGCCGTCTTCACCCAGCATGGGCAGAAGTCTTCATCCGATCCGGGCAAGACGTCTTCATCGAATCCGGGCAGAAGAGGTCTCCAGAATGGGCAGAAGGTCTTTATCCAAAGCAGCAATCTTCTTATCTTCTTCCATCTGACGAGGAGCGGATCCATCCTTGGGAGACATCTGACGCGGAGCATCTTCTTTGTTCGACGTCCAACTGAAGAATTAAGGTTCCTTTAAATGACATCATCCAAGATGGCGTCCCTTCAATTCCGATTGGCTGATAGAATTCTATCAGCCAATCGGAATTAAGGTAGGAAAAATCCTATTGGCTGATGCAATCAGCCAATAGGACTGAGCTTTCATTCTATTGGCTGATTGGAACAGCCAATAGAATGTGAGGTCAATCCTATTGGCTGATTGGATCAGCCAATCAGATTGAACTTCAATCCTATTGGCTGATTGCATCAGCCAATAGGATTTTTCCTACCTTAATTCCGATTGGCTGATAGAATTCTATCAGCCAATCGAAATTGAAGGGACACCATCTTGGTTGACGTCATTTAAAGGAACCTTCATTTTTCAGTTGGACGTCGAACGAACAGGATGCTTCACGTCGGATGTCTTCAAGATGGAGCCGCTCCTCGTCGGATGGAAGAAGATAGGAGATGCCGCTTGGATGAAGACTTCTGCCCGTCTGGAGGACCTCTTCTGCCCGGATTCAATGAAGACTTCTGCTTGGCTGGGTGAAGACGGCTCAAAGTAGGGTGATCTTCAAGGAGTTAGTGTTTTTTTAAGGGGGGATTGGGTGGGTTTTAGAGTAAGGTTTGGTGTGTGGGTGGTGGGTTTTAATGTTGGGGGGTTTTATTTATTTTTTTACAGGTAAAAGAACTGATTACTTTGGGGCAATGCCCTGCAAAAATCCCTTTTAAGGGCTATTTGTAATTTAGTATAGGGTAGGGAATTTTATTATTTTGGGGGGCTTTTTTATTTTAATAGGGGCCTTAGATTAGGTGTAATTAATTTAAACTTCTTGTTATTTTTTTATTTTCTGTAATTTAGTGGGGGGTTTTTGTACTTTAGTTTATTTTATTTTATTTTAGATAATTGTAGTTAATTAATTTCATTTATTTAATGATAGTGTAGTGTTAGGTGTAATTGTAACTTAGGTTAGGATTTATTTTAAAGGTAAATTTGTATTTATTTTAAATAGGTAGCTATTAAATAGGTAATAACTATTTAATAACTATTGTACCTAGTTAAAATAAATACAAAGTTTCCTGTAAAATAAAAATAATCCTAAAATGGCTACAATGTAATTATTATTATATTTTAGCTACCTTAGGGTTTATTTTATAGGTAAGTATTTAGTTTTAAATAGTAATTAAGTTAATAATAGTACATTTATTTAGATTTATTTAAATAATATTTAAGTTAGGGGGGTGTTAGGGTTAGATATTATAGTGGCGGGCGACCGTTGGCGGGTGGCAGATTAGGAGTTAATACATTTAATATGCTATGTGGGCTATGGTGGTTTAGGGGTTAATAATTTAGTTATTACTTGTGGTGTGGGTTTGATGGCAGATATAGGGGTTAATAGACTATTAGTTATTGCGGTGGGGGATTGCATTTGACAGGTAGATAGACATTGCACATGCGTTATGTGTTTTTATTTTTGCAGGCATTTTCGGGAGTTATGGTGCTCCCATACTCAGCCCAAGGATTGCTACAGCTGCCTTTTACGGCGAGGTAAAAATGGAGTAAGATTTCTCCATTTTCGCCACGTAAGTCCTTGCGCTGGATATTGGATACTGATTTGCGATGCCATTCTATGTTAGCTTATAGGAGTAATAATTGCAGGTGACGGCTGAAATATACGTGCTTAACTTGTATGCTACGCCGTATATGTAATACCAAAATGCCGTAAAATCTGGTGGCGGAGGATTTTGCGAGCGACGCTGCATATGTAATGGATGCCACGCTTTGTGCAGTTTAAAAAAAAATGCTAAGATTTTTAATATTACAAAAATTAACTACACAGTGTACTTTGGGGGCAATTGGGTGACATTATTTGATGGTGTTTTTTTATCATGCGATCACAAATATATATATATATATATCTTTTACTGGTAGAAATCTCAATGCAACTAGGCTCATCTAGTAGATATGTTTTTAGCTAGTTTAAGGTCTGTAGGTCCCATTAACAGATGACATCTAGTAAAGGCGATTTCATATAGGTAGCTCTTGATGGCCACTGTACGGAAGTTCCCCTTCAAGGAAATACTTTTTGTTTGATATCAGGTTATAAATATTATCCAGAAAATTTTATTTTAGAGCTGGTAAAACTTAACAATTTATTAAATAGTGTCTGGTTTATGCATTGTATTTTTGATTTGAATAAAATCAAGGAATGGAAGAATAATTCCAATGTGAACTATGACCCTCATTCCTATCTTTTAGAAGTGCAATGTGAAAACATTATATAAAAAGTCACTTGATGTTAGATTCATTTCCAAAGTCTTTAATTCCATTTCAGTAGCCACTGAACCAATTTAAAAACCTATCAGACCTAAATAGATGAAGTAGCCAGGTCAACAACATGTTTGCTGACAATTAGGTAATACATTAATATGTAATATGCATATAACTAAATTAGGTAACATTAACCTTAGTAGTGTTTTCAAAGCTGCTTGCAGACTTTCAAGGAAGGAATTTATAACCAGCCAATGAAAAAACATTGCATAATTAAACAATGATAAGCATCTGTTAATCAGACAAGCGGTGCAGAGGATCAGAGGAAAAGTGAAAGAGGAGATAAAGCACTGCATATACCAAATACAGGTGTAATGTTCATGGGATATTTCCTTATCAGACCAATCCTGGCTAGTAGTCTTCTAATGACAGTATCAAGTGGAAAGATAAGGAAAAATCCCAGAACCAAGTATAACAGTTTGAAGGAATGAGGAATGTCAGTATATTTATGAAAATCTTAGTAGTGCTATCCAAATAATATATCAGCTTATGGCAGGGTTATAATCACAATACAAATAATAATTTTCCTTAAAAATAGAAACCCTTGCTCAACATGCACCTACTAGACCATACAATTAATATAAATATCTGCATTATTTTATTTAGTTAATATCCATAAACATATTGAAATATATTTGCAATAAAAGGAAATGAAATAATATTATATGCACTTGAAAACTATTTAAATATGCTATGCAAAATTCATACACGCTTATCTTAAAAAAAAAAAACAGCCTTATTTACAAGTCTTTTAACATCCAAACAATACAATTTTAAACTGTGCTCTTAAACAATAGGATAATAAATATTCTGCTATTTAACTGCAATTTATCCTAATACATAATTAACTTACAATATTAGAACTTGCACAGATGAGTTACTTAACTAATCAGATACAGATTTAAACGATATATAGGCTGTGAAATATTAGCTTAACATCCAAACTATTTCTTTAACTCTGCTACATACAGTAATAATAAATGCTTACTTTAACCCCTTAATGACCGGACCATTTTTCAATTTTCTTACCCTTAATGACAATGGCTATTTTTACATTTCTGCAGTGTTTGCGTTTAGCTGTAATTTTCCTCTTACTCATTTACTGTACCCACACATATTATATACCGTTTTTCTCGCCATTAAATGGACTTTCTAAAGATAGCATTATTTTCATCATATATTCTAATTTACTATAAAAAAAAATATAAAATATGAGGAAAAAAAATGGAAAAAAAAACACTTTTTTTTTTAATCTTTATGCCCCAAAATCTGTTACACATCTGCAACCACCAAAAAACACCCATGCTAAATAGTTTCTAAATTTTGTCCTGAGTTTAGAAATACCCAATGTTTACAGGTTCATTGTTTTTTTTGCAAGTTATTGGGCCATAAATACAATTAGCACTTTGCTATTTCCAAACCACTTTTTTTCAAAATTAGTGCTAGTTACATTGGGACACTGAATCACCATTTCACCGCCAAATACGTTCAAATAAAAAAAAAAAATACATTTTTCTCAATTTTTGGTTTCTTACTGAAATTTTTACAAACAGCTTATGCAATTATGGCACAAATGGTTGGTAAATGCTTCTCTGGGATCCCGTTTGTTCAGAATAGCAGACATATATGGCTTTGGTGTTGCTTTTTGGTAATTAGAAGGCCACTAAATTTCCACTGCGCATCACACGTGTATTAGGCTAGCAGTAATGGGTTAATTAGGTAGCTTGTAGGAGCTTGCAGGGTTAATTTTTGCTTTAGTGTAGAGATCAGCCTCCTCCACCTGAAACATCAGACCCCCTGATCCCTCCCAAACAGCTCCTCTTCCCTCCCCCACCCAACAATTGTTCCCGCCATCTTAAGTACTAGCAGAAAGTCTGCCAGTGCTAAAATAAAAGGTATATTTGGGTTTTTTTGTGTGTTTTTATAGCATATTTACATATGCTGCTGTATAGAATCCCCCTTTAGCCCCCAACCTCACAGATCCCCCATAAAACAGTTCTCTAACCCTCCCCCTCTAACTTAATGGGCACCATCTTGGGTACCTGGCAGCTGTCTGCCAGTACCCAGTTTAGTAAAATAAATATGCTTTTATTATTTTTTGGCCTTTTTTGCAATTTTTCTGTAGTGTAGGCTTCCCCCCACACCCACCCCACCCCCAACCCCCAGAAACCCTTCGATCGTTTATTAAATCCCTCCTTTTCTCCCCAACTTTTAAATACATTTTTCTGTAGTGTAGCAGTTCCCACCCACTCCCGCCCGTGCACCGGCGCCCCGCCCGCCACCCCACGTGCGCGCCCCCGGACACTGCGCCTCCGATCTGGCCTACGATCCCCGCCCCCCTCCACATCACAGGCCCTTAGCAGGCCGCCCACCCACATCCCTGCCTTGCTCCCACCCACCAACGACGCCTCCGGTGCAGAGAGGGCCACAGAGTGGCTCTCTCTGCATCGGAGGCTTGTAAAGGGGTATTGCAGGATGCCTCCATATCGAGGCATCACTGCAATACTCTCAGAGCTGCTGGAAGCGATCGCAATCGCTTCCAGCACTCTGTAAGACAACTGACGTACCAGGTACGTCTATTGTCATTAACTGCTTGTTAATGGCATGACGTACCTGGTACATCAGTTGTCATTAAGGGGTTAAATGTGTGTATACAAATAGGCAGGGCTAAGAGCTATCTGAAACAATGGCATACAGATTTAAAAGTATAATCTGCTCTTTAAATCTATTAACTGTAAAGGCTATGCATATGACTTATCTTACAATAAACTCTTGTATACATCACCAAACAGCAATCCAGTTTCCAGTGTTTCGCAACAGATCCAATTTCACCCTCAGTAATTTCAAAATTCGGGGATAATGCATATGGAGTCCAATAGTAGGTGTGTGCTTTAATAATAACTGCAGCAGTTCTTTCAGGATCACCCAACAGCCACACAACCTTTTTTCAGATCTATGCTGGGGTTTAAATCATCCGATCTCACCCCTCCCGTTTTTTATTTTTATCAGTCATTGGTGAATATTGGAAACGCCCACGACCTTGTCTTGGATTGGTACTTTGCAACTCTGAACATGGATTGGTTTATTTGGTAAATGTGTTTGTCAAAGAAATGCATTCTTTGCACAACCAATCATCTCATGGTTGCAATTCCGCATCATAACCACTAGGTGGCAGCAGACGTGCAAACAAACAAATACAACAAGACCATCTTCTAAAACACTTTTAAGCAAGTTAATTTTTTTTCATAAAATGGTTATTTAATCAGATTACACTTTCTGCATTAATCATATATAACCCCAATTACAGATGGTTAATATTAGGTTATTATTTGGTAAATGTGTTGTCAAGGAAATGCATTCTTTGCAACAACCAATCATCTCATGGTTGCAATTCCGCATCATAACACTAGGTGGCAGTAGACGTACAAACAAACAAATACAACAAGACCATTTCTAAACACTTTTAAGCAAGTTAATTTTTTTTCGTAAAATGGTTATTTAATCAGATTACACTTTCTGCATTAATCATATATAACCCCAATTACAGATGGTTAATATTAGGTTATTTTTTTCTGATTATTCTGATACTAAATATGTTATATTATTAACATTTTATTATATTAAGGCAATTTAATACTGCTAATTATTAGCTTAAAATGCATTACAATTTTATCAGTATTCCGGCATTTGGATGTAATTCAGTATTGTACTGTATTCCAACAAGAATATGCCATATGTTATGTTTCTAATAAGCCCAGGATGTATCAACCTTCTTCATGCAGATCTGAGATTATATGTATTTCTGTGTATTTCTTTCTGAATACATGAATCCTGTCTATGTAGATCTGAAATAAAAAAATAAATGTTAATAATCACTTCTCTTCAGGTCCATAAACATCTATTCATGTTCTTAAACACACAGAGGCTAAGATATTCATGCTTTCAAAATATTCATGTCTTGTATTTATTTTCCTAGTATATTTTATTTGAAATCTAACTACAGTTGCTTTGAAATCATAATGTAAGTCATGTGCTTTCTCTTTGTTATCCTAACCCCAGACACAATGTCTGTGTCACATGTATTCTGGTGTTATCAGCCACACAGCCTGAGTCACTCAAACAAATCTGTGCTAATTATCAGTCCCTTGAAGAATGTTTGCATTTCTCACATCTCTTCAAATGGATCGGCATTTCCCTTGGAGGAAACCCATATATGGGCCTGTATCCTGTTCTCTTTCAAAATTACTTCCCCGACATTCCTCTAAGTGACTATATTAAATTGGGCAGGCCAAATGTTCCATTGTCCCCCCCTGTGTGTTTAGCATAATTTACATAATGAGTGTGAGAGAGCTCTTAGGAATAATCCTTTATTTTACAGACCATGTGCACATCCACAGATTTAATAAATAAAGATAAATATACTTCTATATATTATTTAATACTATTTCAAATACCTTGACATAAATCCCCCTTTCTAATTCAAAAATATGTAGGACACATGTATCTGAATTGGATCAAAGTTAGTGGTATTTGGTGAGGATGTTGACCGTACACATCATGGACAGTCTTCTATGTAGATAGTCTGTCGATTATGAGCCTTCATGTTTATCAGCTAGGCATCTTTGAACTACAGTATGTTTTTAGTTCATTTGGGGATATGACACTTCATTCTCCCTCTATGACTTGTAGTTGGGATCTTGGATGACACACTCGCAATTGATTTATATGGACCCATTTATCTATGAAACTTTCATTTTTGGGGATCCGTATTTTATAGGCCACTGGAGATATTTTGTCAGTAATGGCAAAAGGACCTTTCCATGAGGGCAGAAATTTCTTCTCCCTAACCTGATCTCTTCCAAAGTTATAAAGATAAACTTTATCATTTATTTCATATTCCTTTTTGGATGTTTTGAGATCATAATAGGTTTTAGTGGCAGTTGCGGCTCTTTCTAAATTCCTTTGAGCAAATGCAAAGGCATGTTGCAGGTGGTTTCTTAAGTTCTCCACATATTGATGTGTATTGGCAGCGTTTATCAAATTTTGGTCTGATGTACGGTACAGTAGATGCTGAGGTAGAACCATTCTTCTACCAGTCATCAGTTCAAAAGGTGACATCTTGGTAGCACTACTTGGAGTTGCTCTTAATGCCATTAAGACTAGAGGTAGTTTTACATCCCAGTCTTTACCCGTTTCACTCACAAACTTTTTGAGGATTTTAACAATGGACTGGTTGTAACGCTCTACACCACCACTTGAGGCAGCTCTATAAGCAATATGGAGCTTTCTTTTAACCCCTAGTATTTTCCACATTTTTGACATCACTTCGCTAGTGAAGTGGGTCCCCCGATATGACTCGATTCTTTGGGGCAGACCAAATCTGGAAAATACATGGTTGATGAGCAATGCTGCGCATGTTTACGCAATATTGTTAGGTGCACTAATGCACTCTACCCATTTAGTGAACAGGCATGTCACGGTTAATATGTATTTGTTACCTCTTGATGACCAATAAAATCAATTTGTATATCTGACCATGGCATTACCATCCCCCTTTTCTGCAATGGCGCTCTATGCGTTGGCGCAGTGGGTTGGAACTGTGGGCAGATTAAACACCCTTGACAGTAGGTTTGAACATCTTTCAACATGTGTGGCCAAAAAGCGTAATCACATAATATTTCATACGTGAGTTTGGCACCACGATGACCAGATGTGGGAGCATCATGGGCATGTTGAAGCATTAGACCTCTGAACTTGGTGGGTACTACCCACTGCTGGATGCCAGTTTTGGAGGTTCTAATTAACAAACCATCCTGTAACTTGAATTGTGATCTAGATTTCATTAAGATTCTAAGATCTTCTTTGCCAATGCAATCATCTTTGAGATGGGGTTGCCTTCAGGATCTTGTATGTGTTTATAGAAGATGCCTACAATGGGTTCTTCTTTTTGACTAGTGATCAGGTCCTCACTAGGAGAATCCTGACTCCATTGTACCAGGTCAGGCTTACCCTGTTGTTTTGCCTGGTTTCTGGTAATGGCTTCTACCTGAATTGCACCCATTAAGTGGTCAATATTGAGGAGTTCTCCAGTTATGGCTCCTTGTTTGGTTAATGAATCCGCAAGATCATTGCCTTCCTTATCAGTACCTAAAACTCTGGAATGACCCTTGGTCTTTTTCCAGTGTATGGTTAAATCATTGGATATCACCAGATTATCAATCTTGCAGAACAACTTGCCATGCTTGACTGGTTTGTTATTGCTTTTCTGCATGCCATTTCTTTTCCAAGTTGGCAGGTATTCAACAAAACTGTCATGCACATAATTTGAGTCAGTTATGATCACAAATTCATGAATACCATGTTCAATAGCCATTTCAATGGTTTTGAAAACAGTAGTTAGTTCCGCAACTTGACTGGATCTTGGTCCAATGTTGAAATCTATAGATATATTTGGGAATCCATTTGCACCAGTTATACCAATACCAGCGACTAATCTGCGCTCATTATCAATAGTGGCATGGTAAGAACAGCCATCAACATCCACCCAAGGTAATTTTTGACAATGGTCCTCATTGTACATTTTATATGGGGAAAGCAATTGTTCCTCCAGAAAATCATCTTCTGATAAATTCTTCCCCAGGATCTCTAGCAGTACAGTCGTGGAGCTCAGCAAGCCCCTGTGCGACTGGGTTCTTTTTATTCTGCTTGTAGCAAATTTCTAATGGCCAGCCTTGCAAGGAAAGAGTCCACGCTGTTATGCGGCTATTTGACAAATTCCCATCTCTTATTCTCTCACTTTGCAAATATAGAAAAGGCTGGTGGGCCGTTTCTACAATAAATTTCTCGCCCTGTATATAGCTGCGGAAATTTTGTAGAGCCCATATAGTAGATAAGAGGGCTTTTTCACAATCGCTAAATTTTATTTCTACTGGGGATAGATTTTTGCTCGCATAAGCAATGGCTTTGTTCAAATTATCATGCTTTTGGTATACAACAGCACTCATGCTTATATCTGTGTAACCTGTCTCTAAGAAGAAAAGTTTACCACCTTCAGGGTACGCTACGCAAGGTGCTTGAGTGAGTTTTCTCTTCAGTTCTCTGATGGCTGTCTATTGAGGCTCACTCCAGTGCCATTTCACATCTTTCTTTAGAAGAAGTAGTAGTGGTTTAGCTAATTCCGCATAATTATCAATGAATTTGCGAGAATAATTTGTCATACCCAGGAATGATCTCAATTCCTTTAAGTTAGTTGGGTTTTTAGAATTCACTATAGCTTCCACCTTTTTCTTCTGGGGATTTAATCCTTCAGAAGTAACTTCATGTCCCAAGAAGTTTACACGAGTGCGGCACCATTGAGCTTATTGTAGGGATAATTAGACACCTGCCCTTTTAAGTTGGCTGAAGACGTGTTTAAGCTCTAAGACGTGTTTTTCAAAGTCTGTGCTTTTGATTAAAACATCATCAACATAAGATAAAGTCCCCCTTTCCAGTGCATCAGGCATAGCCTTATGCATGAATACAGCAAATTCATGTCCAGAATTTATGTATCCAAAGGAAGTCTTTGAAATGCATATTGGACCTTTTGGAAAGAGAATGCCAGCTTATATTGGTCCTCTTCATGTACCTTTATGGTCCAATATCCCTGTGCACAATCAATGGCAGTGAATATTTTGGATCCCTGCATTTGTGCTAGGCACTGGTCAATGTATGGTACAGGCCAGCCAGACATGCATACTCATTTGTTTAGCTGTCTTAAGTCAGCACACAAACGCCATTGTCCATTGGGCTTAAGGACACCTAGAATAGGATTATTATAAGAGTTGTGCACCTGTCTGATAATACCTCTTTCTTCCAAATTCCTTATGATCTCTGCAAGAGAATCATGTGAGGCTAAGGGAAGTCTGTACTGTTTGACAACTACAGGTGGCGCATCGGGATCTGTTTGTATTCTTGCAATGTGCAAGTCTGTAGTACCACAGTCATAAGAATCCTTAGCGAAAATATCCTTGTATTCCATTAGGTGTTCTCGCAGCTGTTGGCGTTCGTCATCGCTGGAACAGCCATTAGCTAAGGATATTTGTTCTTCGACTATTTGCTGAAATCCTGGAAAGATTTCAGGCTGTCCTATTTCATAGGCTTCTTCCAATCTAGAGGTGAGATCCCCTTGATTATAGTTTACATTGCTCGCATGACTCTGGGTATTGGGGTAATATTGCTGTTTGATTGGTTGATCAAACACTAGAGAGTCTTCTTCAATTTTACAGATGCCTTCCTCTGAGCTGAAGGGATAAATAGACTGAATATTAGCCCCTTAATGACCGGACCATTTTTCAATTTTCTTACCCTTAATGACAATGGCTATTTTTACATTTCTGCAGTGTTTGTGTTTAGCTGTAATTTTCCTCTTACTCATTTACTGTACCCACACATATTATATACCGTTTTTCTCGCCATTAAATGGACTTTCTAAAGATACCATTATTTTTATCATGTCTTATAATTTACTATAAAAAAATAATAAAATATGAGGAAAAAATGGATAAAAACACACTTTTTCTAAATTTGACCCCCAAAATCTGTTACACATCTACAATCACCAAAAAACACCCATGCTAAATAGTTTCTAAATTCTATCCTGAGTTTAGAAATACCCAATGTTTACATGTTCTTAGCTTTTTTTGCAAGTTATAGGGCCATAAATACAAGTAGCACTTCGCTATTTCCAAACCACTTTTTTTCAAAATTAGCGCTAGTTACATTGGAACCATGATATCTGTCAGGAATATCTGAATATCCCTTGACATGTATATATTTTTTGTTAGAAGACAACCCAAAGTATTGATCTAGGCACATTTTGGTATATTTTATGCCACCATTTCACCGCCAAATGCGAGCAAATAAAAAAAAAAACTTAAAATTTTTCACAATTTTAGGTTTCTCACTGAAATTATTTACAAACAGCTTGTGCTATTATGGCACAAATTGTTGTAAAAGCTTCTTTGGGATCCCCTTTGTTCAGAAATAGCAGACTTATATGGCTTTGGCATTGCTTTTTGGTAATTAGAAGGCCGCTAAATGCTGCTGCGCACCACACGTAAATTATGCCCAGCAGTGAAGGGGTTAATTAGGTAGGTTGTAGGGAGCTTGCAGGGTTCATTTTAGCTTTAGGGTAGAGATCAGCCTCCCACCTGACACATCCCACCCCCTGATCCCTCCCAAACAGCTCTCTTCCCTCGCCCACCCCACAAATGTCCCCGCCATCTTAAGTACTGGCAGAAAGTCTGCCAGTACTAAATAAAAGGAGTTTTTTTTTATATAAAAAAAATAAAATATTTTAGCTGTGATGGACTCCTGCCTTAGCCCCAACTTCCATGATCCCCCCCCCCAGCTCTCTAACCCTATCCCCTATCTAATTGCGGCCATCTTGGGTACTGGCAGCTGTCTGCCAGTACCCAATTTGCCCCAAAAACAAAAGTATTTTTTCCTCTTTTGGAATTTTTTATGTTTTCTGTAGTGTAGCAGCCCCCCACAATACCCCTATCCCCCTCCCAGATCCTTTTATATTATTTTTTTTTTAAATCTTCCCCCCCCTCTTCCCTCCTCATTGGTGTCAGTGGCCAGCTAATGCGCGCGCACAAGCACGCGCACGCGCGCCCCCCGCACGCTCCTGGCACCCGGCGTGCACATTGCACTTCTAGGAACCGGATGCCGGGTAGCGATGGGCCACCCACCCGCCTCCCCGTTACGCTCCCACTCACCAACGAACCGGCACCATCGCTACCGATGCAGAGAGGGACACAGAGTGGCTCTCTCTGCATCGGAGTCTTCTAAAAAGGTATTGCAGGATGCCTCCATATGGAGGCATCACTGCAATACCCTGAGAGCTGCTGGAAGCGATTGCGATCGCTTCCAGAACTCTATTAGACAACTGACGTAACAGGTACGTCCATTGTCATTAACTGCTTGTTAATGCATGACGTACCTGGTACGTCAGTTGTCATTAAGTGGTTAAATAGACCCTCTGGCATGGATGCAAAGGATTGTTCTATTAATTGTTCTTCAGTTAGGTATCCTTCAGGTATTAGCCCAATTACATTATTCTGGAATCCAAAAGTGTAATAACTTGATTCCAGTGCATATCCTATGGTAGTTCCCTTGGATAATGTTATATCCTGTGGGGTCATGTTATGCACAATAATATGTATTGGAATAGTTCCAATATTCACCATAGGAGTGTAGGTTACTGTGACACCCAGATTTTGTATTCTATGGGAGAGGCAAATCAGTGTTTCAGAAGTTTTTAATTTCTGACCTCTCTTTACCTGTAAGGGTAAAAGAAATTTATCCGCCCCAGCAGGAATTATAACATCGCTAGATACCTGCATATTCACAGCATATGGCAATTGCTGGTTTGATTTTAGGGCTGCATTTTCATCCTGAAATACTTCAGGTCCCCCTTTAACCTGCTCCAAAGGCAAGAATTAATCAAATCTATTTGTATGGCATATCTATGTAAGATATCATTGCCAATGTATATTTGATTATGGGGAGTATTTAAAACTAAAAACAGGTGCTGACTTATTACCAATAGAGATAGATAATAAGCACTTAGCTGTGATGTTATAGCTTTCAAACCTGTCATCCAGGTTGTGGACACAGTGGTCTTGGGGAGAAAGATATTTAATCACTTTAGGTTCAGCTATTTGCGCTAATAAACCTTCGCTTATATAGCTAGCTTCCTGTTTTAAGTTTATTTTAGCATACTTGGTTTTACCAAGGTCATGTACTTTTATATTGATAAATAGATCCTCTTTAACTCTCTCAATCCCTGTGAGGTATTGAGCGTGGCCTCCCCCCTTAGGGATTTTATGATCCCCCTTGTGGAGTGATATGGTTAATACATCACCATCTAGGGAAATATTCGCTATCTTTCCAGGTGAAATTTTAAAATTATTACCATCAGAGCCACTAAAAGGAGTCTGATCATCTATTTGTAGAATAGTGATTTCATGTACAGAGTTATTCCTGAAATGAATCTCCACAGCATCTGGTTTCTCTTCCACCACTTGACAGCTATGTCGCACGCAAGATCTACCAGATTTTTCATAATTGATAGGCCGTTTAACTTGTGACCAAATTACATTATTTATGCAATCAATTATGGTGCTTAATCATTTCAGGAGATCACTACCAATAATTAAATGATCAGTTGGCAGATCCACTATAATGACAGGGTGTCTTATGACCCTGTTCCCCAATTTAAATTTTAACCAGGCAGTACCGTAGACTTTCAGGGAGTCACCCCCAACACCTATTAGAGAACCGTCAAATTCTCTTATCTTAGGTTTGTGGTGTGTTAGCTCATTTAGCTGTGTGTAGTACCTGTGGGATAAGATAGTTGCCTGTGACCCAGTGTTAATTAATCCCCTGATAGGGTTGGAGACTGAATCTTGCAGCTCAACTAATACATAATATCTTCCTGCAGTTTCTACCATTTCACACATAAAGTTGGCGTTATCATACATTTGTGGGCTTCGCCACGTGTTACCTGAGTTTGCCACGCTTTCTGATGCAGAAAAATCTTCATACCTACCTGTTTCCTCTATGACAGGTTCGGCTGGATTCTTGTGTACTGCATCTGTGGAGATAAGGTTAAGAGAGTGCTGCAAAGGAAGAGGTTTGTTAGTTTTTCCCGGATGAGGTTGCCTGTCATCACAGCTAAATTGTCCGTTTCCGGTCTGTGGGGAGAGAACATGATTAGTATCATTGATATTTATTATTACATTTTGTATATCTCTCCCTTCCCCTTTAGGTGATACTGCAATATTTATGACTGTGCCTGTGGTCCACTGCTGACCACTGGCTGTACCCCTAAAAAAGTATTGTTCGGTTGCTGAGCCGTAGATTTTTGACTCATATTAGCGATTTGTTCGCTCAACCGATTTAACTGGGAAAACAGCATATCTACCTGATTGTAAAAGTTACCTCTACCCCTTTGCCTATCTCCTGGTGCCCCATTGTAATGATTCCTGGACCATTGGGTTCCCTCAGAATCAGGGACGCTATTTCTATTCTGGCGTGGTTGCCCCTGGGGTTCAGCTTGCTCAGTATTAGTACCTTGGGGAGCATTATATACCTGGGGTGTCTGGTTACCCTGAGAATATCTTTGCCGTCTATTGTATCTACCCTTGCGCGGATACCAATTATATGGTGAGTATTCTCTTTGTGAGTAATTATTCACCTGATTATGTCCCCTACTTTGGTTATAGTCTCCCTGTGCCTCAACCTGTGCAGGAGAGGGGGCAGAGTTAAACCTCTGTGGAGATGGCCTGTTTTGACTGGCCACCTCTGCATAAGTTCTCTTTTTAGACTCCAAATTGAGGGGGCTAGGTGACACCCTAGTTTCTGCCACAATTTTGGGTTTTAACTCCTTTTTAACCCCCTGCTCACTGGACTGCTGAATAGAGTATAACTTTGTACTCTCTTTGATCAGCCATTCCAATGAGCAGTCCTCATCAAAATCTCTAGCTAAGTTGATTTTGATGGGTGTAGGCAGGGCTTCAAAAAATAAATGTACAAATTCTGAGCCGTCAAATTTGGGATTATCTTCAGCCATGCTGTACGCATTTTTCAATACAGAAAGGAATTTGATTGTACTCTGATTCGCACGACACTTTAAACCATATACCGCTATTTTCGTGGCAGTTTTAGTGCGATATTGCCCGAATTCTTTTCTGCATTGTCGTTTTACCTCATTCCAGGAATGAATATTCATATCCTTTAGTGAAGCAAAGAATTTGTGATGCTTACTGTCAAATACCCAGGGCAGATATTCAATTTTCAATTTCTCACTTGTAACATTCATTATAGATAACGCATTTTCAAAAGCCTCTAAATGATCAATTACAGATGTTGTTCCCTTATTGGAGAATATAGGTACTGCGCGTTGTACGAAGGTGATTATTTTATGGGAATCGTATACTTTATTAGACTTACTTTGGGCTTCTCTGTTAGAGTTTCCCTCCCTCGCACCAGCTGCGCTACAGCAATCCTCTGGATTTACATCCTGAGGGGATTGTCTATTCGGGAAATCTATTTCTTACCCGTTAGGGGTCATTTGTCTATATTGTTCCATATATTTCTGTACCTCGTCCCTGACGCGTTCGCTAAAGGAGTTAGCATTATCTACATTATTCTCACTGTTAATATAAGGGTTTTCATTATGGCGATATGACCTTTTTAAATCGCTTAATTCTCTCTGGCTTTGTGCAAGCTGTTTATTTAAATATTGTATCTGTGCGAGTAAGTCGATGTTATGTTTATCTAAGGTGGCTAGGTTTTGGGCAAATTCATCCATTTTATTTTTGGCTATTTTTAAATCCTCTTCGCGTCTGCGTGAGGAACGAATACTATTTTCTAGCTCCTGTATTTGCAATCGTTTGTCTGTGACACAAAACGACATTTCGTCAATCATGCATATTAAGAGGGGCCAAGATTTTAGTATTAGTTCCTCTCGCTTTTTGGGAGTTTTGCATTGATTAATCATTAATAATTCCTGGAAGAATTCATTCTCTTCATTCCACATATTATTATTAACGGTAATATTTTTAGCTCTAGTTTCAAGCATATCCATAAAATCATTTAATTTACCAGCAATATTTAACCTTCCTTTATTGTAACTTAAGATATCTTTCTTAAGGACCTGACCTTTAGTAATAGGTATGGTAATAGGACCAATTTCATCGCTATGTATAGAATTAAATGAGTCACTTCTGGCTACAGACATTATTGTATTGGTTTAGTATTCAGTTTAAACTAAAACGCTAATAACATTTTGCCAATAAAAAGAGAGAAAACATTTATATTTCAATTTTTTTTTTATTAATTTTGAAATATGAAAAATTCATATTCCGAAATATGAAAATTTAATAATTTTGATTCATTTTGAAAATATGAAAAATTAATATTTTTGATTAATTTTGAAATATGAAAAATTTATATTTTTATTAATTTTTCAAAATTAATCTTTAATAATATTTCAAGATATTAATATCAATCTCGAAATATGAAAAATAATATTTCAACTTCTCAAAAATTATATCTTCAAAATATTAATATCGAAATATGAATTATTATTTTTTTTCTCTTTTATAATAATTTCTATTTACTACAAATATATTATATCAATTATGATGGATATTATTAAATCTCATGCAAAGTGCGTCCAATTATTATGTCAGTATATTTATGAAAATCTTAGTAGTGCTATCCAAATAATATATCAGCTTATGGCAGGGTTATAATCACAATACAAATAATAATTTTCCTTAAAAATAGAAACCCTTGCTCAACATGCACCTACTAGACCATACAATTAATATAAATATCTGCATTATTTTATTTAGTTAATATCCATAAACATATTGAAATATATTTGCAATAAAAGGAAATGAAATAATATTATATGCACTTGAAAACTATTTAAATATGCTATGCAAAATTCATACACGCTTATCTTAAAAAAAAAAAACAGCCTTATTTACAAGTCTTTTAACATCCAAACAATACAATTTTAAACTGTGCTCTTAAACAATAGGATAATAAATATTCTGCTATTTAACTGCAATTTATCCTAATACATAATTAACTTACAATATTAGAACTTGCACAGATGAGTTACTTAACTAATCAGATACAGATTTAAACAATATATAGGCTGTGAAATATAAGCTTAAAATCCAAACTATTTCTTTAACTCTGCTACATACAGTAATAATAAATGCTTACTTTAAATGCTTGTATACAAATAGGCAGGCTAAGAGCTATCTGAAACAATGGCATACAGTTTAAAAGTATAATCTGCTCTTTAAATCTATAAACCGTAAAGGCTATGCATATGACTTATCATACAATAAAACTCTTGTATACATCACCAAACAGCAATCCAGTTTCCAATGTTTCGCGACAGATCCAATTTCACCTCAGTAATTTCATTTAAATTCGGGGATAATGCAATAGTAGGTGTGTGCTTTAATAATAACTGCAGCAGTTATTCCTTTCAGGATCAGCCAACAACCACACAACCTTTTTTCAATCTCTATGCTGGGGTTTAAATCATCTGATCTCACCCCTCCCCGTTTTTGATTTTTATCAGTCATTGGTGAATATTGGAAACGCCCACGGCCTTGTCTTGGATTGGTTCTTTGCAACTGAACATGGATTGGTTTATTTCGTAAAGGTGTTGTCAAGGAAATGCATTATTTGCAACAACCAATCATATCATGGTTGCAATTCCGCATCATAACACTAGGTGGCAGCAGACGTACAAACAAACAAATACAACAAGACCATTTCTAAACAATTTTAAGCAAGTTCATTTTTTTTCATAAAATGGTTATTTAATCAGATTACACTTTCTTCATTAATCATATATAACCCCAATTACAGATGGTTAATATTAGATTATTTTTTTCTGATTATTCTGATACTAACGCCTAGATTTAGAGTTCTGCGGCCAAAGGGGTGCGTTAGCTACGCATGCTTTTTTCTGGCCGCACCTTTTAAATACCGCTGGTATTGAGAGTTCACAGAATGGCTGCGTTAGGCTCCAAAAAAGGAGCGTAGAGCATATTTAACGCAACTTCAACTCTCGATACCAGCGGTGCTTACGGACGCTGCCAGCTTCAAAAACGTGCTCGTGCACGATTCCCCCATAGAAAACAATGGGGCTGTTTGAGCTGAAAAAAAACCTAACACCTGCAAAAAAGCCGCGTTCAGCTCCTAACACAGCCCCATTGTTTGCTATGGGGAAACACTTCCTACGTCTGCACCTAACACTCTAACATGTACCCCAAGTCTAAACACCCCTAACCTTACACTTATTAACCCCTATTCTGCTGCCCCCTGCATATTATTATTAACCCCTAATCTTCTGCTTCGTAAACCGCCGCTACTTACATTATCCCTATGTACCCCTAATAAGCTGCCCCTAACACTGCCGACCCCTATATTATATTTATTAACCCCTAATCTGCCCCCCACAACGTCGCCTCCACCTGCCTACACTTATTAACCCCTAATCTGCCAAACGGACCGCACCGCTATTATAATAAAGTTATTAACCCCTAATCCGCCTCACTAACCCTATAATAAATAGTATTAACCCCTAATCTGCCCTCCCTAACATCGCCGACACCTAACTTCAAACATTAACCCCTAATCTGCCGACTGGAGCTCACTGCTATTCTAATAAATGTATTAACCCCTAAAGCTAAGTCTAACCCTAACACTAACACCCCCCTAAGTTAAATATAATTTAAATCTCACAAAATAAATTAACTCTTATTAAATAAATTATTCCTATTTAAAGCTAAATACTTACCTGTAAAATAAATACTAATATAGCTACAATATAAATTATAATTATATTATATTATAGCTATTTTAGGATTAATATTTATTTTACAGGTAACTATGTATTTATTTTAACCAGGTACAATAGCTATTAAATAGTTAAGAACTATTTAATAGCTAAAATAGTTAAAATAATTACAAAATTACCTGTAAAATAAATCCTAACCTAAGTTACAATTAAACCTAACACTACACTATCAATAAATTAATTAAATAAAATACCTACAATTACCTACAATTAAACCTAACACTACACTATCAATAAATAAATTAAATAAACTACCTACAATTATCTACAATTAAACCTAACACTATACTATCAATAAATAAATTAAATACAATTCCTACAAATAAATACAATGAAATAAACTAACTAAAGTACAAAAAATCAAAAAAGAACTAAGTTACAAAAAATAAAAAAATATTTACAAACATTAGAAATATATTACAACAATTTTAAACTAATTACACCTACTCTAAGCCCCCTAATAAAATAACAAAGCCCCCCAAAATAAAAAAATGCCCTACCCTATTCTAAATTACTAAAGTTCAAAGCTCTTTTACCTTACCAGTCCTGAACAGGGCCCTTTGCGGGGCATGCCCCAAGAAGTTCAGCTCTTTTGCCTGTAAAAAAAAAAACCATACAATACCCCCCCAACATTACAACCCACCACCCACATACCCCTAATATAACCCAAACCCCCCTTAAATAAACCTAACACTAAGCCCCTGAAGATCTCCCTACCTTGAGTCGTCTTCACCCAGCCGAGCCAAATTCTTCATCCAAGCGGAGCAAGAAGAGGTCCTCTATCCGGTAGAAGTCTTCATCCAAGCGGGGCAGAAGAGGTCTTCCATCCGATTGAAGTCTTCATCCAAGAGGCATCTTCTATCGTCATCCATCCGGAGCGGAGCGGCAGCATCCTGAAGACTTCCGACGCGGAACATCCATCCTGGTCGACGACTGAACGACGAATGACGGTTCCTTTAAATGACGTCATCCAAGATGGCGTCCCTCTAATTCCGATTGGCTGATAGGATTCTATCAGCCAATCAGAATTAAGGTAGGAATATTCTGATTGGCTGATGGAATCAGCCAATCAGAATCAAGTTCAATCTGATTGGCTGATAACTTAGTTCTTTTTTATTTTTTGTACTTTAGTTAGTTTATTTCATTGTATTTATTTGTAGGAATTATATTTAATTTATTTATTGATAGTGTAGTGTTAGGTTTAATTGTAGATAATTATAGGTATTTTATTTAATTAATTTATTGATAGTGTAGTGTTAGGTTTAATTGTAACTTAGGTTAGGATTTATTTTACAGGTAAATTTGTAATTATTTTAACTATTTTAGCTATTAAATAGTTCTTAACTATTTAATAGCTATTGTACCTGGTTAAAATAATTACAAAGTTACCTGTAAAATAAATATAAATCCTAAAATAGCTATAATATAATTATAATTTATATTGTAGCTATATTAGGATTTATTTTACAGGTAAGTATTTAGCTTTAAATAGGAATAATTTATTTAGGAAGAGTTAATTAATTTCGTTAGATTAAAATTATATTTAATTTAGGGGGGTGTTAGTGTTAGGGTTAGACTTAGCTTTAGGGGTTAATACATTTATTAGAATAGCGGTGAGCTTCAGTCGGCAGATTAGGGGTTAATAATTGAAGTTAGGTGTCGGCGATGTTAGGGAGGGCAGATTAGGGGTTAATACTATTTATTATAGGGTTAGTGAGGCGGATTAGGGGTTAATAACTTTTTTATAGTAGCGCTCAGGTCCGGTCGGCAGATTAGGGGTTAATAAGTGTAGGCATGTGGAGGCGACGTTGTGGGGGGCAGATTAGGGGTTAATAAATATAATATAGGGGTCGGCGGTGTTAGGGACAGCAGATTAGGGGTACATAGGGATAATGTAAGTAGCAGCGGTTTACGGAGCGGCAGATTAGGGGTTAAAAATAATATGCAGGGGTCAGCAATAGCGGGGGCGGAAGAATAGGGGTTAATAAGTGTAAGGTTAGGGGTGTTTAGACTCGGGGTACATGTTAGAGTGTTAGGTGCAGAGGTAGGAAGTGTTTCCCCATAGCAAACAATGGGGCTGCGTTAGGAGCTGAACGCGGCTTTTTTGCAGGTGTTAGGTTTTTTTTCAGGTCAAACAGCCCCATTGTTTCCTATGGGGGAATCGTGCACAAGCACGTTTTTGAGGCTGGCCGCGTCCGTAAGCAACTCTGGTATCGAGAGTTGAAGTTGCGTTAAATATGCTCTACGCTCCTTTTTTGGAGCCTAACGCAGCCATTCTGTGGACTCTCAATACCAGAGTTATTTTAAAGGTGCGGCCAGAAAAAAGCCAGCGTTAGCTACGCGGGTCCTTACCGACAAAACTCTAAATCTAGCCGATAGAAAGCATAATGAAAATGCACATCTAAAAAGCGGGTAATGTCAAACATTCTGAAATATTATTGCATTTAAATGAGAGTCAGTAGAGTTAAAAAACAGTAATTGTGTGCTGCTCAAATGATAAATTATGATTGAACTGCCAGCTTAAGAAAAATGTACAGTATATTACGGCACTTTGCTGTTGTAAACTGGTAGTAGCTTGAAACATCTCCATAGACTTTAACAGAGGAACTTGATGATAACATCAGTTTAAACAATTACAACAGCAATGGAAACTAGGCCCAGGGGGGGTAGTTATCAACGCGTCTACTTTTCCTGCCTTCGCCGGCCCAATACGCCTGTCTAAGCTTGCCTCACATCGCCGCCGCGTACCTGCAAAAATTTGCCTAAGTTATCAAAAAAGCTGTAAAAAAGCCGCGCACCAAGTACGGGGCGATGAGCAGCGGACTGTGAGAGTTATCACTCATCCGATCTCGCTGCTCTTCGGCTATTTTACAGCTTTCATTCTAGACTGTCACTAAGCACCCACACTAACTACACTGTTCTACCCCCTATACCGGCGCCCCCGGAGCCCCCCGCAACTAAATAAAGTTAGTAACCCCTAAACCGCCGCTCCTAGACCCCGCCGCAACTCTTATAAATGTATTAACCCCTAAACCGCCGCTCACGGACACCGCTGCAACCTACATTATACCTAGTAACCCCTATCCTGCCCCCCCCTATACCGTCGCCCTCTATAATAAAGTTTTTAACCCCTATCCTGCTGATCCCGCACCTCGCCGCAACTAAATAAATAGTTTAACCCCTAAACTGCCGCTCCCTGACCCCGCTGCAACTATAATATATATATTAACCCCTAAACCGCCACTCCCGGACCCCATCACAACCTATATTAAATTTATTAACCCCTATCCTGCCCCCCTACACCATCGCCACCTATAATACATTTATTAACCCCTATCCTGTCTCCACTACACCGCCGCCACTGTAATAAAATTATTAACCCCTAAACCTAAGTCTAACACTAACCCTAACACCACCTATTATTAATTAAATAAATCTAAATAATATTTCTATTATGAACTAAATTAATCCTATTTAAAACTAAATACTTACCTTTAAAATAAACCCTAATATAGCTACAATATAAATAATAATTATATTGTAGCTATGTTAGGATTTATTTTTATTTTACAGGCAAATTTCAATTTATTTTAACTAGGTACAATAGCTATTAAATAGTTATTAACTATTTAATAGCTTACCTAGCTAAAATAAAGAGAAATTAACCTATAAAATAAAAACTAACCTAAGTTACAATTACACCTAACACTACACTATACTTTAATAAATTATTCCTATTTAAAACTAAGTACTTACCTGTAAAATAAACCCTAAGATAGCTACAATATAATTAATAATTACATTGTAGCTATCTTAGGATTTATATTTATTTTACAGGTAACTTTGTATTTATTTTAGCTAGTTAGAATAGTTATTAAATAGTTATTAACTATTTAATAACTACCTAGCTAAAAGAAATACAAAATTACCTGTAAAATAAATCCTAACCTAAGTTACAATTATACCTAACACTACACTATCATTACATTAATTAAATAAATTAACTACAAATAACTACAATTAAATACAATTACATAAACTAACTAAAGTACAAAAAATAAAAAAAGCTAAGTTACAAAAAATAAAAAAAAAATAAGTTACAAACATTTAAAAAATATTACAACAATTTTAAGCTACTTACACCTAATCTAAGCCCCCTAATAAAATAACAAAGCCCCCCAAAATAAAAAAATGCCCTACCCTATACTAAATTAAAAAAGTTCAAAGCTCTTTTACCTTACCAGCCCTTAAAAGGGCCTTTCGTGGGGCATGCCCCAAAGAATTCAGCTCTTTTGCCTGTAAAAGAAAAATACAACCCCCCCCAACATTAAAACCCACCACCCACATACCCCTAATCTAACCCAAACCCCCCTTAAAAAAACCTAACACTGCCCCCCTGAAGATCATCCTACCTTGAGTCGTCTTCACTCAGCCGAGCAGCGATGGAACCGAAGAGGAGATCCGGAGCGGCAGAAGTTATCCTCCAAGGGGCGCTGAAGAAATCTTCCATCTGATGAAGTTATCCTCCAAGCGGCGCTGAAGAAGTGTTCCATCCGATTAAGTGATCCTCCAAGCAGCGCTGAAGAAGTCTTCGATCCGGGCAATGTCATCTTCCAAGCGGGGTCTTCAATCTTCTTCTTCAGGATCCATCTTCATTCCGCCAACGCGGAACATCCTTCTTTCCCGACGGACTACCGACGAATGAAGGCTCCTTTAAGGGACGTCATCAAAGATGGCATCTCTTCAATTCCGATTGGCTGATAGGATTCTATCAGCCAATCGGAATTAAGGTAGGAAAAATCTGATTGGCTGATTGAATCAGCCAATCAGATTGAAGTTCAATCTGATTGGCTGATCCAATCAGCCAATCAGATTGATCTCGCATTCTATTGGCTGTTCCGATCAGATTTTTCCTACATTAATTCCGATTGGCTGATAGAATCCTATCAGCCAATCGGAATTGAAGGTCGCCATCTTGGATGACATCCCTTAAAGGAGCCTTCATTCGTCGGTAGTCCGTCGGGAAAGAAGGATGTTCCGCGTCGGCAGAATGAAGATGGATCCTGAAGAAGAAGATTGAAGATCCCGCTTGGAAGATGACATCGCCCGGATCGAAGACTTCTTCAGCGCCGCTTGGAGGATCACTTCATTGGATGGAAGACTTCTTCAGCACCGCTTGGAGGATCACTTCATCGGATGGAAGATTTCTTCAGCGCCTCTTGGAGGTTAACTTCTGCCGCTCCGGATCTCCTCTTCGGTTCCATCGCTGCTCGGCTGAGTGAAGACGACTCAAGGTAGGATGATCTTCAGGGGGGTAGTGTTAGGTTTTTTTAAGGGGGGTTTGGGTTAGATTAGGGGTATGTGGGTGGTGGGTTTTAATGTTGGGGGGGTTGTATTTTTCTTTTACAGGCAAAAGAGCAGTTTTCATTGGGGCATGCCCCACAAAAGGCCCTTTTAAGGCCTAGTATTACAAGTCTTGCAGGTTTATCTGCACTGCACACTTTTTTGGCTGGAACGCAACGTAACTACCGCAGCTTTCCAAAAGTCCTTTTTCAATGGGACTTCCACAGCGCCGATATTACGAGTCTGCCTGGGAGGCCAAAAAGTGAGCGGTACAGCCTATACCGTCAAGATCCATACCGTAAACTGAAAGTCAGTAGTTATGGGTTTTATGTTACAACGCCGTAAAATAAAACTCATAACTAAAGTGTTACAAAGTACACTAACACCTATAAACTACCTATTAACCCCTAAACCGAGGCTCTCCCGCATCGCAAACACTAAAATAAAATTATTAACCCCTAATCTGCTGCTCCGCACATCGTTGCCACTATAATAAACATATTAACCCCTAAACCACCACACTCCTGCATCGTAAACACTAGTTAAATATTATTAACCCCTAATCTTCTGTCCCTAACAATGCCGCAACCTACATTACTGTTATTAACCCCTAATCTGCTGTCCCTAACATCGCCGCCACTATTCTAAAGTTATTAACCCCTAAACCTAACCCTAAGTCTAACCCTAACACCCCTAACTTTAATATAATTAAAATAAATCTAAATAAAACTTACTATCATTAACTAAATAATTCCTATTAAAAACTAAATACTTACCTATAAAATAAACCCTAAGCTAGCTACAATATAAGTACTTATATTGTAAATAGTTATTAACTATTTACTAGCTACATAGTTAAAATAAATACAAATTTACCTGTAAAATAAAACCTCACCTGTCTTACACTAGCATCTAACCTTACACTACAATTAAATAAATTACATGAATTAAATACAATTAACTAAATTACAAAAAAAATAAACACTAAATTACACAAAATAAAAAAGAAATTATCAAATATTTAAACTAATTACACCTAATCTAATAGCCCAATCAAAATAAAAAAGCCCCCCAAAATAAAAAATAAAAAACAAGCCTACAATAAACTACCAATTACCCTTAAAAGGGCCTTTTGCGGGGCATTGCCCCAAAGAAATCAACTCTTTTACCTGTAAAAAAATAATACAAACAACCCCCCAACAGTACAACCCACCACCCACACAACCAAATCCCCCAAATAAAATCCTATCTAAAAAAAAACTAAGCTCCCCATTGCCCTGAAAAGGGCATTTGGATGGGCATTGCCCTTAAAAGGTCATTTAGCTCTTTTTCTGCCCAAACCCTAAGCTAAAAATAAAACCCACCCAATAAAAACTTAAAAAAAAACTAACACTAACCCCCTGAAGATCCACTTACAGTTTTTGAAGACCCGACATCCATCCTCAATGAAGCGGCAAAAGTCCTCATCAAATTCGGCAGAAGTCTTCATCCACACTCCTTTATTGCAGGTTAGCAACAAACAATACTCAAACAGCACCTTAGTTTCCTTGTACCCTTAATAGGGTTCCCTGGTGACCGGTGGTACAGAGGGAACTGCAATCCTCTCTCATATGTCAATATAATGAAGTTCCACAGCACCCAGGATTCAAAAGAAGAAATTTATTTAGGTACAAACAGTAGCAACGTTTCGGGAATATTTCCCTTAATAATGCATAGCATCAACAGGTGATTACAGAGCTTATATAGGGAAAATTTTTAGCCCTTCACATTTCTTAACACCATATATTAAACACCTTATGTTAGAAATAGTGCCATCTAGTGAAAATTACACAATAGTGTGACTTTAATTTAAATGAAAACTACCTTATAATTAAAAACATGTATTTCAACCTGTTAATCTAATTAAAAACAAAACTTAAACAGAGGATTTATGGATTATACTTAATAGGTTATACTTCATTTTAAATTCATCATTACAGAAACACTGCTAGATCAAGCTCCCTATTTAAACCCATAGGGGTCATTGCATTCAATTTGTGGATCCAAAAGGATTCCTTTTGTTTTAGCAGTTGTTCCCTATTGCCTCCTCTACGCAGCTTACCTACACTGTCAATGACCTGCCATCTTAGTTGGCTGATACTATGTCCAGCCTCTAAAAAGTGACTGGACACAGGAGCATTGGTATCTCCACATCTGATATTCGACTTGTGTTGACTCATCCTATCTCTTACCCTTCTAGTGGTCTCACCTAGGTATATCCTGAAACACGGACACTTTATAAGGTAAATGACATAGGATGAGTCACACGTGTAAAAATCCCTGATCATTAATTTCTTGCCTGTTAGGGGATGTACAAAAAACTCGCCTTTAATTACAGCATTACAGCTCGCACATCCAAGACAAGGATATGTGCCAGTTTTCTTAGCAGTTATATACTTTTGGTTCATTGTCTTCCTAGGCCCTACATCACTTCTTACTAGCTTATCTCTCAAGTTAGGTACCCTTTTGTAAGCCATCATTGGGGGCTCCCTAAAGGCATCAATATCAGGGTTTAAATTTCTTAATACTTTCCAGTGCTTACAGATGATCTTGGAGATATCCTTGCTATAGGGGTTAAATTGAGTTACACAGACCATACGCTGTGAATTTTTCTCTTTCCCAATAGTAATTGGTTTCTCTTCCAGGATCCTCTCCCTTTCTTTATTGATTAGAGGATCCGGATAACCCCTTTCTTTAAACCTGACTGCCATTTCATCAAGTCTCTGTTCAGCCACCTGTCTGTCACTATCCTCTTTACTCTTAGCATTTGACTACGTGGGAGGGAATGTTTTAATCGATTAGGGTGATAGCTGTCAAAAGCCAATAATGTGTTTCTGTCTGTTGGTTTTTTATGAATGTCTACATTCAGAAGACCATCCATATTCCTGTAAACCACAGTATCAAGGAAAACTATACTTTCCTCACTAAAGGATAAGGTGAATTTAACACCATTAACTGCATTGTTCAGCTCTTCAACAAAGGAGAGGAGGGTTCCAATGTCACCCCACCACACGCCAAACACATCATCTATGAAGCGCCACCAGGCTGCTCCATAGAGTTTAAAAAGTGAATTCTCATAGACAAATTTCTCTTCTATTTGTCCCATAATTTGTCTATTTGTCTCTTTTGTTGAAGAGCTGAACAATGCAGTTAATGGTGTTAAATTCACCTTATTCCTTTAAAGTATAGTTTTCCTTGATACTGTGGTTTACAGGAATATGGATGGTCTTCTGAATGTAGACATTCATAAAAAAACAACAGACAGAAACACATTATTGGCTTTTGACAGCTATCACCCTAATCGATTAAAACATTCCCTCCCACATAGTCAAATGCTAAGAGTAAAGAGGATAGTGACAGACAGACAGGTGGCTGAACAGAGACTTGATGAAATGGCCGTCAGGTTAAAGAAAGGGGTTATCCGGATCCTCTAATCCAATAAAGAAAGGGAGAGGATCCTGGAAGAGAAACCATTTACTATTGGGGAAAGAGAAAAATTCACAGCGTATGGTCTGTGTAACTCAATTAACCCCTATAGCAAGGATATCTCCAAGATCATCTGTAAGCACTGGAAAGTATTAAGAAATTGTAACCCTGATATTGATGCCTTTAGGGAGCCCCCAATGATGGATTACAAAAGGGTACCTAACTTGAGAGATAAGCTAGTAAGAAGTGATGTAGCGCCCTAGGAAGACAATGAACCAAAAGTATATAACTGCTAAGAAAACTGGCACATATCCTTGTCTTGGATGTGCGAGCTGTAATGTTCGTAATTAAAGGCGAGTTTTTTGTACATCCCCTAACCGGCAAGAAATTCATGATCAGGGATTTTTACACGTGTGACTCATCCTATGTCATTTTACCTTATAAAGTGTCCCGTGTTCCAGGATATACTAGGTGAGATCACTAGAAGGGTAAGAGATAGGATGAGTCAACACAAGTCGAATATCAGATGTGGAGATACCAATGCTCCTGTGTCAGTCACATTTTTAGAGGCTGGACATAGTATCCAGCCAACTAAGATGCAGGTCATGACAGTGTAGGTAACTGCTGCGTAGAGGAGGCAATAGGGAACAACTGCTAATACAAAAGGAATCCTTTTGGATCCACAAATTGAATGCAATGACCCCTATGGGTTTAAATAGGGAGCTTGATCTAGCAGTGTTTCTGTAATGATGAATTTAAAATGAAGTATAACCTATTAAGTATAATCCATAAATCCTCTGTTTAAGTTTGTTTTTAATTAGATTAACAGGTTGAAATACATGTTTTTAATTATAAGGTAGTTTTCATTTAACTTAAAGTCACACTATTGTGTAATTTTCACTAGATGGCGCTATTTCTAACATAAGGTGTTTAATATATGGTGTTAAGAAATGTGAAGGGTTAAAAATTTTCCTATATAAGCTCTGTAATCACCTGTTGATGCTATGCATGATTAAGGGAAATATTCCCGAAACGTTGCTACTGTTTGTACCTAAATAAATTTCTTCTTTTGAATCCTGGGTGCTGTGGAACTCCTTATTGCAGGTGTTAGACTTTTTTTTAGCCGGCTCTCCCATTGATGTCTATGGGGAAATTATGCACAAGCACGTAAAACCAGCTCAAAGCAGCGCTGGTATTGGAGTGCGGTATGGAGCTCAATATTTGCTCAACGCTCACTTATTGCCTGCCGGGGTTTATGAAAACATGTAATAGCAGCGCTGTAGGGAGGTGAGCGGTGGAAATAACTTGCAAGTTAGTACTGAGCCACTCTATACCGCAAAACTAGTAATTTATTCGATAGACTTTTTATTTTAAAGTTTATTTTTAATTAAGTGAAATAATGTATCTTTTTACCAACTTATTTCCAAGGACAGGTGGTGGTTCTCCTGTTGCCAGAAGATTGTATGGAAGATTCATCTTCTAAGAGGGAGCTCAGTGAGTATAACATAAAAAAAATTATAATTGCACAAGATTACATTTTATTAACTCTTCATTTCACAGTTTAAAGCTACAAAAATTACATTAGATTTATCTAATGTTTGTCGACATTACAGTAAAAATACTCCATATCCCATTCAAGCAATCTTTAACCAGAAAACAGCATTTGTTTAATTTTTAGCCCGGTTATATGATGATGAATTATTTTTTAGTAGTATTAGTATTTTATGAAAACTGCCAACATATTATGATTAGTTATGAACGT